>NC_088409.1:28488921-28808921 GCF_034236695.1 Oncorhynchus nerka | reverse complement strand
TCCAGATGAAATCTCGCGTCTTGTGACGGCCGGCCGCCCAACAACCTGCCCGCTTGACCCTATCCCCTCCTCTCTTCTCCAGACCATTTCCGGAGACCTTCTCCCTTACCTCACCTCGCTCATCAACTCATCCCTGACCGCTGGCTACGTCCCTTCCGTCTTCAAGAGAGCGAGAGTTGCACCCCTTCTGAAAAAAACCTACACTCGATCCCTCCGATGTCAACAACTACAGACCAGTATCCCTTCTTTCTTTTCTCTCCAAAACCCTTGAACGTGCCGTCCTTGGCCAGCTCTCCCGCTATCTCTCTCAGAATGACCTTCTTGATCCAAATCAGTCAGGCTTCAAGACTAGTCATTCAACTGAGACTGCTCTTCTCTGTATCACGGAGGCGCTCCGCACTGCTAAAGCTAACTCTCTCTCCTCTGCTCTCATCCTTCTAGACCTATCGGCTGCCTTCGATACTGTGAACCATCAGATCCTCCTCTCCACCCTCTCCGAGTTGGGCATCTCCGGCGCGGCCCACGCTTGGATTGCGTCCTACCTGACAGGTCGCTCCTACCAGGTGGCATGGCGAGAATCCGTCTCCTCACCACGTGCTCTCACCACTGGTGTCCCCCAGGGCTCTGTTCTAGGCCCTCTCCTATTCTCGCTATACACCAAGTCACTTGGCTCTGTCATAACCTCACATGGTCTCTCCTATCATTGCTATGCAGACGACACACAATTAATCTTCTCCTTTCCCCTTCTGATGACCAGGTGGCGAATCGCATCTCTGCATGTCTGGCAGACATATCAGTGTGGATGACGGATCACCACCTCAAGCTGAACCTCGGCAAGACGGAGCTGCTCTTCCTCCCGGGAAGGACTGCCCGTTCCATGATCTCGCCATCACGGTTGACAACTCCACTGTGTCCTCCTCCCAGAGCGCTAAGAACCTTGGCGTGATCCTGGACAACACCCTGTCGTTCTCAACTAACATCAAGGCGGTGGCCCGTTCCTGTAGGTTCATGCTCTACAACATCCGCAGAGTACGACCCTGCCTCACACAGGAAGCGGCGCAGGTCCTAATCCAGGCACTTGTCATCTCCCGTCTGGATTACTGCAACTCGCTGTTGGCTGGGCTCCCTGCCTGTGCCATTAAACCCCTACAACTCATCCAGAACGCCGCAGCCCGTCTGGTGTTCAACCTTCCCAAGTTCTCTCACATCACCCCGCTCCTCCGCTCTCTCCACTGGCTTCCAGTTGAAGCTCGCATCCGCTACAAGACCATGGTGCTTGCCTACGGAGCTGTGAGGGGAACGGCACCTCAGTACCTCCAGGCTCTGATCAGGCCCTACACCCAAACAAGGGCACTGCGTTCATCCACCTCTGGCCTGCTCGCCTCCCTACCACTGAGGAAGTACAGTTCCCGCTCAGCCCAGTCAAAACTGTTCGCTGCTCTGGCCCCCCAATGGTGGAACAAACTCCCTCACGACGCCAGGACAGCGGAGTCAATCACCACCTTCCGGAGACACCTGAAACCCCACCTCTTTAAGGAATACCTAGGATAGGATAAAGTTATCCTTCTCACCCCCCCCCTTAAAAGATTTAGATGCACTATTGTAAAGTGGCTGCTCCACTGGATGTCATAAGGTGAATGCACCAATTTGTAAGTCGCTCTGGATAAGAGCGTCTGCTAAATGACTTAAATGTAAATGTAAATGTATGGATCAACAACATTGTTGCTACTCCACAATACTAACCTAAATGACAGAGTGAAAAGAATGAAGCCTGTACAGAATAAAACATATTTCAAAACATGCACTCTGTTTGCAACTAAGAACTTAAGTAATAATATAAAATGTGACAAAGAAAGGTACTTTTTATCCTGAATAGAAGGCATTTGGGACAAATCCAACACAACACATCACGGGAGTACCACTCTTCATATTTTCAAGCATGGTGGTGGCTGCATCATGTTATGGGTATGCCTGTCATTGGCAAGGACTAGGGATTTTTGGTGGGATATTAAGAAAACGGAATACAGCTATAAGCACAGGCAAAATCATAAAGGAGAACCTGGTTCAGACTGCTTTTTAACAGACATTAGGAGATCAATGCATCTTTCAGCAGGACAATAACCTAAAACACAAGGCCTAATCTACACTGGAGTTGCTTACCAAGACAACATTGAATGTTCCGGAGTGGCCTAGTTAGTTTTGAAAATCTATGGCAAGATTTGAAAATGTCTAGCATTGATAAATAATTAACCTTTTTTAAGAATAATGGGCAAATATTGTTCAATCCAGGTATGCAAAGCGCTCAGAGGCTTACCCAAAAAGACTCACAGCTGTAATCACCGCCAAAGGTGCTTCGACAAAGTACTGACTTAGGGAAGTGAATACTTATGTAAATGAGATATTTCTGTAGTCAAATTTAAATACATGTACAAAAATGTCTAAAAACACATTTTCACTTTGTCATTATAAGGTATTGCATGTATTGGTGGGTAAGGAAATTAAAGGGGCGGTGGAGTAGCCTAGTGGTTAGAGCGTTGGACTAGTAACCGGAAGGTTGCAAGTTCAAACCCCCGAGCTGACAAGGTACAAATCTGTCGTTCTGCCCCTGAACAGGCAGTTAACCTACTGTTCCTAGGCAGTCATTGAAAATAAGAATTTGTTCTTAACTGACTTAGTTAAATAAAGGTAAAAAACATATTTATTCAATTTTCAATTCAGGCTGTAACGCAATAAATAAGTCTCAGGGGTATGAATACTTTCTGAAGGCACACATACATATGGCTCAGGTGTAATGTAATGGAACTGAAATGAGAGTCATGGTCAAAGGCTAGCAAGATACAGTGGGGAGAACAAGTATTTGATAACACTGCCGATTTTGCAGGTTTCCTACTTACAAAGCATGTAGAGGTCTGTAATTTTTTATCATAGGTACACTTCAACTGTGAAAGACAGAATCTAAAAGAATCTAAAGACACTTGTCCACATACTCAATCAAACAGACTCCAACCTCTCCACAATGGCCAAGACCAGGGAGCTGTGTAAGGACATCAGGGATAAAATTGTAGACCTGCACAAGGCTGGGATGGGCTACAGGACAATAGGCAAGCAGCTTGGTGAGAAGGCAACAACTGTTGGCGCAATTATTAGAAAATGGAAGAAGTTCAAGATGACGGTCAATCACCCTCGGTCTGAGGCTCCATGCAAGATCTCACCTCGTGGGGCATCAATGATCATGAGGAAGGTGAGGGATCAGCCCAGAACTACACGGCAGGACCTGGTCAGTGACCTGAAGAGAGCTGGGACCACAGTCTCAAAGAAAACAATTTATTTATTTTTATTTATTTTACCTTTATTTTACTAGGCAAGTCAGTTAAGAACAAATTCTTATTTTCAATGACGGCCTAGGAACAATTAGTAACACACTATAGATTTAATAATGGATTAAAATCCTGCAGCGCACGCAAGGTCCCCCTGCTCAAGCCAGAGCATGTCCAGGCCCGTCTGAAGTTTGCCAATGACCATCTGGATGATCCAGAGGAGGAATGGGAGAAGGTAATGTGGTCTGATGAAACAAAAATATAGCTTTTTGGTCTAAACTCCACTCGCCGTGTTTGGAGGAAGAAGAAGGATGAGTACAACCCCAAGAACACCATCCCAACTGTGAAGCATGGAGGTGGAAACATCATTCTTTGGGGATGCTTTTCTGCAAAGGGGACAGGACGACTGCACCGTATTGAGGGGAGGATGGATGGGGCCATGTATCGCGAGATCTTGGCCAACAACCTCCTTCCCTCAGTAGGAGCATTGAAGATGGGTCGTGGCTGGGTCTTCCAGCATAACAACGACCCAAAACACACAGCCAGGGCAACTAAGGAGTGGCTCCATAAGAAGCATCTCAAGGTCCTGGAGTGGCCTAGCCAGTCTCCAGACCTGAACCCAATAGAACATCTTTGGAGGGAGCTGAAAGTCCGTATTGTCCAGCGACAGCCCCGAAACCTGAAGGATCTGGAGAAGGTCTGTATGGAGGAGTGGGCCTCCCTGCTGCAGTGTGTGCAAACCTAGTCAAGAACTACAGGAAACGTATGATCTCTGTAATTGCAAACAAAGGTTTCTGTACCAAATATTAAGTTCTGCTTTTCTGATGTATCAAATACTTATGTCATGCAATAAAATGCTAATTAATTACTTAAATCATACAATGTGATTTTCTGGATTTTTGTTTTAGATTCCATCTCTCACAGTTGAAGTGTACCTAAGATTAAAAAAATAGACCTCTACATGCTTTGTAAGTAGGAAAACCTGCAAAATCGGTAGTGTATCAAATACTTGTTCTCCCCATTGTAGATAGTACAGAGTAAAGCCAACCAAATACTAGGCTGTTGGGGAAAAAAAACTATTCTGGCTTAGCCAAAACACTGGAGAAGTATGTTTACTTCGACATACCTTAATTGCACAACCTCATCACAGTACGAGTCATAATACCCATGAAACATAGCAGTCAAAAAAGGAAATGGTTCCAATTGTTTTTCCCATAGGGGATTTTAGAAACACTTAAAGTAAGGGCTTTGTTTCCTGTTGGCTTACCCTGGTGTGACGTTTTGATAACCGTGTGAATCTCTCTAGGACAAGGTGACTTTTCAATATATTCGCCTATATTTACCCCTTCCAAACCAAAATGAAATTTGTAGTCTTGCAAGTCTACTTTGATGCTAATTTGCATTTTTGGATCTGAGTAAATAGAGCTGAATATATTGATAAAAGTAACCTTGTCCAAGAGAGATGTACTTGGTTATCAAGAAGTCATGCCAGGGTTAGCCTACACGAAACACAGCCCTTATTTTAAGCGTTTCTAAAATTCCCATATTTTATGGTGGAAAACGGATTTGAACCATTTCCCCGTTTGACCGCTTGGTTCTATGGTTATTAGGACACCTTCACTGTTTCTCTCTACTACAACGGTCACATGGACATACCTCTATCAGAGGCAGTACAGAACCTCGGTGTTATTTTCTCAAATCAAAAGGTTTAACATACAGCAGAGTGGAACATTTGATAGCAGAATACATTTTACGTCATTAGGAGGTTAGTTAAATTAGCTAGATTTGCATACCTTTCTGGGTCAGAAATGGACTCTCTTCGCCTGGGTTACGTTAGCTAACAATATTAGCTAGATAGTAGATAATGTAAACTACCTTCCTCCTTTTGACGACTAGATATATCTCACCAAATACTGATTGTAAAGATACTAACCATGAGAGGAACAAGTTTCTGTTTCTCGTTCAAATACACACAAATAGAAAATGAAGTTTCGCTACACCGGAAAAATGTGTTTCCTTACAGAGGAAGAGGCGAATCGAGAGGCTTTACTCTCGTTAAAATCTGTCCGCGAGATAAATGTTTTGTTGTATGGAGATCTATGAGAGTGTCGAATTGTGAGGCTTTTTTAAATCAAATATACGTTTCGTAATTTTTAGGTTGTTACAAATGTACGGATATAAGTGGATGCACGTGGCATTACAGCAACTAGGAGAAAAACGACTTAGTACTGCCTGTTGTGCCAAAGTATATCTGACCTCTCATTGGCTAGAATGGTCCCGCCTGTCTTCCATAATTGAGGGAGGACATATATTTCAATTGTTAGAGCGGTCACTTGACTATCTGGTCAACATAATAGACAAGCGTTTCCATTCCTGCGGTTAATATTTCACGGTACCTGACCAATCAAGCAATGACCTCTGGATTATGTGCAATAATTTAGAGCCTGTTTAAAAAAACAAAAACATGTTTTACCTTTATTTAACTAGGCAAGTCAGTTAAAGAACTAATTCTTATTTTCAATGACGGCCTATGAACAGTGGGTTAACTGCCTTGTTCAGGGGCAGAACAACAGATTTGTACCTTGTCAGCTCGGGGATTCAAACTTGCAACCTTTCGGTTACTAGTCCAACGCTCTAACCACTAGGCTACCCTGTCGCCCGTATTGGTGTGGATTGTTAAATAAATATTAATTCTCGCCAAAAGTATCAGTTTTGTATCAGCAATTTTTGTAGCTTTGCCAGTTCTGACTCAAAATGGTGCAGCGGTTTAAGGCACCGCATCTCAGTGCAAGAGATGTCACTATAGTACCTGGTTCGAATCCAGGCTGTATCACATCTGGCTGTAATTGAGAATCCCATAGGGCAGAGAGCAATTGGCCCAGCGTCATCCGGGTTTGGCTGGAGTAGGCCGTCATTGTAAATAAGAAATTGTTCTTAACTGACTAGCCTAGTTAAATAAAGGTTACAATCAATGATGAATTGTCTTTGTATTAGCAAGAAGAGAGTTATTGTATGGATTATAAGCACCTGTTGTAAAGAGGATAGAGCATACCCTTTTATTTACTGTCCTGATTCTCCATAGGAAGACAGGTTGACTCCCACACTGACAATGTTGCCCTAGGTCTGGGATTTCAGAGACAAATAGCCTAAATTATTGAATCAATCCTCTTCAATAGCTTGCGTATTGTAATATGAAATGTACAACGTGCTGTAATATCAAAACCAGCCAGTGCAGGCCAATGATGGTTTACCAATAGAATACTGTGAGATTGAAATGTATGTGATATGGCTCTCTTATTTCAGCTCAAAGAAAAAACATACACAAAATACATCAGAACCAGACAACAGACTATAGAGGCCTTTATTGACATTACCACAACAGTCGGGCACAAAACCATCTTCTGTACATCACTGTTCCCTTATTAAATAACTACAACAAGAGTAAAAGAGTTGACTGTATATAAATAATCTAATCATTCAGCAACATCTAAGCAGGTGACCAGAGAGGTGGTGGGCGCGAGCAAAAGTACGATGGCAGTGGGGGCAGGAGTATGGTCTCTCACCAGTATGGGTCCTCATGTGAGTTTTAAGGTGACCGACCATGCGGAAGCTTTTGTCACACTCCTGGCAGTGATATGGCCGTGAGTTATTGTGGATCCTCATGTGTTTGCCCAGATCCCCTGAAGAGGTATAACAGCCGTGGCAGACAGAACATTCATACGGCTTCTCTCCAGTGTGGGTGCGTATGTGTTTTGTCAGATCTCCAGACTGAGTGAAGCTTTTGCCGCACTCAGTACAGGTGTATGGTTTCTCACCTGTGTGAGTGCGCTGGTGGTTCTTCAGGTGTGCGTGTCGGAAAATGTCTTGTCACACACTGTGCAATGGAAAGGCCTCTCCCCAGTGTGTGTGCGCTGGTGGGTTTTCAACGCAGCAATGTTTATGAACTTCAGCCCACAAACCCCACAATGGTAGTTCCTTTCATTGCTGTGGATCTTCAGATGCAACTTCAGATAACCTTTATCTGCAAAATCTTTACCACACACAGTACATTTGAAAGGTCTCTCCCCTGAGTGTGTGCGCAGGTGAAGCTTCAAAGAATCACTGTATGCAAACCGCCTGTCACATTTGGGGCAGGATAAAGGCTTCTCGCCAGAGTGAACGGTCATGTGAACTCGGAGGTGCCACATCCGGGCAAAATCCTTTCCGCAGTCTTGGCATTTGAATGGCTTGACCCCTGAGTGTATCATCATGTGTTTGCAATGACTGCTGGCTTCTGAGAAGCTCTTGCCACACTCCTTACAGACGTAAGGCTTCTCGCCGGTGTGTGTACGCATGTGAATGCGCAGATTCTGAGGACTAGAGCAGCTTTTGCCACACTCTGAGCATGGCATGCCGATGTTCAGACAGACAGGGCCATTCTCAAGCTTAGTGTCCTCAGGCTTGTGACACTGGTGAGGCCCCAGTCCCCAGCAATTCTTGAAGCTCTTTCCACAGTCAGCGCAACTGAGGTATCCATCTGTGAAAGCGACAGCCATTTTATGCCAAACCTTGCAGTGAGTATGCAGTCTGGCTATGTACTGGAAGCTGCGGGCACAATAGGGGCAGGGGTGGAGTTTTCTCAGAGAGGGAGAGGGGTGGGCCTGACGGGTGTGGACGTGTAGCTGCCGTGAGGTATGGAACATGCAGCTACAGTGGGGACAGCTGTGTGTGGGGGCATACACAGTTTTACTCGTTGAGACATGGCCTTTGAACAAAGCCAGGTACTGCTTATGGTGTTTGGTCTTCATGTGGTTCTCCAGGAAGTAACAGTCAGTGAAGGAGATGGTGCAGTGTGGACAAGGAAAGAACTGAGGAGAAGAGACTGAGGGAGGGACAGAGCAGTGGAAAGAAGGTAGAAAGAGGGAGAAGTGAGAGATGGGACAGAACATAGTTGTGTTTTCCTACATTTCCTCATTCAACAAAGCGCTTGAGTAAATATCTCTGCTAAATATAAATTTCAAAGTTTGCTAAATTAATGTTCAGGTGATGTTCAAGTAATCCCATCCTCCATTTCAAATACAGTGTTGTGGGTGAACTGGATGTATGAACTATGCCTTACCGCCATCGGGCTCATCTGGGTTTTCCTCCTTCACCAAACACACTTTAGTGTCTCGCAGAAGAGTCTTAACCACCACCTTATGGATTAGAAAGATGAAGAAACCACAGTATGCATGAACCAAAAGTCAAAACACTCTTATCTAGTTACTAACTGTCACATGTTGGGAACTCTTCTTACATTAGACAATCTTGTTAGCATCACCATAGGACTCCTTGATATCTGGCTACACCCGGTCATTGGATTGGATGTATTTTGATGTTTGATGTGAGTCTTCTGGAAGGAAGGAACTGAACGGTTTTGTTCCTCTCCCATTCCCTGCTGTTCAAAGTCTGTTGGTTCCTCTTTGATTTGGATGGAGCTGATACAAACTCCTTTAGTAATGTAGGGTGCTTGACTAATGTCTGGTTCTTCTCTATTGCAGTCAACATCATCAGACTGTGTTCCACACTCTGTTTTGATTAGGTCTCGATGGTGTTTAGTCCTCTTGGTTTTGTTGTGTTGCTTTTTCCCAGGTTTGTTCTTCATCTTGTTGACTGGAGTGCTTCTTCATTTGAATTCTGTGGGGAAAAGAGCAGGTTTTATTGAGCATCACCCTTAGAGAGCTATACCAAGCAGTGATCATATTAATAAACCATGCAACACTATAAGTCACAGGAAGGCCAAAAAGATCATCAAGGCCAACAACCACCCAAGCAACTGCATGTTCACCCCGCTATCATCCAGAATGCAAGGTCAGTACAGGTGCATCAAAGCTGGGCCGAGACTGAAAAACAGCTTCTATCTCAAGGCCTTCAGACTAGTACAGAGAGGCTGCCATATAGACTTGAAATCATTGGTCACTTTAATAAATGGAACACTAGTCACTTTAATAATGCTACTTTAACAATGTTTACATATCTTGCATTACTCATCTCATGTGTATACTGTATTCTATACCATCTATTGCATCTTAGTCTATGCTGCTCTGACATTGCTCATCCATATATTTATATATTCTTATTCCATTCATTTACTTAAATGTGTGTGTATTAGGTTTTTGTTGTGGAATTGTTAGATATTTATTACTTGTTAGATATTGCTGCACTGTCAGAACAAGCATTTCGCTACACTCGCAATAACATCTGCTAACCATGTATGTGTATGTGACTAATACAATTTGATTTGAACAATCATCGGGTAATTTTTAAAACCACAAGTCTGTATGAACAATAAACGTAAATGTTAACGTTTTTAACAGTCAACCTACCAGTAATAATAGGCCTATAGACGGGTTGGTTGTTTAGCAACAAACCCGACGCCTGTACAACTAAGGCAAAACAGACGGCGTTGTCTTAAATTGCTGACAACATGTAAACTATATTTCGTCTCCAATGTCTATTGAAAACATAAATACATTTGCACAATGGGAACTTGTCTCTCAAATACATCGTTACATTTCTTGGTTAGCTAGCTAGCGAATTTGACTCATAATAGCATTGATGACGTGGCAACAGTAAAAACACCCCAAAACACGACATGGTATCAATAACAAGATAAAACGATATGAATCCAGCCATTAACGATTCCCCACACGGCAGCTTCTTGTCATTGTTGTTAGCTATTTGCTATCCAGAATCACAACACATGGAGTTATGCCACATTGAAGCATGCGCATCATTTTCGTGACGTTGTCAGCTAACCCTCAATATGACATTAGCATTCATGCTGCTACCAACCCCCTCCCTATGACATAGCATGGCTCGTTATAGGATTATATTACAGGCAGCAAACTCTACTTACTGTTGCAGCCAACTAGATACTGTTTTGAGCTGCTAGTAGCCTAGTCTTTGTAAATGAGAACAACACAACGAAGGCAAATTACTTTGTATCTTGTAAATGCTCAACGACAGAATGGCACACAGCTTCACTTTCCTTTGTTGACGCCTTAAAACGTTGCACTTCCGGGTCTATGTCCGCAACGTTCCTCCACATAAAGAACAAGGTCGTCACTAGTTACCACATTCACAAAGACATAAACCCCGCATTTAAAAAACAACAACATTATACCTCATTTAGCAGACACTCCTAAACAGTAGTGAATGCATACCTTTTTGTATTGTTCCCCCGTGGGAATCGAATGCACAACTCTGACGTTACAAGCACCAACCTCTACCAACTGAGCCACACGGAACCTATTCTACAATTAAAAAAAAAAAAAAAAACGTGGTTTTAAACCTTAACCACAGTGCTAACCTTATTTCTGAACATATTTTGACTTTGTGGATTTGGTAACTAGTGGAAACCATAGAACAAGGAACCAAATATGGTGTGAAGAAGCCCAGCGGTCTAGACTGACCACTGAGATATAATAAGATTAAGCCTGATGACTTGCACAAAGTTCTTCCGCTGCTCTGTCGTTCGCTATGTACTTTAGTCGGAGACTCCCATAATTGAAGTAGTTTGTGGTGAAGAGGGGCACGAGCATCAAAGTCAACAACATATTTTCAAACCATCGCTTTACCCAGGGATAACTTCTGTCATCATGAAGTGCTCGAGAGGCTAGTTAATGATCATATCACCTCTACCTTACCTGTCACCCTAGACCCACTTCAATGTGCTTATGTAACAGATGTATATCGTACTCTCCTTGCGTTTTCTCCAAATAAATCACATCAGCCAGTGGTCCCAGTTGAGCATAATTTATTTCTGTTGCTGTTGTTAAATGGGAAACAGCACGTTAGTTGTGCAGGGCTTAACGATATTGATGGGTGTCGATGGCAAAATCTGTAGCATGAAGACAACTGTGTTAGCAGTGGCTTATGTGACCATTACATCGGTGTATGCTAACTAACACACTTATTTACAGCAATCATATGCCAAAGCACATCCCAGAAAGCCCCTCAATCCCTAACAGGTACCATATACCCACACATGTATAAATCAGTAACGTACAGAAAACTTGTACACATTGTAAAATAGAAAACAGTATTCAGAACGTGACCTACCCCTTGCATCACATTTACATACTGGGAAGACTTGACGTTCGCGATCTCCCCCTATCTGCAAGCGGGGCCATACACAACACACCTTATTTTCATCAGAGTTGAACCAACCAATAAGAATGCTTAAACATTAAATACACATTTCTTTAGAGGCAAGTGGAAACATAACCAACCCTGTTACACTTACCACCCCAATATATCCACAGAGGATGCCATCGCACTGTCCTATCCCATCTGGACAAGAAGAATACCTATATCAGAATGCTGTTCATTGTCTCTAGTTCAGCCTTCAACAGCATAGTACCGTCAAAGCTCATCATTAAGCTCGGGGCCCTGGGTCTGAACCCCGCCCTGTGCAACTGGGCCCAGGGCTTCATGACAGGCTGCTCCCAGGTGGTGAAGGAATGAAACAACACTTCCACTTCGCTAATCCTCAACACAGGGACCCCACAAGGGTGCATGCTCAGCCCCCTCCTGTTCTCGCTGTTCACTCATGACTGCGTGGCTACGCACACCGACAACTCAATCATCAAGTTTGCATATGACACAACAGTAGTATGCCTGATTGCCAACAATGATGAGACAGCCGACAGGGAGGTGAGGGCCCTGGCGGAGTGGTGCCAGGAAAATAACCTCTCCATCATTGTCAACTAAATGAAGAAGCTGATCGTGTACTTCAGGAAACAGCAGAGGGAGCACACTCCGATCCACATCGAACGGACAGCAGTGGAGAAGGTGGAAAGCTCCAAGTTCCCAGGCGTACACATCACTAACATTCTGAAATGGTCCACCCACACAGACAGTGTGATGAAGAAGGGGCAACAGCGCCTCTTCAAACTCAGGAGGCTGAAGAAATTCAGCAGGGCCCCTAAGACCAATAGAAACCTTTACAGATGCACAAATGAGAGCCTCCTATCAGGCTGTATCACCACCTGTATGGCAACTGCACCACCCTAAACCGCAGGCCTCTCCAGAGGGTGGTACGGTCTGCCCAACACATCACCGGGGCACACTGCATGCCCTCCAGGACACCAACAGCACCCGATAACACAGGAAGGCCAAAAATATCAAACGACATCAACCACCCGAGCCACCCAGCTATCATCCAGAGGGCGAGGTCAGTACAGGTGCATCAAAGCTGGGACCAAGAGACTGAAAAACAGCTTCTATCTCAAGACTGTTTTATTTTAAGGGATGGATCAGCATTTATATTGCAGATAGATTGTTGCTTCCATCAATGTAATTGTCTGCACCATATATTTTGGGGGTAAATATATCCATATACAGTTGAAGTCAGAAGTTTACATACACCTTAGCCAAATACATTTAAACTCTGTTTTTCACAATTCCTGAAATTGTTATTCCTGTTATGTCTATATAGGACTCGTTTTACTGTGGATATAGATACTTTTGTACCGGTTTCCTCCAGCATCTTCACAAGTTCCTTTGCTGTTGTTCGGCGATTGATTTGCACTTTTCGCACCAAAGCACATTCATCTCTAGGAGACAGAACGCATCTCCTTCCTGAGCAGTTTGATGGCTGCGTGGTCCCATGGTGTTTATACTTGCGTACTATTTTTGTACAGATGAATGTGGTACCTTCAGGTGTTTGGAAATTGCTCCTAAGGATGACCCAGACTTGTGGAGGTATACAATTTTTTTCTGAGGTCTTCGCTGATTTCTTTTGATTTTCCCATGATGTCAGGCAAAGAGGCACTGAGTTTGATGGTAGGCCTTGAAATACATCTACAGGTACACCTCCAATTGACTCAAAGGATGTCAATTAGCCTATCAGAAGCTTCTAAAGCCATGACATCATTTTCAGGAATTTTTCAAGCTGTTTAAAGGCACAGTCAACTTAGTGTATGTAAACTTTTGACCCACTGGAATTGTGATACAGTGAATTAAAAGTGAAATACTCTGTCTGTAAACAATAGTTGGAAAAATGACTTGTGTCATGCACAAAGTAGACATCCTAACCGACTTGCCAAAAGTCTGTTTGTTAGCAATACATTTGTGGAGTGGTTGAAAAACGAGTTTTAATGACTCCTAACTGTATGTGAACCTAACTGTATGTAAACTCCGACTTCAACTATGTCAGAAAGAGTCAGTTATACATTTCTGTCCTAGTTATAAACAAGTTATCATCTAGTAGGCTTCACCACTTACCATAATAAGACACACATTTAAATGATATTAATCAAAATATATGTTTGCAAATGTAACATGATGATTGATTGTCTATATAGCTGTACCATAATATTTGCATTGCTACTAAGTAAACCTCCAATTGGTCCCCCCTATTCCACCCGCTAAAATCCATCCACATCCTGAGTTGGGTTGTCATCCCAATGCCCGGCAGACCACCCTCGACCCCCCGGAACCCATAGCACCGGAGAAACCGGGAACCATCCTTCGAAAACAGAACAGAAGTAGATCAACTGCCAAATGCATTTCCATCGCCCTCACCTCGATTTATATTATATATAATTAGCTGTTAATGTTTGTAGTAATGTAGGCAATTTATGCAAAGGATTTTTACATCTCACCAGTCTCGCCATTACCAAAATTACATTATGGCAAGCAATTATTATATTAGCAAACAACTATTGTGAATCTTCCTATATTGTCCCTAACATCTTTTACTCCCTCGCAACAGTTGTGGGATACACACACACACACTCATACACACTCAACCCCTTTCCCCCACAACAACCATAGACTCAGATTCTCAACAGTTGCACCATCCAGAGCCCAACTCCAAAAAGGTATTGATTTACAAATGCATATACAGTTGCAGCTGTATGAGAAGGCCTGCAAAACCGTAAAAAAAAAAGGTCAGAAATGGGGAGATTTGATTAACCATTGTCATGTCCTAGATAATGGAGGTCAGATATACCCCACAGACCACATTCCCAAGCATCTCTATGCAGACTGTTAAATAGCCATCACTAGCCGTCTACCACCCGACTACTCAACCCTGCACCTTAGAGGCTGCTGCCCTAAATACATAGACATGGAATCACTGGCCACTTTAATAATGGAACACTTGTCACCTTAATAATGTTTACATACTGCTTTACTCATCTCAAATGTATTTACCCTATTCTATTCTACTATATTTTAGTTAATGCCACTCCGACATTGCTCGTGCTAATATTTATACATTTCTTAATTCCATTATTTTACTTTTAGATTTGTGCATTGTTGTGAATTGTTAGATATTAATTCACTGTTGGAGCTCGGAACACAAGCATTTCGCTACACCCGCAATAACATCTGTTAAATATACTCTACCGTTCAAACGTTTGGGGTCACTTAGAAATGTCTTTGTTTTGAAAGAAAAACACATTTTTTCGTCCATTAAAATAACATTAAATTGATCTGAAATACAGTGTAGACATTGTTAATGTTGTAAATGACTATTGTAGCTGGAAACGGCTGATTTTTAATGGATATCTACATAGGTGTACAGTGGCCCATTATCAGCATCCATGACTCCTGTGTTCCAATGGCACGTTGTGTTAGCTAATCCAAGTTTATCATTTTAAAAGGCTAATTGATCATTAGAAAACCATTTTGCAATTATGTTAGCACAGCTGAAAACTGTAGTGCTGATTAAAGAAGCAATAAAACTTTCAGTCTTTAGACTAGTTGAGTATCTGGAGCATCAGAAATTGTGGGTTCGATAAAAGACTCAAAATGGCCAGAAACAAATAACTGTCCACTGAAACTCGTCAGTCTATTCATGTTCTGAGAAATGAAGGCTATTCCATGCGAGAAATTGCCAAGAAACTGAATATTTCGTACAACGCTATGTACTACTGCCTTCACAGCATAGCGCAAAAGGTCTAACCAGAATAGAAAGAGGAGTGGGAGGCCCCGGTTCTACACTCATTTAAACTCCTTACTTGTTTGAAACAATGAACAAACGCCACCTGCTGGAGAAAGACAGAGTTTCTGCGAGTTATGCCTTCCTCTTCCTTTTTGTTAATCAGTGGTTTCACGCCGAGGCAGCTCGGTTCCAAATCGAATGCAATCTACTTTCAGCAGGTGCAAAACACGACTACACGCTTGCCTGGGCAAGATTGATCGAACCCCCTCATTGAAAACGACATAAATTAACTATTTTGAGTTAGTTATAAATGGGCGCGTTCGACATTGCAGCCGACTTTAAAGGCAAGTCGAGACTGACTTATCTACAAATCACCGTGCATCATTAACCCTTTAACAAGCACACCAATATATATATAAATATATATATTAGTCTAATGCACTGTTGGCAGATTGTGTCAGCTTATTCAACTACAACCCACAGCCTTGTTGTCCTAGGTCTGGGATTTCAGAGGCTAGGGGATGTTCTCATTTGGACAAAAAGGCTGTCCTCTCCTCGAATACTCTGTCCTCCGTGACCCGGAACCGATAAGTGGTCGACTGTCAATATGTTAGTAGGTGAACTGAGAAATGTCCTCGCACCCTCATGTCAAAGGAAGCACAAGATTATCCTACCCGAGTCCTTTGCGGGAGGGTTTGGAGATCCGCTTGAATCAGCTGTTTAACAGAGAAAAGCAGGCACGTATTTAAAAACGACATGCTACTCATCCTTTTATTCATAAAACTATCTAAATTACTTTTTACTACTTTAAACATTTAATTTGCATGTGAAGGAGTCTTCATACATGTGCATTTGTTTCCACATTTCCTCGCCTCCTCTCTTTGATGACCTTTGACCTTTTTCAAAAAGAGGCGATGAGATGACGGAAGAGTTAGCTAGGCTAATTGAGAATGTCCCTAGGTCCACAATGTGACTATCAAAATGTGGGAATGATAGTGTAGCCTGAAAGCCAATCTATGCTTGATCCACAAATGTGGTCGAAGGTGTGACACAATTGCGAAGCCTCCAGAGGCATGCAGAGGCCAAATCAAGCTCCGTACCACATCGCTGTGCACCTCTCACATTTTGTAACAATGCAGAGGGCACTGTATAGCTCATCATTGGCATGATTGGTTGACGATAAGTGGGGGCGGGAGGTCCTGTATAAACATTGTTCTGGCTACTGTGGCGGCTGCATCTCAGTAAGTGCTATACTGTCACAGCAGTTGGCAGATTTACCATGCAGAGCCTTTAAGAGCTTAAATCAACCCTCTTCAATAGCTTGCATTTCGTAATATCAAAACCAGCCAGTGCAGGCCAATGTATACTGGGAGACTGAAATGTGGGATATGACTCTCTTATTGGCTACACACGCCTCCAGCTCAATCAACAAGTTTGCATATACAAAAAACACCAGAACTACACAACAGGCGTGCCATCTCGCACAGACTATATAGGCCTTTATTGGCATTACCACAACAGAGTCAGGCACAAAACCATCTTCTGTACATCACTGTTCCCTTATTAAATTACTACAACGAGTAAAATACTATTTATATACATTCTAATTTCATCATTCAGTGACATCTAGGCAGGTGACCAGAGAGGTGGTGGGTGCGAGCGAAGGTGCGATGGCAGCGGGGGCAGGAGTATGGTCTCTCCCCAGTGTGGGTCCTCATGTGAATTTTAAGGTGGTTGGCCAAGCGGAATCTCTTGTCACACTCTTGGCAGGGATATGGCCGTGAGTTATTGTGGATCCTCATGTGTCTGGTCAGATCAGCAGAACAGATAAACCGTCGGTGGCATTCAGAACATTCAAATGGCCTCTCCCCAGTGTGGATGCGCTTGTGTTTGGTCAGATCTCCAGACTGAGTGAAGCTTTTACCGCATTCGGTACAGGTGTATGGTTTCTCACCTGTGTGAGTGCGCTGGTGGTTCTTCAGGTGTTCATGTCGGAAAAATGTCTTGTCACACACTGTGCAATGGAAAGGCCTCTCCCCAGTGTGTGTGCGCTGGTGGGTTTTCAATGCTGCACTGTTTATGAACTTCAGCCCACAAACCCCACAATGGTAGTTCCTTTCATTGCTGTGGATCTTCAGATGCAACTTCAGATAATTTCTGTAAGCAAAGTCTTTACCACACACAGTACATTTGAAAGGTCTCTCCCCTGAGTGTGTGCGCAGGTGAAGCTTCAGACAGTCCTTGTATGCAAACCGCTTGTCACATTTGGAGCAGGAGAAAGACTTCTCGCCAGAGTGAATAGTCATGTGAACTCGGAGGCGCCCCATCCGGGCAAAATCCTTTCCACAATCCTGGCATTTGAATGGCTTGACCCCCGAGTGTATCATCATGTGTTTGCAATGACTGCTGGCTTCTGAGAAGCTCTTGCCACACTCCTTACAGACGTAAGGCTTCTCGCCGGTGTGTGTGCGCATGTGAATGCGCAGATTCCGAGGACTAGAGCAGCTTTTGCCACACTCTGAGCATGGCATGCCAATGTTCAGACAGACAGGGCCATTCTCAAGCTTAGTGTCCTCAGGCTTGTGACACTGGTGAGGCCCCAGTCCCCAGCAATTCTTGAAGCTCTTTCCACAGTCAGCGCAACTGAGGTACCCATCGGTGAAAGCGACAGACATTTTGTGCCAAACCTTGCAGTGAGTATGCAGTCTGGCTATGTACTGGAAGCTGCGGGCACAATAGGGGCAGGGGTGGAGTTTCCTTAGCGGGGCAGAGGGGTGGGCCTGACGGGTGTGGACGTGTAGCTGCTGTGAGGTATGGAACATGCAGCTACAGTGGGGACAGCTGTGTGTGGGGGCATACACGGTTTTACTCTTTGAGACGTGGCTTTTCAGCATGGCCAGGTACTGCTTCGGGTGTTTGGTCTTGATGTGATTCTCCAGGAAGTAACAGTCAGTGAAGGAAATGGTGCAGTGTGGACAAGGAAAGAACTGAGAAGTAGAGACTGAGGAAGAGGGAGGGACAGAGCAGTGGAAGGATGGTAGAAAGAGTGAGAAGAGAGCGATGTGAGGAGGAAACAGAACACAAATGTGATTTCTTACATTAACTCATTCAACAATAAAATACTTGAGTAAATATCTTTGCTGAATATTAATTTCAAAGTTTGCTAAATTAATGTTCAAGTGATGTTCAAGTAATCCCATCATTCATTTCAAATGCAGTGTTGAGAGTGAACTGGATGTATGAACTATGCCTTACCGCCATCGGGCTCATCTGGGTTTTCCTCCTTCACCAAACACACTTTAGTGTCTCGCAGAAGAGTCTTAACCACCACCTTATGGATTAGAAAGATGAAGAAACCACAGTATGCATGAACCAAAAGTCAAAACACTCTTATCTAGTTACTAACTGTCACATGTTGGGAACTCTTCTTACATTAGACAATCTTGTTAGCATCACCATAGGACTCCTTGATATCTGGCTACACCCGGTCATTGGATTGGATGTATTTTGATGTTTGATGTGAGTCTTCTGGAAGGAAGGAACTGAACGGTTTTGTTCCTCTCCCATTCCCTGCTGTTCAAAGTCTGTTGGTTCCTCTTTGATTTGGATGGAGCTGATGCAAACCCCTTTAGTAATGTAGGGTGCTTGACTAATGTCTGGTTCTTCTCTATTGCAGTCAAAATCATCTGACTGTCTTCCACACACTGTTTTGATGGGGTCTCGATGTTGTTTAGACATCTTAGTTTTGTTGTGTTGCTTTTTCCCAGGTTTGTTCTTCATCTTGTTGACTGGAGTGCTTCTTCATTTGAATTCTGTGGGGAAAAGAGCAGGTTTTATTGAGCATCACCCTTAGAGAGCTATACCAAGCAGAGATCATACTAATATCGAACCAGGGTCTGAAGTGACGCCTCTAGCACTAAGATGCAGTGCCTTAGACTGCTGTGCCACTCATGATCCCTAAACTAACTAGCTAATGTCTTGAGCTGCTAGGATTTGTATTTCATTAGGATGCCCATTAGCTAAAGCAGTAGCTACTCTTACTGGGGTCCACACAAAACATGACATATTACAGAACATTAATCGATTAGGTACAGCACAAGGACAGAACATACACTTTAAATTAGAATACACACTTTTATACATTTAAGCCTTGGCATTCCATGCATTATATAGTCATTATAACGGCAATACTGCAGCCATTCATTTCCCATACATTGCCATCCTTTGCTCTACCGTTAAAATCGCTTTGTCTAAAAGCCGATTTATGCGGTCAGATGCTCCATATGGATGGTGTGAAGCAAATGGATGGCGTCTCCCAAATGTTGTAACAATGTGGAGGGCTCCATTTAGCTCCTCCGCAATTGACATGATTGGGTCACGGTAGGTAGGGTTGGAAGGTCCTGTATAAACACAAACTCATTCCTTGGCAACTGCCTTTACAACAGATCTGCGCTGCTTGACAAAGTGCAATAAGTATAAATGCCCTGACTTCTGCAGAGGCGTATCGCCGTAAATGCTGCACGGCCAATGCAAACATCAGATTGACCACGTAGCACCTTTAAACAAGTCAGGATATCATAATCTCGCAGCATCCTTGAACCCTGATATAATAATCTCACAGCAGAAATTGTTTTGTAAACACCAGATAGAATCTCAGAACATCAGGGGTGTAGTCATTAGTCCAACCACGAGTTTCTATTGGACACATTCAGATAGGTCCCTCCCCGTTTCGTTCCTTTTGCTTCCGTTAAAGAAACGTCTTGCAACAGAATCAGCTAATGAATAGCCCCTGGAACCATCCTGTCCTTGGTTCTTCCGTTTGACGTCAATCCTATGTATTCGTGTGATTCATAGATGCTACTGAATGCAAGTGCAACCAGATGGGGAGAGGCAATGCAAGAGGGTGTACTCTGCCCAAAATCTGTCCACGTTAAGCAGATCATGAATTATGTATGGGGGTTTTGTATGGGGTCGGGGCAATGAGTGTCGAATTAAGTCAAGATAAAAAAGTAAATGCTATTGTAATACGTGCGGCTTATTTGATATTGTAATGACCTGACTAGATCATAAATGAACAATTGTCCAGACAGAGGCTTGAGTTTGCGAATTGACGGTTTATTGAACCAACTTTACACAGGCTACTGTTTGGGCCGTAGCACACGCCAAATAGATGACAGATAACCCACAAGTCAATCGTGACCTTCTCTTGTGAAGCCCAGACGTAAGAGAGAGAGAACAAAGGCTGAACCTGGTCTTAACTTCCAATGCCCAACCCCCCTCCACGCCACTCCGCCAACCACCAGGATGCCCGGCATCAGAACATTCCAGGCATTCCCGTGATTGGCAGATAGCAGGTTGATTGACATGTCGGACCCCGCGAACACCGGGTACTGGTCAGTACAACACAACCACCTCCTAGCCTAGCACATAACACACAGCTGTCTGTGCGGGTCGCTACAATATAATAGAAGTTTGGTAATGCTTAGGTTATTACGAGTGTACTGATATAAGTGTGATGCACTGACATCCCGGCAACTTTGAGAACATCACTTTATACTAGAGCTGTCCCTGTTGAAATTCAAGACGGTCTACAGGCGTTGGACGTTAGAATATTCAAAAACGAGATGTATCCACCTATCTAAAGAAAGCAATAGGGGGGACCTCGCCGTTGTGCTCTGTTGACAACGAATCCCCATTGTTAGGGCGGAGACACACGCATCGCGTCATTATTTTTTTTTTTTTTTATTTCACCTTTATTTAACCAGGTAGGCTAGTTGAGAACAAGTTCTCATTTGCAACTGCGACCTGGCCAAGATAAAGCATAGCAGTGTGAACAGACAACACAGAGTTACACATGGAGTAAGCAATTAACAAGTCAATAACACAGTAGAAATAAAATGGGCAGTCTATATACAATGTGTGCAAAAGGCATGAGGAGGTAGGCGAATAATACAGTTTTGCAGATTAACACTGGGGTGATAAAAGATCAGATGGTCATGTACAGGTAGAGATATTGGTGTGCAAAAGAGCAGAAAAGTAAATAAATAAATAAATAAAATTTAAAAAAACAGTATAAAAACAGTATGGGGATGAGGTAGGTGAAAATGGGTGGGCTATTTACCAATAGACTATGTACAGCTGCAGCGATCGGTTAGCTGCTCGGATAGCTGATGTTTGAAGTTGGTGAGGGAGATAAAAGTCTCCAACTTCAGCGATTTTTGCAGTTCATTCCAGTCACAGGCAGCAGAGTACTGGAACGAAAGGCGGCCAAATGAGGTGTTGGCTTTAGGGATGATCAGTGAGATACACCTGCTGGAGCGTGTGCTACGGATGGGTGTTGCCATCGTGACCAGTGAACTGAGATAAGGCGGAGCTTTACCTAGCATGGACTTGTAGATGACCTGGAGCCAGTGGGTCTGGCGACGAATATGTAGCGAGGGCCAGCCGACTAGAGCATACAAGTCGCAGTGGTGGGTGGTATAAGGTGCTTTGGTGACAAAACGGATGGCACTATGATAGACTGCATCCAGTTTGCTGAGTAGAGTGTTGGAAGCCATTTTGTAGATGACATCGCCGAAATCGAGGATCGGTAGGATAGTCAGTTTTACTAGGGTAAGCTTGGCGGCGTGAGTGAAGGAGGCTTTGTTGCGGAATAGAAAGCCGACTCTTGATTTGATTTTCGATTGGAGATGTTTGATGTGAGTCTGGAAGGAGAGTTTGCAGTCTAGCCAGACACCTAGGTACTTATAGATGTCCACATATTCAAGGTCGGAACCATCCAGGGTGGTGATGCTAGTCGGGCATGCGGGTGCAGGCAGCGATCGGTTGAAAAGCATGCATTTGGTTTTACTCGCGTTTAAGAGCAGTTGGAGGCCACGGAAGGAGTGCTGTATGGCATTGAAGCTCGTTTGGAGGTTAGATAGCACAGTGTCCAATGACGGGCCGAAAGTATATAGAATGGTGTCGTCTGCGTAGAGGTGGATCAGGGAATCGCCCGCAGCAAGAGCAACATCATTGATATATACATTATATCCAGTATCTTTGGTGCAACACACGACAACGAAAATGCAATAATCACATGGAGTTTCACAGAAGTCGTTAACGAGTAGTCTCGTCTTTGTTGATAAGAACAATACAACAAAGGCGAACATATTTTATAGCTCGTAAAATGCTCAATGATAGAAGGGCAAACACAGCCTCGCCTACCTTTGTCGACGCCATAAAAACACCACTTCCTAGTTTATGTCCTTAAAGTGCCTACTAAACGTGGCCTTGACCAATCAGGTAATGGATCCTCGATATGCAGCGAGTTGGAGGCGGTTTATTGATGTGGATTCTTAAAGCAATATTCCTAAAAAAATAATAATACTGGAAATGTGTGGTATGTTTCTCATAATAAAAATAGGTATTATATTTCAATAATAACAGGCCTCTTCTGCTGTCAGAATGTGGGAATGATACTGTACATTGGTTCCCAACCGTTTTTAGTTACTGTACCACCAACTAAATTTTGCTTTGCCTGGAGTACCCTTGAAGTATCCCATGTGCATTTTACCAGTAGGTCTATGGTCTCATGTCTATGCGTTTTCTCAAGTACCCCCAGGGTACCTAGGCTAGTACCCCTGGTTGGGAACCAATGCTGTACAGGACAAAGGTGATATCAACACCACTGCAGGCCAATGATGGTTCTTATCCATGTACTGGTACAAATCAGTTAATGACAGGATGGGTGGTTCTCTGTTCAAGTAGGAACCCTGTTAATCCATGCACATAGTGTAGATCAGAGGAGGCTGGTGGGAGGAGCTATTGGAGGACAGAATCATTGTAATGGCTGGAATGGAAAAGGGGAGGGGCAGGTTTCTGGGGACAGGCAGAGAGGTGGGCCTGGCGGGTGTGGACGTGTAGCTGTCGTGGTGTATGGAACATACAGCTACAGTGGGGACAGCGGTGTGTGGGGCCATACACTCTTTTACTCTTTGAGACTTGGCTTCTCAACATGGCCAGGTACTGCTTCTGGTGTTTGGTCTTGATGTGGTTCTCCAGGAAGTAACAGTCAGTAAAGGAGATGGTGCAGTGTGGACAAGGAAAGAACTGAGGAGACAAGACTGAGGAAGGACAGAGATGGGTGGGAGGAACAAAGGTAAAGAAGGGTATGATAAGAGGGGAGAAAGGGAATGGACAATGGGAAATGTCATTTCTCTCATAAAAAAAACCCTTGCTGACATTTAGTTCACCTTCAGTCATTTAATCCTGTGAGACCCAAGGATTTTTGCATATCTGTTTTTGCAACACCTAAAAAAATCATCTAGTTCAGAAAGTTTCTTGTCTTATTTGTTCTACATAGTCACTGCATCTTAGAGATGACAGTATACAACAAATGTTTTTAAGAGATACATCTGGGTGGTCCCGAGCGATTCACCGAAATGTAAAAAGAAAAAAACAACAACAACAACTAAATGACCAACATCGGTTCAATTATTCTAATTCAATTATTGTTTTTAAAATATGAGCTCAATGCACATGTAACAGTATAACTTTAGACCGTCCCCTCGCCCGAACCAGGGACCCTATGCACACATCAATAACAGTCACCCTCGAAGCATCGTTACCCATAGCTCCACAAAAGCCGCGGCCCTTGCAGAGCAAGGGGAACCACTACTTCAAGGGCTCAGAGCAGGGGACGTCACCGATTGAAACGCTATTTAGCGCGAACCACCGCTAACTAAGCTAGCTGTTTCACATCCGTTACACACAGTTTCTCTAGAGATTAATCAGATCAAGCCCAAACTGTGCAATTAGTATGGAGTTGTAGTGTCCAAATAGTTTACATAGTTTTGCAGAGAAAACATGGTAATTAACTGCAATGACCATAATCCATTGCATACCTACTTGTCCGGTACGTTTCTTCTAAGCCTGCTACGTAAAAGAGAGAAGAATGCACAATCGAGAAGGATGGAGAGCAGTTGCTTCGAGAGGTATCTTTACATGAAAATACACGATCTAAGTGATTGATAGTTGGTAATCAGCAGTCATAAAAGTATGCCTTATTTCCTTTTAATACTACTAAAATAGCAATTCTGTCAGAAAATAGGCAGCAGCTCTATAGAGATGAAATGATGACTTGGAATGTAATAAAGTCATAATAATAATAAAGTGTAATATACACATATTTTATTAAAGTAAAGTCATGTGAATAAATTAGGGTTAATAAGTGATAAGCAGTAATGGGCATCAACTGACTTTCATTAATTGTTATATTCTGTGTTACAGCATTCAAATCACAATGCTTAGTGCATTTAATGTTTTAAAAAATTATCCAAACTGAAAACAGTTAATTTTTTAAATATTATAATTGAAACAGAACCGACCGCAAAAGCACTAATCACTCAGCACTATACCTGGGTCACAGGAGATTAACTGTGTAGTGTTTGACATGAGTTAAGACTCTTACAGGGTTAAACTGCAGTGTTGGGAGTAGACTGAAGTGTGTATGAACACTATGTCCTACCTCCACTGTTGTCTTCATCCCTCCTGGCATCTGTCTCTTCCTTCACCAAACACACTTTAGTATCTCTCAGAAGAGTCTTAACCACCACTTTATGGATTAGATAGATGAAGAAAACAGTATGCATTAACCAACAGTCTAAACACTCTTGTCTAGTTATTAACTATCACATGTTTGGAAAGACTAACTCTTCTGACCTTAGACAATCTTGTTAGCATCACTAGAGGACTCCATGATATTTCACTACACAGGGTCGGTTGGTTGGATGTAGTTTGATGTTGCTTGACATGCTTCTTCAGCAAGAAAAGTTTGGAACAGTCACCTATTTCCTTCTGCTCAAAGTTTCTTGGTTCATTTTTTTATTTGGATGGAATTCAAAGTAACCCCATTCATTTTGAACTGTTTAGTCCTCTTGGTTATGTTAACTTTTTCCAGGTGTGTTCTCATAGAAGCTTTTCTTAGGTCTCTATTTATGTAGTGTTGTCTCTCTTGTCACAATGTGTTTTTTTTTTGTCCCATATTATCAATCTACACACAATACCCCATAATGACTAAGCAAAAACAGGTTTTTAGACATTTTTGCAAATATATTACAAATAAAAAACGGAAATATCACATTTACAGAAGTATTCAGACCCTTTGCGATGAGAGGCAAAATTTAGCTCATGTGCATCCTGTTTCCATTGATCATCCTTCAAATGCTTCTACAACTTGATTGGAGTTCACCTGTGGTAAATTCAATTGATGGTACATGATTTGGGAAGGTCAGTACAGGTGCATCAAAGCTGGGACAGAGAATGAAAAATAGCTTCTCTCAAGGCCATCAGACTGTTAAACAGCCATCACTAACTGCCTACATACAGACTTGATTATTAATGCCACTTTAATAATGATTAAGGGTTACATATTTTGGGGAATATTCAGAGGTGGAAACTTTTTGTGGGAATTAACCAGAATATATGGGAATTAACGGAAATATAAGTAAATTAATATTAATACTATTTCAATGTAGATGTTTTTTGCATTGGATATATTTACCCAATCATTTGGAGACAGGAACATAAACCTTTTACCTTATAAGCAGACATAATTGCAAATGATAAATCATTCCAATAGAAAATAAAAATAAAATGTTAGGAATTTAACTTTAATTAAATGAGTGGACTCTTCACATGGGATGATTTCACTGAACAACAAAAGAAAGTGAATATTGAATGATCCCCAATGATCCATCACATCTCCCATAAACGATTTCAACATGCATCTCTAAAATGATAGTTTCTAGACTAAAGCTTTGCTTGTCTTCCTCTCAGGCTTCCATGTCTTGTCCTTGGACCTCCTCAATGTGTAGCTCTTGAACATCAGATTCTGAGGCCTCATCTTCACAGTCACTTTCCAACCCTGTTGAGGATGGCTCTTTGTCAGGCTCAAAAAGCCTCAAATTTGCCCGGATGGCCACCAATTTTCCAACCCTTGTATTGGTCAGCCTGTTGCGTGCTTTGGTGTGTGTGTTCCCAAACAAGGACCAGTTGTGCTCTGAGGCGGCTGATGTTGGTGGGATTTGGAGGATGATGGAGGCAACAGGGGAACGAGCCTCAGATCCACAAAGTCCCTTCCACCAGGTGGCTGATGAGAGATGTTGGTGTAGCCGATGTGAAATGACTAGCTAGTTCGCGGTGGTGCTCGCTAGTGGCGTTTCAATCGGTGACGTCACTTGCTCTGAGACCTTGAAGTAGTGGTTACCCTTGCTCTGCAAGGACCGCAGCTTTTGTGGAGCGATGGGTAACGATGCTTCGAGGGTGACTGTTGACGTGTGCAGAGCGTCCCAGGTTCACGCCCAGGTCGGGGCGAGGGGACGGACGTAAAGTCTATACTGTTACATTGGCATGACTGCCATATTGCATCTCCATTCTAAAGCCCTTGCTTGGAAGTGTACTTCGCCAGACTGCCAAGAACCTTGCCCTCATCCAGGCCAAGGTTGAGAGACACGGTAGTGATGACACCATAGGCCTTGTTGATCTCTGCAGCAGACATGATGCTCTTGCCAGCATACTTGGGGTTCAACTTGTACACTGTGGCATGTATGGGCTTCAGGCAGAAGTCTTCACGCTTTTTGATGTATTTCAGAACTGCAGTTTCCTCTGCTTGGAGCAGCAGTGAAGTGGGCAGGGCAGTATGGATTTCTTCTCTTACATCTGCAGCAGAGTCTGAACATAAGACAGGATGGCATTGTCTCCCTCAATCCGTGCAATGGCTACTGCTATAGTTTTCAGGCTGCTTACCACTCTCTCCCAAAATAGATCATCCAGGAGGATCCTCGATGGGGCTGTCCATATCGGCAGACTGTGATATGGCCATTTCTTGAGAAACTCCTCCCCCTCCAGAAGACTGTCAAACATGATGACAACACCACCCCAACGGGTGTTGCTGGGCAGCTTCAATGTGGTGCTCTTATTCTTCTCACTTCTCACTGCTTGGTGAGGTAGATTGCTGCTGTAACTTGATGAACCTACACATACCTAACCATTTCCTTGGCTCTTTTGTAGAGTGTATCCATTGTTTTCAGTACCACAATGTCCTTGAGGAGCAGATTCAATACATGAGCAGCACAGCCACTGGGTGTAACGTGAGGGTAGGACTCCTCCACTTTAGAAAAAGCGGCCTTCATGTTTGCAGCCTTGTCTGTTACCAGTGCAAATACCTTCTGTGGTCCAAGGTCATTGATGACTGCCTTCAGCTCATCTGCAATGTAGAGACTAGTGTGTCTGTTGTCCCTTGTGTCTGTGCTCTTGTAGAATACTGGTTGAGGGGTGGAGATGATATAGCTAATTATTCCTTGCCACGTACATTCAACCACCCATCAGAGATGATTGCTACACAGTCTGCTTTGTCTATGATTTGCTTGACCTTCACCTGAACTTTGGTTGGAGGGGTGTATGCTGGGTGAAGTACATTCAGAAATCTCTTCCAATACACATTGCCTGTGAGCATCAGAGGTGAACCAGTTGTATACACAGCTTGAGCAAGACATTCAACAGCATTTCTCTGACTACGTTCCTCCATTGAGTAAAAAAAAACTTCTGATTCCAGGAGGACCATGAGCTGTTGCTATTGATAAGGTGTCTGATTTATCATTTTCACCTCTACTAGAAGTAGAGGGACTTTTGTCAGAGATTGCTTGTTGTGAGCTCTGAGGGAACTTTATGCACTTGGCCAGATGATTCTGCATCTTTGATGCATTATTCACATATGATTTGTCACAGTATTTGCAAATGTACACAGCTTTTCCTTCTACATTAGCTGCAGTGAAATGTCTCCACACATCAGATAGTGCCCGTGGCATTTTCCTGTAAATATGATAAAAAAATGAATAAAAAAATACAATTCCATGTACAGATAAATAGTGAAGCAGTTAGATTAAACAACCCACACGTTAACAAGTTAGAAATTATATGAACACACTTTGCTGTAGGCTACTATTTACTAGTTATTAACAAAAAAATCATGTATATCATATCAAATATATTCACCCCACCTAGTATTGTAATCAAAACTTACCAGAAAGCATGTAGTCCTTGGCTCAGACAGTGTAGTAGTGTGGGCACAATAGCATCTCATTAGTGTGCAATATCTTGAGGATCAGCTGTACATGTGATGGGAGAGTGCACTGCACATGTGATGGAAGAATACACTGCATGCAGAGGGTTGTCATTCCATTGAATTGGGGATAGATGAACCAAAATATGCCACAAGACCTAGAATTGCCTGTTTACATATCTTGCACTACTCATCCCAGATGTACAGTTGAAGTTGGAAGTTTACATACACCTTAGCAAAATACATTTAAACTCTGTTTTTCACAATTACTGACAATTAATCCTAGTAAAAAGTTCCGGTCTTAGGTCAGTTAGGATCACCACTTTATATTAAGGATGTTAAATGTCAGAATAATAGTAGAGAGAATGATTTATTTCAGCTTTTATTTATTTTATCACATTCAAAGTGGGTCAGAAGTTTGCATACACTCAATTAGTATTTGGTAGCATTGCCTTTAAATTGTTTAACTTGGGTCAAACGTTTCAGGTAGCCTTCCACACGCTTCCCACAATAAGTTGTGTGAATGTTGGCCCATTCCCCCTGAAAGAGCTGGTGTAACAGAGTCAGTCAGGTTTGTAGGCCTCCTTGCTCGCACACACTTTTTCAGTTCTGCCCACAAATCTTTTATGGGATTGAGGTCAGGGCTTTGTTGTCCTTAAGCCATTTTGCCACTTTGGAAGTATGCTTGGGGTCATTGTCTATTTGGAAGACCCATTTGCGACCAAGCTTTAACTTCCTGACTGATGTCTTGAAATGGTGCTTCAATATATCCACGTAAATTTCCTCCCTCATGATGCCATCTATTTTGTGATGTGCACCAGTCCCTCCTGCAGCAAAGCACCCCCACAACATGATGCTGCCACCCCCGTGCTTCACGGTTGGGATGGTGTTCTTCGGCTTGGAAGCCTCCCTCTTTTTCCTCCAAACATAACGATGGTCATTATGCCCAAACAGTTCTATTTTTGTTTCATTAGACCAGAGGACAATTCTACAAAAAGTAAGATCTTCGTCCCCATGTGCAGTTGCAAACCGTAGTGTTTTTTTTTATGGCGGTTTTGGAGCAGTGGCTTCTTCCTTGCTGAGCGGCTTTTCAGGTTATGTTGATACGGGACCTGTTTTACTGTGGATATAGATATTTTTGTACCTGTTTCCTCCAGCATCTTCACAAGGTCCTTTGCTGTTTTTCGGCGATTGATTTGCACACCAAAGTACGTTCATCTCTAGGAGACAGAACGCGTCTCCTTCCTAAGCGGTATGACGGCTGCGTGATCCCATGTTGTTTATACTTGCATACTATTGTTTGTACAGATGAACGTGGTACCTTCAGGTGTTTGGAAATTGCTCCTAAGGATGAACCAGACACGTGGAGGCCTACAATTGTTTTCTGAGGTCTTGGCTGATTTATTTAGATTTTTCCATGATGTCAAGCAAAGAGGCACTCAGTTTGAAGGTAGGCCTTGAAATAGTTCCACATCTACACCTCAAATTATGTCAATTAGCCTATCAGAAGCTTCTAAAGCCATGACATAATTTTCTGGAACTTTCCAAACGGTTTAAAGACACAGTCAACTTAGTGTATGTGAACTTCTGACCCACTGGAATTGTGATACAGTGAATGTATAAGTGAAATAATCTGTAAACAATTGTTGGAAAAATTACTTGTCATGCACAAAGTAGATGTCCTAACCTACTTGCCAAAACTATAGTTTGTTAACAAGAAAATTGTGGAGTGGTTGAAAAACGAGTTTATGACTCCAACCTAAGTCTACGCCGGTTGGTCATGGCCCATCCACATATATTTTTTTAACATATTCTTATTACATCCCTTTAGTTAAATCTGTATTAGGTAGTTGTGGAATTGTCAGATTACTTGCTAGATATTACTACACTGTTCGAACTAGAAGCACAAGAACTTTGCTCCACTCGCAATCTGCTAACCATGTGTATGTGAACAATAAAATGTTTTTTTATTTATATAAGGTCCCACAGTTGACAGCACATGTCAGAGCAAAAACCAAGCCCTGATGTGGAAGGAATTGTCCGTAGTTCCGACAGGATTGTGTCAAGGCACAGATCTGGGGAAGGGTACCAAAAAAATGTCTGCAGCGACCCTAAGCACACAGCCAAGACAACCCAGGAGTGGTTTCGCGACAAGTCTTTGAATGTCCTTGAGTGGCCCGGCCGGAACCCGGACTTGAACCCCGACCTAACATATCTGGAGACCTAAAAATAGCTGTGCAACGATGCGCCCCAAACAACCGGACACAGCTTGAAACCACTTGAGAGGATCTGCAGAGAAAGAATGGGAGAAATTCCCCAAATACAGGTGTGCCAAGCTTGTAGCGTCATACCCAAGAAGACTCAAGGCTGTAATCACTGCCAAAGATGTTTCAACAAAGTATTGAGTAACAGGTCTGAATACATATGTGATTACATTTTTTCTTTCTCTTTGCAAACATTTCTAACAACCTTTTTTACTTTGTCGTTATGGGGTAGTGTTTAATTGAGGAAAAACTATTTCAGACATTTTATAAGGCTGTAAAGTAAATGTGGAAAAAGTGAATGAGTCCGAATACTTTCCTGAATGCACTGTATATACACACAAAACACACAGAGAAAGAATACTACATGTTTGGTGATGTAATAAAAATCACAGCTAGTGCACAGTGCTAGAGATGCGTCACTACAGACCCTGGTTCGATCCCAGGCTGTATCAAACCAGCCGTGAGCAGGAGTCCCATAGGGCGGCGCACAATTGGCCAGCATTGTCCGGGTTAGGGGAGAGTTTGGGCGTCAATGTAAAATAAGAATTTGTTCTTTACTGATTTGTCTAGTTAAAAGGTTAAATAATCAAAGATCACAACAAAAAAAGCAATACAGGCTTCTGGACTGAAACAAATCATGTGGTTTCGATGTAATTTACTTTAATTAAATGGCATGTTTATAACAATAGTATCAGAGTTACCTTTACATAAATTATCCTCTTGTTCCAAATCAAGGAATACACTACAAACACAAAGCAAAGAAAACTGACAATCTTTCAGAATTTATTATCGCCTACTGATCATCAGGACAATCAGTCATAAAACCATTGAATAAAAAAATTGAATAAACTGGTGTTTATAACCTCTTAGACATAAGGTCCCTTGTTTGGGGGACCTGTGTGGTTCTGGTACCAGTTCCGACCCTGCGTGATGTAGGATGTGAAATCTAACACCACTTGAAGCTGGGATGTCCCTTCTATCATTTCAATCACTCTTCTAACTGTCCAACTCCTGGCTGAACCCTATATCACATCTACTGACAAAGCACATGCCTGCAATCCTTACATCATAGCGCAGCAGGAGAGTGATTTCATTACAGTAGCACATTAAGAGATCGATTTATAGCCAATAATCTAAAACAATTAATACATTTTAAACAAAAAATATTAACATGGAGAGTTCCTAACAAGTTCATGAAGGCAATCTAGAGCGCTGTGAAACTTCCACAGCGATGGGGGCAAACACTTTGATCAAGAGAAACCTGTAGAAAATATGCACGTTCTCTAACACTAAACATACATTTCAAGCATTATTCATACAATTTTGTTGAAAAGGAAATCCATAACATATTTGTACTGTGTACTTGAGCGTGTGTCCTCAAAATTGACCTCAGCAATTTAACTTCAATTTTTTGACCAGAAGTGAGATTACCTTTCTTTGAGTATGCAACATTACTAGTTATCATTTATGGCCCTCATGATAACTACTTTTGGGGATTATGTAGCTTACATTGAACTGGTTAAACGCAAACTTCCATAAAACAAAAGAGCAATAATATTAACAAAAGAGCTCCAAAAGTATTGGGACAGTGAATTATGTTTTGTTCTTTTGGCTCTGTACCTCCAGACGTTGTATTTGAAATGATACAATGATTATTAGGTTAAAGTGTAGACCGTCAGCTTTAATTAGTATTTTTATCCATATGAACAGTTTAGAAATGACACTTTTTGAACATAATCCCCTAAAATGGGGGGGGGGGGGCTTAAAGAATTGGTACAAATTCCTTGTGTGGTAAAAGTAGTCAAAAGTGTAGTATTTGGTCCCATTGTCCTAGCACATATTGACTACAACAAGGTTGTTACTCTACAAACTTGTTTGATGCTATAATGATTACAGATAGTCCTGAATAATGAGTGACAAAGCTAGAGTACAGACGCACAAGTATCATACCCCCAAGACATGCTAACATCTTACCATTACAATAACAGGGGAGGTTAGCATTTTGAGGGGGTATGATATTTATGCCTCTAACTTTCACTCATTAATCACAATTCATTCAGTTTTATCCGTAATCATGGTAGCCACTAATATAGAAGACATACACTATTCTAATTTATAATAAAAGTGACAATACAATATTTACCATTAATTTCTATTGAGCACAAAATACCCTGACACACAACCAAAACAAACAGCAAACGCATCCAGTCAAGCTTAATGTAAGCATTGCATGCTGGGAATATGGGACCAAATAATGTAACCATTCCCTTAAGTTAAAAATGGGGCGGAATATGTACAAAAAATCCTGTTCTTTCTGAGCGGTTCACCCGATATGGATGAAAATGCCCTCAAATTAAAGCGGAGTCTGCACTTTAACCTCAGTCGTTGTATAATTTCAAATCCAAAGTGCTGCAGGAGAAACAAAACTTGTCACTGTCCCAATACATGGAGCTCACTGTGACCCAACTGGAGGATTGTTAAAACATTGCAGCGTTATCATAAACATGGGGCAAAATTTAGTTAGAATGATGTCACATCGATCATTGACAAAAGAGATCAGACTCCCCTCCATTTAATTCATAAGAGTAACAGAGTTTCATAAAAGGTGCTATGTTAATATACATCATTATCATTTAGGTTTATGACGTCTAAGCAGGTGTTTGGAGAGGTTGGACTTGCGAGCAAAGCTGAGAAAGCAGTGGGGGCAGGAATAACGTTTCCCCTTGTGGATTTTCATGTGGCCGTTCACATGACTCTGTTCATAAAAGCTTTTCCCACACTCTTGGCAGGAGTATGGCTTTACGTCACGGTGAGTGTGGGTCCTCATGTGCAGGGTCAGAGAAGCAGAGCAGATAAAGCGTTTGTGGCATTCAGAACATTCAAATGGCCTCTCCCCAGTGTGGAGGCGCTTGTGTTTGGTTAGATCTCCAGACTGAGTGAAGCTTTTACTGCACTCGGTACAGGTGTATGGTTTCTCACCTGTGTGAGTGCGCTGGTGGTTCTTCAGGTGGTCGAGTCGGGCAAACTGCTTGTCACACACTGTGCAGTGGTAAGGCCTCTCACCGGTGTGTGAGCGCAGGTGTATGTTCAGCACCCCAATCCTTATGAATTTCTGCCCACAAACCCCACAATGGTAGTTTTTCTGGTTGCTGTGGATCTTCAGATGAGTCTTCAGATAACCTTTGTCAGCAAAGTCTTTACCACAGACAGTACATTTGAAAGGTCTCTCCCCGGAGTGTGTGCGCAGGTGAAGCTTCAGACTCTCCCTGTATGCAAACTTCCTGTCACATTGGGAGCAGGAATACTTCCTCTCACCAGAGTGAACAGTCATGTGCTTCCTGAGGAGCGACTTCTGTTTGAAAGCCTTCCCACAGTCCTGACATTTGAATGGCTTGACCCCATTGTGTATTAACAAGTGATAACGGTAAGCGCTGGTATCTGAGAAGCGCTTGCCACACTCCTTGCAGACATAAGGCTTTTCTCCAGTGTGGATGCGCATGTGAGTGTTCAGGCTCGTAGGAGTAGTGAGGATCTTTCCACAATCCAAGCATTGGAAGCCGACTTCCTTAATGACCATCTGTTTAGCGTCCTTAGGTTTATTGCCCTCTGGTTCGTGACACCGGTGAGGCCCGAGGCCCCAGCAATTCTCAAAGCTCTTCTCACAGTCTGCGCAACTGATGTGTCCATTGGTGAGAACAACGGCCATTTTGTGCAAACTCTTGCAGTGCTTCAGCAGGCTGCCCAGGTACTTGAATCTGCGGGAGCACTGTGGGCAGGTGTGGAATATCTCCTGTACCCTGTGGGGACGGCCAGTTCTCCGGGGAGGGGCAGGTTTCTGGGGACGGGCAGAGGGGTGGGCCTGGCGGGTGTGGATGTCTAGCTGTCGTGGTGTATGGAACATGCAGCTACAGTGGGCACAGCTGTGTGTGGGGCCGTACACTCTTTTACTCTTTGAGACTTGGCTTCTCAACATGGCCAGGTACTGCTTCTGGTGTTTGGTCTTGATGTGGTTCTCCAGGAAGTAACAGTCAGTAAAGGAGATGGTGCAGTGTGGACAAGGAAAGAACTGAGGAGAACCTGAGAGTGAGGGATAGAGGGAGAAGAGATGGGTACGATAAGAGGGGAGAAAAAAATGGCAAATGTAATTTCTCATTCAATAGTCCTTGCCAATATTAATATGAATGTTCCAGTAACCATCACCCATTTAAACTGCACTGTTGGGAGTAGACTGGAGTATGTTAAACAGTATGTCCTGCCTCCATGGTTGTCTTCATCCCTCCTGACATCCGTCACCTCCTTCACCAAACAAACTTTAATGTCTCTCAGAAGTGTCTTAACCACCACCTTATGGATTAGAAAGATACAGAAACTACAAGTATGTATTAACAATCTTAATGATCTTACCACAATACTAGGCACATTAGAAAACACTAATCCTACTTACCTCAGCCAACCTGGTTAGCACTACCACAGGATCCTTGTGGAGTGGACTAGAATCTGAATGAGTTGAACTGGTGCTCTTTGAGAGTGCTTGGGTACAATCTGATTCATCTCTGCTGGTGGAGTCATCACCTGACTGTGGGTCATGTTCTGTTTGTGTTATACCCACGTTTCCATGGCGTTTAGTCCCCATGTTTTTTTTGTGCAGTGGCGTAGTTTTTGAACGTTGTTTGATCTTCATCTTGTTGACTAAAGTGCCTCTAATATCCTACTTACTGACATTCTGAGTGAAAAGAGAAGCAGTTTCAGGCTGATGCTCATGAACAAAGATGAGCTAGACTAGGTCAGGAAACGTAAGGGAAACTCTTTTCATGGCACTTCGACATTTGTGTGACTTTTTCGTAGCAGGTTAGGAGAACTTAGACAGCAGGCTAGGATAATTAAGGTAGCAGGTTAGGAGACTGTGGTTAAGGTTAGGAAAAATCTTTCCTTACCTGCTATGAAAATCACTGTATCGAAGTGCCATGAAAAGAGTATCCAGGACCAAAACAGCCTATACACACAGAAACACTGCAGACTTAGGCCGCTAGGCAATGATGACTACACACAATGGCACAGGCTTTTATTTGATTAAATCACTACATAATAGGCCATTAGAGACAGGATTGTATTTGAGCAAGGCATCTACATTGAACAAAAATATAAAGGCAAAAAAGTGTTGGTCCTATGTTTCATGAGCTAAAATAAAAAAATTGAATTTTCCATGTGTACAAAATGCTCATTTCCCAAAAAGAAATTGCACAAATGTTTGATTATATTTAGCAGACACTTATCCAGAGCGACTTAGTCATGAGTGCATATATTTCAGTTTTTTTCCCTCTGTACTGGTCCCCTGTGGGAATTGAGCCCACAACCCTGGTGTTAAAAGCAACCTGCTCAACCAACTGAGACACGTGGGACCATACACATGATCATTACACAGGCGCACCTTGTGCTGGGGACAATAAGAGGCCACTAAAAGGTTCAGTTTTGTCATACAACAATACCACAGGTGTCTCAAGTTGAGGAAGCGTGATATTGGTTTCAACTGTACCGGGCAGATGGCAGACAGCGTGTACGGTGTGTGGGTGAGCAGTTTGCCGATTTCAACGTGCCCCATGGTGGCGGTGGGGTTATGGCATGGGCAGACATAAGCTACAGACAATCACAACTTCATTTTATCTTTGGCAATTTGAATGCAGAGAGATACCATGACAAGATCCTGGGGCACGTTGTAGTGCCATTCATGCACCACATTCACCTCATGTTTCTGCACGGCCCCATGACATAAAGATCTGTACACAATTCCTAGAAGCTGAAAATGTCCCAGTTCTTCCATATCATGAATACTCAGACATGTCACCCAATGAGGCTGTTTGGGATGATCTGGATCGTTGTATATGACAGTGTGTTCCAGTTCCAGCCAATATCCAGCAACTTCACACAGCCATTGAAGACGTGTGGGACAACATTCCACAGGCCACAATCAACAGCCGGATCAAGGATCAACTATACGAAGGTGGTGTGTCGCACTACATGAGGCAAATGGTGGCAACACCAAATAGACTGGTTCTGATACACCTTTTTTGTATGTATCTGACCAGACAAATATCGGTATTCTCAGTCAAGCAAAATTAATCGATTAGAGCCCAATTAATTTATTGCCATTGACCGATTCCCTTATAACTCAGTTAAATCTTCGAAATGGTTGTATGTTCAGTGTATTTTCTTAATACACACAGCTTTGCATAGTTAATTGTTTAATTCCAGCGTTCACTTCCAACATTTTAATCAATTCTTCATTTCCTGAACTAACGTCTAATCACTTACACACTAAGGTTTATTTTGCCATAGAATGCCGATTAAAATTTTCTGTAGTTATTACGACCGTTTTTACTAAAACGCCAGTAAGTCATCACTGAATAATTTAAACTCAACAAAACATTAAAGTGTTTAACCGGAATGGTTTACCTAGTGTTATTTGAAACAGGCGTATATTTGCCGTTGCTCAGTTATTAAAGAGAGACAGGCAGCTATTTCAAACGGCGTTTAATAGAAGTTACGGTTAAAACTGTCTAGAATCTAGCTAGAAGATGGAATTAGTTGAAAACGGCGAGTTAGCTACAAAAACACATCACGTGGCGTGGTTTTGGTGAAACTTGGATAAACCAAATTACGCAGCTTCCTACTTAGCTTATTTAGCTACAATTGACAACGGTCACCCACCTAACGTTCGACTTCGTTATAAAGATATCAACGATGTGAGTAAACATTTGTTTTCTACACCAAACATTCACGGGCAAAATAACTTCACTTACCTTCTTCGATTCAAACCAAACACAGTGACCGGAAGAATTCTGTTTGCACTTCCTTGGCGTGGGTGTAGATTGACCAATCAGGTAATCATGTAGAAAGTTGTCTGCTGATTGATGAGGATTTTAAAAGAGACACTCGCAGAAAAGTGTGGGTACCTACTGACCTGAAAACAATGAGCCAATATAATCTAAATCTGACCCTTAACCTAATTGTAACCAATTCTGAAATTAAATAGCCTATCGCTTTGCAGGCCAGCAGTGTCCATTATAGGGTGCGTTCGTATTGCACTCTGGAGGGCGTATCTAAATTCAGAATATTTGCTTATTTTTTTGTTAAATTTAACCCTTTTTACTTGCTCTAGCAGAGCTGGTTATGCGGTTTTAATGTTATCCAGAGCGTTGGTGACTGTAACTGTGCTGCTGGCAACAACTGAATTAAGCTTTTTTTTGCCGTTGTTTGCTGACACCGGCCCTATTCAACCGGTGTTGAGCCCCGTAAATTCATCAGTTATAGAGCGAATTTTCGAACGCCTTTATACATTTAAAAAAAAAAGAAAAGCCTATAGTCGTCCCCCACTAATGACGTAACATGATAAAATGGTCTTCAACCAAAGAATTGGACGCTAATTGTTTGTAATTTATGTATGCTTGTGTTCCCTCACGTGCTTTATGTATTGATTTGTTGTTAATAAAAAATTAAATTAAAAAATAAAATAAAAGAAATAATTTGACGCTATTTCAATGACATGTGTTGAAATGACATGAATTGCATAACATTAGTCCACCTCAACCGATGTCTCTCTTATTCTATGCACAAGAAAACCAGAGGTGTGTCATCTTTCCTGGACTTTTAATATTGTCACCTACTACTCATTACCAGGACAAGGAGTCTGCCAGGCAACCATCTTCTGTACATCACTGTTCCCTAATTTTAAAAAAACGAGTAAATAAAAAATGTTTTAAAAAAAAGGGTTAAAAAAAACGTAAACTAACAAACAAATACAAGAACAATGTAACCCGTCTAATAATGCTTGTGCCCAGACTCGAAGGTAACTGAAGTTAGTGCTTCAATTTTCCTTAATTAGGAGCAATGCTACTAAACAGGAAAGCTGTTATTTTTGTTATATATTTGATTAAATACATGTAAATGAGAAATCTATCTGAATTACCAATCATTTTGTAGTCTAATGGTTGTTTTGTGTAGTGTATCCAGTAGCACCATTCAGATTGTTCCAAAATAATGGGGGGATTCATCTTGTAGTGAGTCATATGAGAAACTGAAGAAAATGTTCTTCTTAAGAGTGCAAAAACATCTAACAAAATGTAACACACAATCCTTGAAAATAAAACAACTTTTTCATTCATGTTATCTTTCACCAGGAAGATGGAGCTTTGCACATATTTTGTCCCTTTCCTTTGTCTCCATTATAATCTGACATCATTTCCATACAATGTTTTGTTCCACATAATGTAATTGTTTTCTTGTTCCATTTGTCACAAGACAAATCACAAAAATAATTACGATTTAATCAAAGCTCTCACTGGCTGATAAAATCATCCAATCGAGAGAGCCAAAATAAAAAAAAGGCATATAAGTTAACATACAGTTCATATCAAATAACTGAAAAAATAAACTAAACAATACATAGTGTGTTATGTTATCCACTCATAAAATGGCTACAGGGACAGAAGTCTGATAACCTAGTTAAATCCTTCATTTGTAACAAAATCTATTTAAAACAGACATCAAATGTGTCAAAAGTTTTGCTTTGCTAAATATGTTCTCCATAAGCCTCACAATAGGAAACGATACACAACAGGATTGTTAAGTGTAGTTCACAAATGCAGAAGAACTGGAGACAGACGAGCAGAGAAACAAATACAACAGCAACCGATAAAGAACCATGTAACAGGTCCTGTGAATGAACATGTACAAATATATACTTCAGGTTTTGAGTGAATAAACAGACACGTAGCTTAAAAGCCTGCCATATATGAACTTATAATTAATTTCACTCATCATTACTGCCATGATATAAAAAAACATCTGACAAACAAGCATCACTTTCTTTATTCCTATCCTGTCAAATCGATGTTGCACATCCCCCCCTCTACATAGCCATGGTGGTGAGGTGCTGATGCCCTAGCAGGACTTTGCGCGCCCTTCCCGCCCCGGGGTGGCCCCCTCAAATGCCGTGACCACAGTACTTCTGGAGGTTTTGCCATAGTGTGACCAGGGCGGACCCCAGGCAGGCGCGGTTAGGGGCCAGGATACCCCCCGGCAGCTGGATGAGGACGGTGGCCACCCCGGCCATGCCGTCGTCCGTGGGCTCCAGGGTGATGGGCCCCACCTTGAAGGTGGAGTAGGAGAAGCCCATGAGCTGGGACAAGAAGGGGTCGGAGCGGCAGAAGTGCTGGTAGCCGCTGTGGGAGGATGGGTGATGGTGGGGGTGCGATGCAGTGGTGTTGGTGGGGACATAGTGGTGGGTGTTGAGGTAATGCAGGGGCAGGTGTTGCCCACTGTTGCCCCCTCCACCCAGGGTAAGGTGGTGGTGGACGGTGGGGCCGGAGCCTGGCTCGTGTTTGTAGGAGATGGCTCCAGCACGCCCCCTCTAACCAACTACAATGCCCCCCAGCCTGCCTTGCCAACGACAATGCCCCTCTGTGGAGGGCAGGTAGATGAGCTGGGGCTCCTCTGGCTCCAAATAGACAGTGAGCTTGGCGAAGGGCCTGGATGCCATCTTGGTCATTTCCTGGATATGACGCCTCTGCTCTCGGCGGAAGTCCATGAACTGCTTGATCTTCCAGAGGAGGACGCAGACGAAGAGGAAGAAGCAGGAGAAGAAAACAGAGAAGAAGACGAACAGGTCGATGTGAGCCTGGTCCTGGTGGAGGAAGAGCAGGCCCTGGGACTCGCCCCGTCTCTCCTCGGCGCCTACCCCGCGCAGGGCGATGTAGAAGCGGCTGGACTTCAGGGAGTGGACCTCATGGGGGAAGGTGATGACCACGAGATCACGGACACCTCGAACAATCAGCACCGTCTGGGGCTTCCACATCGTGATATAGGAGATGAGCCCCTCCACCTTGGCCTCCCGTACCTCTCTGTCTGCCCCTTGGGGCTTGGCGTGGAGCTGCAGGGGGGTGTTGGGGAGCATGGCCCCACCCAGGCTGGATGAGGAGTTGGCATACACCTTCATAGGTGACAGAGGTGTCTCCTTATCCCCTCCGCTCGCCCCACCTCGGGCCACCGACTCGTCCTCGATCTTGATGGCGTGGATGCCTGTGTGGAGGTCCACATCTACGATGAAGGTGTCATGGGAGTTGGACACGTACACCTCCACCTCCCGGGAGGTCATGTCGACGGTGACTCGGATGTCCACGTTGGTGAACTTTGGCTGGGCATCGAAGAAGACAGTGTGTCCCTTGGGCAGATTGCGGTTGGTGGGGGTCGACGCAAAACACTCATTGTCCACGTTGAACTGGCGGTAGCACTGGTGCTCATTTACTGGTGTGCCATTGAAGGAGTCTTTGCACTTGGCGCACTGCGTGGAGGATTCCAGAGAGGGAGAAGAAACAAGAAATACAAGTGCAAGAGAAATGCAGTTAAATGACATCCAAGATGGTATACCGATTCCTACACAGTGAGTGTCTAGCTTGCACATAAATCTCTTTAATTACTTGTTACTTTATTTCTTATTCGTATCCGTATTTTTTTTAACTGCATTGTTGGTTTGGAACTCGTAAGTAAGCATTTCACTATAAGGTGAACACAGTGAGAAGTGTAAGCCCCTGTATTTGGGGTTGGCAAGGGGATATGCCGAACCTTTCGGGAGTTCTGCAGGGGGAACAGCGCAGTGTGTCTGTCCCGGGACGAACACAAGAGGGCGCTAGACCACCCCAAGACCACCCTTTGGACCCAAACAGCATAATTAACTCACTGTCTGTTTTAGTTCATTTTTTGTTCTTTCCATCTTGCTTTGAGTTTATTATTAATCACACCTGTTGTATTCGGAGCATGTGATTAATAATAAACTCAAAGCAAGATGGAAAGAACATATAAATGAACTAAAACAGACATTGAGTCAATTTCCAAACAGAGTAGCAGCAGCTTGCATGTGAGTGGGTGTGTAGAGTCAGTATAAATGTATGTGCATATAATGTGTGAGTGAGCAGATGATGGAGTGAGTGTTTGTGTGTGTGTGTTGGAGTGACAGTGTGTGAGTGTGTAGGGCCCTGTGAGTGTGCAAATATTGAAATGAAAGGTCAATAAATATACAAGACAAACTCAGTCTGTGTAGTTATTTTGTTAGCTAATTATCAGTCTTATTGTTTGGGGATAGAAGCTGCTGAAGAGCCTGTTGGTGTCAGACTTGATGCCTTCCTTCCACACCTCCTAATATAGATGTCCTGGATGGCAGGGAGCTCGGCCCCAGTGATGTACTGGGCTGTCCCAAAACCCTCTGTAGCGCCATAAGATCGAGGTCGGTGCGATTGCCATACCAAGCAATGATGTAGCCAGTCAATATGCTCTCAATGGTACAGCTGTAGAACCTTTTTAGGATACTACGTATGTATACCAACTGAATATGTAGCCGTGTTTGCAGGACAGGTGGAGTGGTAGTACTGATGATTGTGATGATGTAATGATGATGAGGTTGTGTGTGTGTATTGCTGCTGAGGTATCCAAGTGCTACTTCTTCTGCCGTTAATGATGATTGTGACGTGTGGCTTCCTACCGGCTGAGAACGTAGCCCTGCTTGCAGGTGCAGTGGTATCCCTGGGTCAGGTCATGGCAGTCCTGGGTGACGTTACAGTGGTGGTGGCCGTTGGCACACTCATCCTCCTCTGGGCAGTGGAGGAAGGACCAGCTGCTGTTTATCTGGGGACACACTCCCTCACTCACACCTGACACATGCACGCACGCACACACACACAGGGGAAAGTGAGAAGAGGTAACTTGAAATAGTTATTGGGAGTAGAGAATATAACCCTAAATGATGGACAATGAAGTTATATTCTATAAAGCTCTTATATTTTATAAATATATATACACTACCGGCAAAAAGTTTTAGAACACATACTCATTTAAGGGTTTTTCTTTCATTTGTACTATTTTCTACATTGTAGAATAATAGTTTAGACATCAAAACTATGAAATAACACATATGGAATCATGTAGAAACCAAAGCAATCTGTGATCCAACTCAACCCAAACCATCTCTATTTGGTTGAGGTCGGGGGATCCTTCTTGGTAAAATTGCCCTTATACAGCCTGGAGTTGTGTTGGGTCATTGTCCTGTTGAAAAACAAATGATAGTCCCACCAAGCCCAAATAGCCATGCTGGTTAAATGTGCCTTGAATTCTAAATAAATGAGACAGTCACCAGCAAAGCACCCCAAACCATAACACCTCCATGCTTTAATGTGGGAAATACAGATGCGGAGATCATCCGTTCACCCACACCACGTCTCACAAAGACAGCGGTTGGAACCAAAAATATCCCATTTGGACTCCAGACCAAAGGACAAATTTCTACCGGTCTAACGTCCATTGCTCGTGTTTCTTATCTCAAGCAAGTCTCTTATTATTGGTGTCCTTTAGTAGTGGTTTAGTTACAGCAATTCAACCATGAAGTCCTGATTCACAGTCATCACTGAATAGTTGATGTTGAGATGTGTCTGCTAACTTGAACTCTGTGTAGCATTTATTTGGGCTGCAAGTTCTGAGGCTGGCAACTCTAATGAACATATCCTCTGCAGCAGAGGTAACTCTGGGTCTTCCATTCCTGTGGCGGTCCTCATGAGAGCCAGTTTCATCATAGCGCTTGATTGTTTTTGCGACTGCACTTGAAACTTTCAAAGTTCTTGAAATGTTCCTTATTGACTGACCTTCATGTCTTAAAGTAATGATGAGCTGTTCTTGCCATAATATGGACTTGGTCTTTTACCAAATAGGGCTTTCCTCTGTATACCCCCCATACCTTGTCACAACATAACTGATTGGCTCAAATGCATTAAGGAAAGAAATTCCACAAATGAACTTTTAAGGCACACCAGTTAATTGAAATGCATTCCAGGTGACAAGCTCATAAATCTGGTTGAGAGAATGGCAAGAGTGTGCAAAGCTGTTATCAAAGCCATTTGAAGAATCTCAAATATAAAACGTGTTTAACACTTTCTTGGTTACTACACGATTCCTTGTGTCATTTCAGTTGTCTTCACTATTACTCTACAATGTAGAAAAAAGTCAAAATAAAGAAAAAGCCTTGAATAGGTGTTCTAAAACTGACACACACACAGTGGACGAGGATCTATTATTCAATCTTAAACTATATTCTAAAGGTCTATTCAATTCTGTTCCCTTTAACGTCGAAGGCCTCGCCGCTGGCAGCACACCAGGGCCAGGTGATGCAGAGAGCACTGGGTGAGCAGGTGTTTGCCTAAACTGCTGCTCTTCGTGAATATTTTGCCACACTCCTTGCATTTGTAAGGTTTCTCTCCGGTGTGGGACATGCGCATGTGAGTGTTCAGGCTCATAGTTGTGAGGATCTTGCCACTCGGAGCAATGGAAGCCGACTTCCAGACATATCACAGGCTTAGTGTCCTTAGGTTTATTGCCCTCTGGTTCATGACACCGGTGAGGCCCCAGTCCCCAAAAATTCAGGTACAGGAATCTGCGGGCACACTGCACACTTATCCATTTTAGAGCAAGGTCGTAACGTAAAATGTGGAAAAAAGATACAGGTCCAAATACTTTCCGGAATGCCCTGTACATACACACAGAGAGAATGAATACTGCATGCTTGTCTACCATGTTCAAATGTTTGGTAATGCAATAAAAATAAACCAGTGCAGGTCAATGATGGCTTATGGACTGAAACAAATGTGGTCTCTATGTAAGTAACCTTCATTAAAAGTAATGTTTATAACAATACTAGGAGAGTGACCTTCACATAAAAGCTCCTCTTCTTCCAAAAATACAGTACAAACCAACAACAAAACTGACGATAATCTTTCAGAATTTATTATCGCCTACTGATCACCAGGTCAATCATTCATGAAACCATCTTCTGTACATACGTTCTTCATTTTTATACAGAGCAAATAAAACATTTTTTTGTGTGTGTTTATAACCTCTTAGACATAAGGTCCCTTGTTTGGGGACCTGTGTGGTTCTGGTACCAGTTCGACCCTGCGTGATGTAGGATGTGAAATCTAACACCACTTGAAGCTGGGATGTCCTTCTACCATTTCAATCACTCTTCCAACTGTCCAACTCCTGGCTGAACCCTATATCACATCTACTGACAAAGCACATGCCTGCAATCCTTACATCATAGCGCAGCAGGAGAGTGGTTTCATTACAGTAGCACATTCAGAGATTGATTAAGGATGAAAGGAGTGTTCCTAAAAAGTTAATATAGTCAAGCTAGAGCTCTGAGATGTTTACAGCGATGGGGGTCAGACATTGTGAACAAGAGAAACATCCAGAAAATAGGAGTTCTCTAACACTAAACAAATATGTAATTTAAAGTTAAGGAAGATGATATTAGTGTCATTTTATAATTTAAGCAATATTTAGAAAGAATAAACACTTCAAAGCTCTATTCATTCAATTTTGTCAAATAGAATTGTATCATTTGTACTGTGTGTACTTGAGCTAGTATCCTCAACATTACTAGTTATCATTTATGGCCCTCATGATACCTACTTTTGGGGATTATGTAGCTTACATTGAACTGGTTAAACGCAAACATCCATAAAACAAAAGAGCAATAATATTAACAAAAGAGCTCCAAAAGTTTTGGAACAGTGAATTATGTTTTGTTCTTTTGGCTCTGTACCTCCAGACGTTGTATTTGAAACGATACAATGATTATTAGGTTAAAGTGTAGACCGTCAGCTTTAATTAGTATTTTTATCCATATGAACAGTTTAGAAATTACACTTCTTGAACATAATCCCCTAAAATGGGGGGGGGTTAATGAATTGGTACAAATTCCTTGTGTGGTAAAAGTAGTCAAAAGTATAGTATTTGGTCCCATTGTCCTAGCACATATTGATTACAACAAGGTTGTTACTCTACAAACTTGTTGGATGCTACAATGATTACGGATAGTCCTGAATAATGAGTGAGAAAGCTAGAGTACAGACGCACAAGTATCATGCCCTCAAGACATGCTAACATCTTACCATTACAATAACAGGGGAGGTTAGCATTTTGAAGGGGTTTGATATTTATGCCTCTAACTTTCACTCATTAATCACAATTCATTCAGTTTTATCCGTAATCATGGTAGCCACTAATATAGAAGACATACACTATTCTAATTTATAATAAAAGTGACAATACAATATTTACCATTAACTTCTATTGAGCACAAAATACCCTGACACACAACCAAAACAAACAGCAAACGCATCCAGTCAAGCTTAATGTAAGCATTGCATGCTGGGAATATGGGACCAAATAATGTAACCATTCCCTTAAAAATGGGGGGGAATATGTACAAAAAATCCTGTTCTTTCTGAGCGGTTCACCCGATATGGATGAAAATACCCTCAAATTAAAGCGGAGTCTGCACTTTAACCTCAGTCGTTGTATAATTTCAAATCCAAAGTGCTGCAGGAGAAACAAAACGTGTCACTGTCCCAATACATGGAGCTCACTGTGACCCAACTGGAGGATTGTTAAAACATTGCAGCGTTATCATAAACCTGGGGCAAAATTTAGTTAGAATTTGATGTCACATCGATCACTGACAAAAGAGATCAGACTCCCCTCCATTTAATTCATAAGAGTAACAGAGTTTCATAAAAGGTGCTATGTTAATATACATCATTATCATTTAGGTTTATGACGTCTAAGCAGGTGTTTGGAGAGGTTGGACTTGCGCGCAAAGCTGAGAAAGCAGTGGGGGCAGGAATAACGTTTCCCCTTGTGGATTTTCATGTGGCCGTTCACATGACTCTGTTCATAAAAGCTTTTCCCACACTCTTGGCAGGAGTATGGCTTTACGTCACGGTGAGTGTGGGTCCTCATGTGCAGGGTCAGAGAAGCAGAGCAGATAAAGCGTTTGTGGCATTCAGAACATTCAAATGGCCTCTCCCCAGTGTGGATGCGCATGTGAGCGTTCAGGCTCGTAGGAGTAGTGAGGATCTTGCCACAATCTAAGCATTGGAAGCCGACTTCCTTAATGACCATCTGTTTAGCGTCCTTAGGTTTATTGCCCTCTGGTTCGTGACACCGGTGAGGCCCCAGGCCCCAGCAATTCTCAAAGCTCTTCTCACAGTCTGCGCAACTGATGTGTCCATTGGTGAGAACAACGGCCATTTTGTGCAAACTCTTGCAGTGCTTCAGCAGGCTGCCCAGGTACTTGAATCTGCGGGAGCACTGTGGGCAGGTGTGGAATTTCTCCTGTACCCTGTGGGGAAGGCCAGTTCTCCGGGGAGGGGCAGGTTTCTGGGGACGGGCAGAGGGGTGGGCCTGGCGGTTATGAATGTCTAGCTGTCGTGGTGTATGGAACATGCAGCTACAGTGGGGACAGAGGTGTGTGGGGCCGTACACTCTTTTACTCTTTGAGACTTGGCTTCTCAACATGGCCAGGTACTGCTTCTGGTGTTTGGTCTTGATGTGGTTCTCCAGGAAGTAACAGTCAGTAAAGGAGATGGTGCAGTGTGGACAAGGAAAGAACTGAGGAGAACCTGAGAGTGAGGGATAGAGGGAGAAGAGATGGGTGCGATAAGAGGGGAGAAAAAAATGGCAAATGTAATTTCTCATTCAAATAGTCCTTGCCAATATTAATATGAATGTTCCAGTAACCATCACCCATTTAAACTGCACTGTTGGGAGTAGACTGGAGTATGTTAAACAGTATGTCCTGCCTCCATGGTTGTCTTCATCCCTCCTGACATCCGTCACCTCCTTCACCAAACAAACTTTAATGTCTCTCAGAAGTGTCTTAACCACCACCTTATGGATTAGAAAGATACAGAAACTACAAGTATGCATTAACAATCTTAATGATCTTACATTAGAAAACACTAATCCTACTTACCTCAGCCAACCTGGTTAGCACTACCACAGGATCCTTGTGGAGTGGACTAGAATCTGAATGAGTTGAACTGGTGCTCTTTGAGAGTGCTTGGGTACAATCTGATTCATCTCTGCTGGTGGAGTCATCACCTGACTGTGGGTCATGTTCTGTTTGTGTTATACCCACGTTTCCATGGCGTTTAGTCCCCATGTTTTTTTTGTGCAGTGGCGTAGTTTTTGAACGTTGTTTGATCTTCATCTTGTTGACTAAAGTGCCTCTAATATCCTACTTACTGACATTCTGAGTGAAAAGAGAAGCAGTTTCAGGCTGATGCTCATGAACAAAGATGAGCTAGACTAGGTCAGGAAACGTAAGGGAAACTCTTTTCATGGCACTTCGACATTTGTGTGACTTTTTCGTAGCAGGTTAGGAGAACTTAGACAGCAGGCTAGGATAATTAAGGTAGCAGGTTAGGAGACTGTGGTTAAGGTTAGGAAAAATCTTTCCTTACCTGCTATGAAAATCACTGTATCGAAGTGCCATGAAAAGAGTATCCAGGACCAAAACAGCCTATACACACAGAAACACTGCAGACTTAGGCCGCTAGGCAATGATGACTACACACAATGGCACAGGCTTTTATTTGATTAAATCACTACATAATAGGCCATTAGAGACAGGATTGTATTTGAGCAAGGCATCTACATTGAACAAAAATATAAAGGCAAAAAAAAGTGTTGGTCCTATGTTTCATGAGCTAAAATAAAAAAATTGAATTTTCCATGTGTACAAAATGCTCATTTCCCAAAAAGAAATTGCACAAATGTTTGATTACATTTAGCAGACACTTATCCAGAGCGACTTAGTCATGAGTGCATATATTTCAGTTTTTTTCCCTCTGTACTGGTCCCCTGTGGGAATTGAGCCCACAACCCTGGTGTTAAAAGCAACCTGCTCAACCAACTGAGACACGTGGGACCATACACATGATCATTACACAGGCGCACCTTGTGCTGGGGACAATAAGAGGCCACTAAAAGGTTCAGTTTTGTCATACAACAATACCACAGGTGTCTCAAGTTGAGGAAGCGTGATATTGGTTTCAACTGTACCGGGCAGATGGCAGACAGCGTGTACGGTGTGTGGGTGAGCAGTTTGCCGATTTCAACGTGCCCCATGGTGGCGGTGGGGTTATGGCATGGGCAGACATAAGCTACAGACAATCACAACTTCATTTTATCTTTGGCAATTTGAATGCAGAGAGATACCATGACAAGATCCTGGGGCACGTTGTAGTGCCATTCATGCACCACATTCACCTCATGTTTCTGCACGGCCCCATGACATAAAGATCTGTACACAATTCCTAGAAGCTGAAAATGTCCCAGTTCTTCCATATCATGAATACTCAGACATGTCACCCAATGAGGCTGTTTGGGATGATCTGGATCGTTGTATATGACAGTGTGTTCCAGTTCCAGCCAATATCCAGCAACTTCACACAGCCATTGAAGACGAGTGGGACAACATTCCACAGGCCACAATCAACAGCCGGATCAAGGATCAACTATACGAAGGTGGTGTGTCGCACTACATGAGGCAAATGGTGGCAACACCAAATAGACTGGTTCTGATACACCTTTTTTGTATGTATCTGACCAGACAAATATCGGTATTCTCAGTCAAGCAAAATTAATCGATTAGAGCCCAATTAATTTATTGCAATTGACCGATTCCCTTATTACTCAGTGAAATCTTCGAAATGGTTGCATGTTCAGTGTATTTTCTTAATACACACAGCTTTGCATAGTTAATTGTTTAATTCCAGCGTTCACTTCCAGCATTTTAATAAATTCTTCATTTCCTGAACTAACGTCTAATCACTTACACACTAAGGTTTATTTTGCCATATAATGCCGATTAGTAGTTATTACGACCGTTTTTACTAAAACGCCAGTAAGTCATCACTGAATAATTTAAACTCAACAAAACATTAGTGTTTAACCGGAATTGTTTACCTAGTGTAAACTCATTTAGACCTGGCGTATATTTGCTGACATATGTGCCGTTACTCAGTTATTAAAGAGAGACAGGCAGCTATTTCAAACGGCGTTTAATTGAAGTTACGGTTAAAGCTGTGTAGAATCTAGCTAGAAGATGGAATTTGTTGAAAACGGCGAGTTAGATACAAAAACACATCACGTGGCGTGGTTTTGGTGAAACTTGGATAAACCAAATTACGCAGCTTCCTACTTAGCTTATTTAGCTACAATTGACAACGGTCACCCACCTAACGTTCGACTTCGTTATAAAGATATCAACGATGTGAGTAAACATTTGTTTTCTACACAAAACATTCACGGGCAAAATAACTTCACTTACCTTCTTCGATTCAAACCAAACACAGTGACCGGAAGAATTCTGTTTGCACTTCCTTGGCGTGGGTGTAGATTGACCAATCAGGTAATCATGTAGAAAGATTGTCTGCTGATTGATGATGATTTTAAAAGAGACACTCGCAGAAAAGTGTGGGTACCTACTGACCTGAAAACAATGAGCCAATATAATCTAAATCTGACCCTTAACCTAATTGTAACAAATTCTGAAATTAAATAGCCTATCGGTTTGCACTGCAGGCCAGCAGTGTCCATTATAGGGTGCGTTCGTATTGCACTCTGGAGGGCGTATCTAAATTCAGAATATTTGTTTATTTTTTTGTTAAATTGAACCCTTTTTACTTACCCTAGCAGAGCTGGTTTTCATGTTATCCAGAGCGTTGGTGACTGTAACTGTGCTGCTGGCAACAACTGAATTAAGCTTATTTTTTGCCGTTGTTTGCTGACACCGGCCCTATTCAACCGGTGTTGAGCGTCTGTAAATTCATCAGTTATAGAGCGAATTTTCGAACGCCTTTATAAAAAAGAAAAAAAAGAAGCCTATAGTCGTCCCCCACTGATGACGTAACATGATATAATGGTCTTCAACAAAATAATTTGACGCCAATTGTTTGTAATTTATGTATGCTTGTGTTCCCTCATGTGCTTTATGTATTGATTTGTTGTTAATAAAAAAATAACATTTAAAAATAAAAAAATAAAAAAAATAATTTGACGCTATTTCAATGACAAATTATTCCACCTCAACCGATGTCTCTCTTATTCTATGCACAAGAAAACCAGAGGTGTGTCATCTTTCCTGGACTTTTAATATTGTCACCTACTACTCAGGTGACAATATGTCATATGACAATATGTCATACTTTCCAGGTCCATACCCAAACAGTTCGAACTACTAATTTTGAAAATTACTCTCTCCAGAAATAAGTCTCTCACTGTTGCCGCCTGCTACCGACCCCCCTCAGCTCCCAGCTGTGCCCTGGACACCATTTGTGAATTGATCACCCCCCATCTAGCTTCAGAGTTTGTTCTGTTAGGTGACCTAAACTGGGATATGCTTAACACCCCGGCAGTCCTACAATCTAAGCTAGATGCCCTCAATCTCACACAAATCATCAAGGAACCCACCAGATACAACCCTAACTCTGTAAACAAGGGCACCCTCATAGACGTCATCCTGACCAACTGGCCCTCCAAATACACCTCCGCTGTCTTCAACCAGGATCTCAGCGATCACTGCCTCATTGCCTGTATCCGCTACGGAGCCGCAGTCAAACGACCACCCCTCATCACTGTCAAACGCTCCCTAAAACACTTCTGTGAGCAGGCCTTCCTAATCGACCTGGCCCGGGTATCCTGGAAGGACATTGACCTCATCCCGTCAGTTGAGGATGCCTGGTCATTCTTTAAAAGCAACTTCCTCTCCATTTTAGATAAGCATGCTCCGTTCAAAAAATGCAGAACCAAGAACAGATACAGCCCTTGGTTCACTCCAGACCTGACTGCCCTCGACCAGCACAAAAACATCCTGTGGCGGACCCCGTGATATGCAACTGTTCAGGGGAGTCAGGAACCAATACACGCAGTCAGTCAGGAAAGCTAAGGCCAGCTTCTTCAGGCAGAAGTTTGCATCCTGTAGCTCCAACTCCAAAAAGTTCTGGGACACTGAAGTCCATGGAGAACAAGAGCACCTCCTCCCAGCTGCCCACTGCACTGAGGCTAGGTAACACGGTCACCACCGATAAATCCATGATTATCGAAAACTTCAATAAGCATTTCTCAACGGCTGGCCATGCCTTCCGCCTGGCTTCTCCAACCTCGGCCAACAGCTCCGCCCCCCGCAGCTCCTCGCCCAAGCCTCTCCAGGTTCTCCTTTACCCAAATCCAGATAGCAGATGTTCTGAAAGAGCTCCAAAACCTGGACCCGTACAAATCAGCTGGGCTTGACAATCTGGACCCTCTATTTCTGAAACTATCCGCCGCCATTGTCGCAACTCCTATTACCAGCCTGTTCAACCTCTCTTTCATATCGTCCGAGATCCCCAAGGATTGGAAAGCTGCCGCAGTCATCCCCCTCTTCAAAGGGGAGACACCCTGGACCCAAACTGTTACAGACCTATATCCATCCTGCCCTGCCTATCTAAGGTCTTGAAAGCCAAGTCAACAAACAGGTCACTGACCATCTCGAATCCCACCGTACCTTCTCCGCTGTGCAATCTGGTTTCGAGCCGGTCACGGGTGCACCTCAGCCACACTCAAGGTACTAAACGATATCATAACCGCCATCGATAAAAGACAGTACTGTGCAGCCGTCTTCATCGACCTTGCCAAGGCCTTCGACTCTGTCAATCACCATATTCTTATCGGCAGACTCAGTAGCCTCGGTTTTTCGGATGACTGCCTTGCCTGGTTCACCAATTACTTTGCAGACAGAGTTCAGTGTGTCAAATCGGAGGGCATGCTGTCCGGTCCTCTGGCAGTCTCTATGGGGGTGCCACAGGGTTCAATTCTCGGGCCGACTCTTTTCTCTGTATATATCAATGATGTTGCTCTTGCTGCGGGCGATTCCCTGATCCACCTCTACGCAGACGACACCATTCTATATACTTTCGGCCCGTCATTGGACACTGTGCTATCTAACCTCCAAACGAGCTTCAATGCCATACAACACTCCTTCCGTGGCCTCCAACTGCTCTTAAACGCTAGTGAAACCAAATGCATGCTTTTCAACCGATCACTGCCTGCACCCGCATGCCCGACTAGCATCACCACCCTGGATGGTTCCGACCTTGAATATGTGGACATCTATAAGTACCTAGGTGTCTGGCGAGACTGCAAACTCTCCTTCCAGACTCATATCAAACATCTCCAATCGAAAATCAAATCAAGAGTCTGCTTTCTATTCCGCAACAAAGCCTCCTTCACTCACGCCGCCAAGCTTACCCTAGTAAAACTGACTATCCTACCGATCCTCGACTTCGGCGATGTCATCTACAAAATGGCTTCCAACACTCTACTCAGCAAACTGGATGCAGTCTATCACAGTGCCATCCGTTTTGTCACTAAAGCACCTTATACCACCCACCACTGCGACTTGTATGCTCTAGTCGGCTGGCCCTCGCTACATATTCGTCGCCAGACCCACTGGCTCAGGTCATCTACAAGTCCATGCTAGGTAAAGCTCCGCCTTATCTCAGTTCACTGGTCACGATGGCAACACCCATCCGTAGCACGCGCTCCAGCAGGTGTATCTCATTGATCATCCTAAAGCCAACACCTCATTCGGCCGCCTTTCGTTCCAGTACTCTGCTGCCTGTGACTGGAACAATTGCAAAAATTGCTGAAGTTGGAGACTTTTATCTCCCTCACCAACTTCAAACATCAGCTATCTGAGCAGCTAACCGATCGCTGCAGCTGTACATAGTCTATTGGTAAATAGCCCACCCATTTTCACCTACCTCATCCCCATACTGTTTTTATTTATTTACTTTTCTGCTCTTTTGCACACCAATATCTCTACCTGTACATGACCACCTGATCATTTATCACTCCAGTGTTAATCTGCAAAATTGTAATTATTCGCCTACCTCATGCCTTTTGCACACATTGTATATAGACTCCCCCCCTTTTTTTCCTACTGTGTTATTGACTTGTTAATTGTTTACTCCATGTGTAACTCTGTGTTGTCTGTTCACACTGCTATGCTTTATCTTGGCCAGGTCGCAGTTGCAAATGAGAACTTGTTCTCAACTAGCCTACCTGGTTAAATAAAGGTGAAATAAATAAAAATAAAAATAACCAGGACAAAGAGTCTGCCAGGCAACCATCTTCTGTACATCACTGTTCCCTAATTAAAAAAAAAAACGAGTAAATAAAAAATGTAAAAAAATAAAAAAGGTTAATAAAAACACGTAAACTAACAAACAAATACAAGAACAATGTAACCCGTCTAATAATGCTTGTGCCCAGACTCGAAGGTAACTGAAGTTAGTGCTTCAATTTTCCTTAATTAGGAGCAATGCTACTAAACAGGAAAGCTGTTATTTTTGTTATATATTTGATTAAATACATGTAAATGAGAAATCTATCTGAATTACCAATCATTTTGTAGTCTAATGGTTGTTTTGTGTAGTGTATCCAGTAGCACCATTCAGATTGTTCCAAAATAATGGGGGGATTCATCTTGTAGTGAGTCATATGAGAAACTGAAGAAAATGTTCTTCTTAAGAGTGCAAAAAACATCTAACAAAAATGTAACACACAATCCTTGAAAATAAAACAACTTTTTCATTCATGTTATCTTTCACCAGGAAGATGGAGCTTTGCACATATTTTGTCCCTTTCCTTTGTCTCCATTATAATCTGACATAATTTCCATACAATGTTTTGTTCCACATAATGTAATTGCTTTCTTGTTCCATTTGTCACAAGACAAATCACAAAAAATAATTACGATTTAATCAAAGCTCTCACTGGCTGATAAAATCATCCAATCGAGAGAGCCAAAATAAAAAAAAGGCATATAAGTTAACATACAGTTCATATCAAATAACTGAAAAAAATAAACTAAACAATACATAGTGTGTTATGTTATCCACTCATAAAATGGCTACAGGGACAGAAGTCTGATAACCTAGTTAAATCCTTCATTTGTAACAAAATCTATTTAAAACAGACATCAAATGTGTCAAAAGTTTTGCTTTGCTAAATATGTTCTCCATAAGCCTCACAATAGGAAACGATACACAACAGGATTGTTAAGTGTAGTTCACAAATGCAGAAGAACTGGAGACAGACGAGCAGAGAAACAAATACAACAGCAACCGATAAAGAACCATGTAACAGGTCCTGTGAATGAACATGTACAAATATATACTTCGGGTTTTGAGTGAATAAACAGACACGTAGCTTAAAAGCCTGCCATATATGAACTTATAATTAATTTCACTCATCATTACTGCCATGATATAAAAAAACATCTGACAAACAAGCATCACTTTCTTTATTCCTATCCTGTCAAATCGATGTTGCACATCCCCCCTCTACATAGCCATGGTGGTGAGGTGCTGATGCCCTAGCAGGACTTTGCGCGCCCTTCCCGCCCCGGGGTGGCCCCCTCAAATGCCGTGACCACAGTACTCCTGGAGGTTTTGCCATAGTGTGACCAGGGCGGACCCCAGGCAGGCGCGGTTAGGGGCCAGGATACCCCCCGGCAGCTGGATGAGGACGGTGGCCACCCCGGCCATGCCGTCGTCCGTGGGCTCCAGGGTGATGGGCCCCACCTTGAAGGTGGAGTAGGAGAAGCCCATGAGCTGGGACAAGAAGGGGTCGGAGCGGCAGAAGTGCTGGTAGCCGCTGTGGGAGGATGGGTGATGGTGGGGGTGCGATGCAGTGGTGTTGGTGGGGACATAGTGGTGGGTTTTGAGGTAATGCAGGGGCAGGTGTTGCCCACTGTTGCCCCCTCCACCCAGGGTAAGGTGGTGGTGGACGGTGGGGCCGGAGCCTGGCTCGTGTTTGTAGGAGATGGCTCCAGCACGCCCCCTCTAACCAACTACAATGCCCCCCAGCCTGCCTTGCCAACGACAATGCCCCTCTGTGGAGGGCACTGGGGCTCCTCTGGCTCCAAATAGACAGTGAGCTTGGTGAAGGGCCTGGATGCCATCTTGGTCATTTCCTGGATATGACGCCTCTGCTCTCGGCGGAAGTCCATGAACTGCTTGATCTTCCAGAGGAGGACGCAGACGGAGAGGAAGAGGAAGAAGCAGGAGAAGAAAACAGAGAAGACAACGAACAGGTCGATGTGAGCCTGGTCCTGGCGGAGGAAGAGCAGGCCCTGGGACTCGCCCCGTCTCTCCTCGGTGCCTACACCACGCAGGGCGATGTAGAAGCGGCTGGACTTCAGGGAGTGGACCTCATGGGGGAAGGTGATGACCACGAGGTCACGGACACCTCGAACAATCAGCACCGTCTGGGGCTTCCACATCGTGATATAGGAGATGAGCCCCTCCGCCTTGGCCTCCCGTACCTCCCTGTCTGCCCCCTGGGGCTTGGCGTGGAGCTGCAGGGGGGTGTTGGGGAGCATGGCCCCACCCAGGCTGGATGAGGAGTTGGCATACACCTTCATAGGTGACAGAGGTGTCTCCTTATCCCCTCCGCTCGCCCCACCTCGGGCCACCGACTCGTCCTCGATCTTGATGGCGTGGATGCCTGTGTAGAGGTCCACTTCTACGATGAAGGTGTCATGGGAGTTGGACACGTACACCTCCACCTCCCGGGAGGTCATGTCGACGGTGACTCGGATGTCCACGTTGGTGAACTTTGGCTGGGCATCGAAGAAGACAGTGTGTCCCTTGGGCAGATTGCGGTTGGTGGGGGTCGACGCAAAACACTCATTGTCCACGTTTGTTCTTTCCATCTTGCTTTGAGTTTATTATTAATCACACCTGTTGTATTCGGAGCATGTGATTAATAATAAACTCAAAGCAAGATGGAAAGAACATATAAATGAACTAAAACAGACAGTGAGTCACTTTCCAAACAGAGTAGCAGCAGCTTGCATGTGAGTGGGTGTGTAGAGTCAGTATAAATGTATGTGCATATAATGTGTGAGTGAGCAGATGATGGAGTGAGTGACAGTGTGTGAGTGTGTAGGGCCCTGTGAGTGTGCAAATATTGAAATGAAAGGTCAATAAATATACAAGACAAACTCAGTCTGTGTAGTTATTTTGTTAGCTAATTATCAGTCTTATTGTTTGGGGATAGAAGCTGCTGAAGAGCCTGTTGGTGTCAGACTTGATGCCTTCCTTCCACACCTCCTAATATAGATGTCCTGGATGGCAGGGAGCTCGGCCCCAGTGATGTACTGGGCTGTCCCAAAACCCTCTGTAGCGCCATAAGATCGAGGTCGGTGCTATTGCCATACCAAGCAATGATGTAGCCAGTCAATATGCTCTCAATGGTACAGCTGTAGAACCTTTTTAGGATACTACGTATGTATACCAACTGAATATGTAGCCGTGTTTGCAGGACAGGTGGAGTGGTAGTACTGATGATTGTGATGATGTAATGATGATGAGGTTGTGTGTGTGTATTGCTGCTGAGGTATCCAAGTGCTACTTCTTCTGCCGTTAATGATGATTGTGACGTGTGGCTTCCTACCGGCTGAGAACGTAGCCCTGCTTGCAGGTGCAGTGGTATCCCTGGGTCAGGTCATGGCAGTCCTGGGTGACGTTACAGTGGTGGTGGCCGTTGGCACACTCATCCTCCTCTGGGCAGTGGAGGAAGGACCAGCTGCTGTTTATCTGGGGACATACTCCCTCACTCACACATGCACGCACGCACACACACACAGGGGAAAGTGAGGAGAAGAGGTAACTTGAAATAGTTATTGGGAGTAGAGAATATAACCCTAAATGATGGACAATGAAGTTATATTCTATAAAGCTCTTATATTTTATAAATATATATACACTACCGGCAAAAAGTTTTAGAACACATACTCATTTAAGGGTTTTTCTTTCATTTGTACTATTTTCTACATTGTAGAATAATAGTTTAGACATCAAAACTATGAAATAACACATATGGAATCATGTAGAAACCAAAGCAATCTGTGATCCAACTCAACCCAAACCATCTCTATTTGGTTGAGGTCGGGGGATCCTTCTTGGTAAAATTGCCCTTATACAGCCTGGAGTTGTGTTGGGTCATTGTCCTGTTGAAAAACAAATGATAGTCCCACCAAGCCCAAATAGCCATGCTGGTTAAATGTGCCTTGAATTCTAAATAAATGAGACAGTCACCAGCAAAGCACCCCAAACCATAACACCTCCATGCTTTAATGTGGGAAATACAGATGCGGAGATCATCCGTTCACCCACACCACGTCTCACAAAGACAGCGGTTGGAACCAAAAATATCCCATTTGGACTCCAGACCAAAGGACAAATTTCTACCGGTCTAACGTCCATTGCTCGTGTTTCTTATCTCAAGCAAGTCTCTTATTATTGGTGTCCTTTAGTAGTGGTTTAGTTACAGCAATTCAACCATGAAGTCCTGATTCACAGTCATCACTGAATAGTTGATGTTGAGATGTGTCTGCTAACTTGAACTCTGTGTAGCATTTATTTGGGCTGCAAGTTCTGAGGCTGGCAACTCTAATGAACATATCCTCTGCAGCAGAGGTAACTCTGGGTCTTCCATTCCTGTGGCGGTCCTCATGAGAGCCAGTTTCATCATAGCGCTTGATTGTTTTTGCGACTGCACTTGAAACTTTCAAAGTTCTTGAAATGTTCCTTATTGACTGACCTTCATGTCTTAAAGTAATGATGAGCTGTTCTTGCCATAATATGGACTTGGTCTTTTTTTACCAAATAGGGCTTTCCTCTGTATACCCCCCATACCTTGTCACAACATAACTGATTGGCTCAAATGCATTAAGGAAAGAAATTCCACAAATGAACTTTTAAGGCACACCAGTTAATTGAAATGCATTCCAGGTGACAAGCTCATAAATCTGGTTGAGAGAATGGCAAGAGTGTGCAAAGCTGTTATCAAAGCCATTTGAAGAATCTCAAATATAAAACGTGTTTAACACTTTCTTGGTTACTACACGATTCCTTGTGTCATTTCAGTTGTCTTCACTATTACTCTACAATGTAGAAAAAAGTCAAAATAAAGAAAAAGCCTTGAATAGGTGTTCTAAAACTGACACACACACAGTGGACGAGGATCTATTATTCAATCTTAAACTATATTCTAAAGGTCTATTCAATTCTGTTCCCTTTAACGTCGAAGGCCTCGCCGCTGGCAGCACACCAGGGCCAGGTGATGCAGAGAGCACTGGGTGAGCAGGTGTTTGCCTAAACTGCTGCTCTTCGTGAATATTTTGCCACACTCCTTGCATTTGTAAGGTTTCTCTCCGGTGTGGGACATGCGCATGTGAGTGTTCAGGCTCATAGTTGTGAGGATCTTGCCACTCGGAGCAATGGAAGCCGACTTCCAGACATATCACAGGCTTAGTGTCCTTAGGTTTATTGCCCTCTGGTTCATGACACCGGTGAGGCCCCAGTCCCAAAAAAATTCAGGTACAGGAATCTGCGGGCACACTGCACACTTATCCATTTTAGAGCAAGGTCGTAACGTAAAATGTGGAAAAAAGATACAGGTCCAAATACTTTCCGGAATGCCCTGTACATACACACAGAGAGAATGAATACTGCATGCTTGTCTACCATGTTCAAATGTTTGGTAATGCAATAAAAATAAACCAGTGCAGGTCAATGATGGCTTATGGACTGAAACAAATGTGGTCTCTATGTAAGTAACCTTCATTAAAAGTAATGTTTATAACAATACTAGGAGAGTGACCTTCACATAAAAGCTCCTCTTCTTCCAAAAATACAGTACAAACCAACAACAAAACTGACGATAATCTTTCAGAATTTATTATCGCCTACTGATCACCAGGTCAATCATTCATGAAACCATCTTCTGTACATACGTTCTTCATTTTTATACAGAGCAAATAAAACATTTTTTTGTGTGTGTTTATAACCTCTTAGACATAAGGTCCCTTGTTTGGGGGACCTGTGTGGTTCTGGTACCAGTTCCGACCCTGCGTGATGTAGGATGTGAAATCTAACACCACTTGAAGCTGGGATGTCCCTTCTACCATTTCAATCACTCTTCCAACTGTCCAACTCCTGGCTGAACCCTATATCACATCTACTGACAAAGCACATGCCTGCAATCCTTACATCATAGCGCAGCAGGAGAGTGGTTTCATTACAGTAGCACATTCAGAGATTGATTAAGGATGAAAGGAGTGTTCCTAAAAAGTTAATATAGTCAAGCTAGAGCTCTGAGATGTTTACAGCGATGGGGGTCAGACATTGTGAACAAGAGAAACATCCAGAAAATAGGAGTTCTCTAACACTAAACAAATATGTAATTTAAAGTTAAGGAAGATGATATTAGTGTCATTTTATAATTTAAGCAATATTTAGAAAGAATAAACACTTCAAAGCTCTATTCATTCAATTTTGTCAAATAGAATTGTATCATTTGTACTGTGTGTACTTGAGCTAGTATCCTCAACATTACTAGTTATCATTTATGGCCCTCATGATAACTACTTTTGGGGATTATGTAGCTTACATTGAACTGGTTAAACGCAAACATCCATAAAACAAAAGAGCAATAATATTAACAAAAGAGCTCCAAAAGTATTGGGACAGTGAATTATGTTTTGTTCTTTTGGCTCTGTACCTCCAGACGTTGTATTTGAAATGATACAATGATTATTAGGTTAAAGTGTAGACCGTCAGCTTTAATTAGTATTTTTATCCATATGAACAGTTTAGAAAATACACTTCTTGAACATAATCCCCTAAAATGGGGGGGGGCTTAAAGAATTGGTACAAATTCCTTGTGCGGTAAAAGTAGTCAAAAGTATAGTATTTGGTCCCATTGTCCTAGCACATATTGATTACAACAAGGTTGTTACTCTACAAACTTGTTGGATGCTACAATGATTACGGATAGTCCTGAATAATGAGTGAGAAAGCTAGAGTACAGACGCACAAGTATCATGCCCTCAAGACATGCTAACATCTTACCATTACAATAACAGGGGAGGTTAGCATTTTGAAGGGGTTTGATATTTATGCCTCTAACTTTCACTCATTAATCACAATTCATTCAGTTTTATCCGTAATCATGGTAGCCACTAATATAGAAGACATACACTATTCTAATTTATAATAAAAGTGACAATACAATATTTACCATTAACTTCTATTGAGCACAAAATACCCTGACACACAACCAAAACAAACAGCAAACGTATCCAGTCAAGCTTAATGTAAGCATTGCATGCTGGGAATATGGGACCAAATAATGTAACCATTCCCTTAAAAATGGGGGGGAATATGTACAAAAAATCCTGTTCTTTCTGAGCGGTTCACCCGATATGGATGAAAATACCCTCAAATTAAAGCGGAGTCTGCACTTTAACCTCAGTCGTTGTATAATTTCAAATCCAAAGTGCTGCAGGAGAAACAAAACGTGTCACTGTCCCAATACATGGAGCTCACTGTGACCCAACTGGAGGATTGTTAAAACATTGCAGCGTTATCATAAACCTGGGGCAAAATTTAGTTAGAATTTGATGTCACATCGATCAATGACAAAAGAGATCAGACTCTCCATTTAATTCATAAGAGTAACAGAGTTTCATAAAAGGTGCTATGTTAATATACATCATTATCATTTAGGTTTATGACGTCTAAGCAGGTGTTTGGAGAGGTTGGACTTGCGCGCAAAGCTGAGAAAGCAGTGGGGGCAGGAATAACGTTTCCCCTTGTGGATTTTCATGTGGCCGTTCACATGACTCTGTTCATAAAAGCTTTTCCCACACTCTTGGCAGGAGTATGGCTTTACGTCACGGTGAGTGTGGGTCCTCATGTGCAGGGTCAGAGAAGCAGAGCAGATAAAGCGTTTGTGGCATTCAGAACATTCAAATGGCCTCTCCCCAGTGTGGAGGCGCTTGTGTTTGGTTAGATCTCCAGACTGAGTGAAGCTTTTACTGCACTCGGTACAGGTGTATGGTTTCTCACCTGTGTGAGTGCGCTGGTGGTTCTTCAGGTGGTCGAGTCGGGCAAACTGCTTGTCACACACTGTGCAGTGGTAAGGCCTCTCACCTGTGTGTGAGCGCAGGTGTACGTTCAGCACCCCAATCCTTATGAATTTCTGCCCACAAACCCCACAATGGTAGTTTTTCTGGTTGTTGTGAATCTTCAGATGCATCTTCAGATAACCTTTGTCAGCAAAGTCTTTACCACAGACAGTACATTTGAAAGGTCTCGACCCGGAGTGTGTGCGCAGGTGAAGCTTCAGACTCTCCCTGTATGCAAACTGCCTGTCGCATTGGGAGCAGGAGTACTTCCTCTCACCAGAGTGAACAGTCATGTGCTTCCTGAGGAGGTACTTCTGCTTGAAAGCCTTCCCACAGTCCTGACATTTGAATGGCTTGACCCCATTGTGTATTAACAAGTGATAACTGTAAGCGCCTGTACCTGAGAAGCGCTTGCCACACTCCTTGCAGACATAAGGCTTTTCTCCAGTGTGGATGCGCATGTGAGCGTTCAGGCTCGTAGGTGTAGTGAGGATCTTGCCACAATCTAAGCATTGGAAGCCGACTTCCTTAATGACCATCTGTTTAGCGTCCTTAGGTTTATTGCCCTCTGGTTCGTGACACCGGTGAGGCCCCAGGCCCCAGCAATTCTCAAAGCTCTTCTCACAGTCTGCGCAACTGATGTGTCCATTGGTGAGAACAACGGCCATTTTGTGCAAACTCTTGCAGTGCTTCAGCAGGCTGCCCAGGTACTTGAATCTGCGGGAGCACTGTGGGCAGGTGTGGAATTTCTCCTGAACCCTGTGGGGACGGCCAGTTCTCCGGGGAGGGGCAGGTTTCTGGGGACGGGCAGAGGGGTGGGCCTGGCGGTTATGAATGTCTAGCTGTCGTGGTGTATGGAACATGCAGCTACAGTGGGGACAGCGGTGTGTGGGGCCATACACTCTTTTACTCTTTGAGACTTGGCTTCTCAACATGGCCAGGTACTGCTTCTGGTGTTTGGTCTTGATGTGGTTCTCCAGGAAGTAACAGTCAGTAAAGGAGATGGTGCAGTGTGGACAAGGAAAGAACTGAGGAGAACCTGAGAGTGAGGGATAGAGGGAGAAGAGATGGGTACGATAAGAGGGGAGAAAAAAATGGCAAATGTAATTTCTCATTCAATAGTCCTTGCCAATATTAATATGAATGTTCCAGTAACCATCACCCATTTAAACTGCACTGTTGGGAGTAGACTGGAGTATGTTAAACAGTATGTCCTGCCTCCATGGTTGTCTTCATCCCTCCTGACATCCGTCACCTCCTTCACCAAACAAACTTTAATGTCTCTCAGAAGTGTCTTAACCACCACCTTATGGATTAGAAAGATACAGAAACTACAAGTATGCATTAACAATCTTAATGATCTTACATTAGAAAACACTAATCCTACTTACCTCAGCCAACCTGGTTAGCACTACCACAGGATCCTTGTGGAGTGGACTAGAATCTGAATGAGTTGAACTGGTGCTCTTTGAGAGTGCTTGGGTACAATCTGATTCATCTCTGCTGGTGGAGTCATCACCTGACTGTGGGTCATGTTCTGTTTGTGTTATACCCACGTTTCCATGGCGTTTAGTCCCCATGTTTTTTTTGTGCAGTGGCGTAGTTTTTGAACGTTGTTTGATCTTCATCTTGTTGACTAAAGTGCCTCTAATATCCTACTTACTGGCATTCTGAGTGAAAAGAGAAGCAGTTTCAGGCTGATGCTCATGAACAAAGATGAGCTAGACTAGGTCAGGAAACGTAAGGGAAACTCTTTTCATGGCACTTCGACATTTGTGTGACTTTTTCGTAGCAGGTTAGGAGAACTTAGACAGCAGGGTAGGATAATTAAGGTAGCAGTTTAGGAGACTGTGGTTAAGGTTAGGAAAAAGCTCTCCTTACCTGCTATGAAAATCACTGTATCGAAGTGCCATGAAAAGAGTATCCGCGACCAAAACAGCCTATAGACACACACACAAACACTGCAGACTTAGGCTGATAGGCAATGATGATTACACACAATTCTTCATTATTAGCCAAAAGTTGAATCACTCAACTTATAAGGCTAGTCGTCTTAAATTAACGGCACAGGCATTTATTTTATTCAATCACTACATAATAGGCCATTAGAGACAGGATTGTATTTGAGCAAGGCATCTACACTGAACAAAAATATAAATGCAAAAAAGTGTTGGTCCTATGTTTCATAAGCGAAAATAATAGATCACACATTTTCTATGTGTACAAAAGGCTTATTTCTCAACAAAAAAATATGCACATTTGTTTACATCCCTCCTTTGCCAAGATAATCCATCCACCTGACAGGTGTGGCACATCAAGAAGCTGATTAAAACAGCATGATTACATTTACATTTGAGTCATTTAGCAGACAATCTTATCCAGAGCGACTTAGTCATGAGTGCTTACATTTCATAGTTTTTTTTCTCTCCGTATTGGTCCCCTGTGGGAATTGAGCCCACAACCCTGGTGTTGAAAGCAACCTGCTCAACCAACTGAGCCACATGGGACCATACACATGATCATTACACAGGTGCACCTTGTGCTGAGGAAAATAAAAGGCCACTAAAAGGTGCAGTTTTGTCATACAACAATACCACAGGTGTCTCAAGTTGAGGAAGCGTGATATTGGTTTCAACTGTACCGGGCAGATGGCAGACAGCGTGTACGGTGTGTGGGTGAGCGGTTTGCCGATGTCAACGTGCCCCATGGTGGCGGTGGGGTTATGGCATGGGCAGACATAAGCTACAGACAATGAACATAACTGCACTGTATCGTTGGCAATTTGAATGCACAGAGATACCGTGACAAGATTCTGAGGCATGTTGTCGTGCCAGTCATCCACCAAATTCACCTCATGTTTCTTCACAGCCCCATGACGTAAGGATCTGTACACAATTCCTAGAATCTGAAAATGTCCCACTTCTTCCATGGCCTACATACTCAGACATGTCACCCAATGAGGCTGTTTGGTCTGCTCTGGATTGTTGTGTACAACAGCGTATTCCAGTTGTCACCAATATCCAGCAACTTCACACAGCTATTGAAGACGAGTGGGACAGCATTCCACAAGCCACAATCAACAGCCTGATCAACTCTATATGAAGGAGATGCAATGCATGACGCAAATGGTGGTCCCACCAAATATAGACAGATTTTCTGATCCACGACCCTACCTTCTTTTTGTATGCGACCAACAGACAAATGTGTATTCCCAGTCATGTGAAATTCATAGATTAGGGCCCAATAAATGTATTTCAGATGACCGATTTCCTTATAACTCAGTCAAATCTTAGTAGTTGCAAAAAATAGAAATAGTTGCATGTTGTGTATTTTCTTAATGCACACAGCTTTGCATAGTTAATAGGGATATGTACTAGCAGTCTCTTTCTGGCGACAAACGCTAGTAAGCCATTACAGAATCATTTAAACTCAACATATCAAAACATTAAGTGGTTAACACGAATTGTTTACCTAGTGTAAACAACTGAGACCTGGCGTTTATTTGAAACAGGCGTATATTTGCTGACGTGTGCAGTTGCTCGGTTATTAGAGGGACAGGCAGCTATTTCAAAAGGCGTTTAATTGAAGTTACGGTTAAAGTTGTCTAGAATCTAGCTAGAAGATGGGAATTTTTTGTTGAAAACGGAGTGAATTAACTACAAAAACACATGTGGCGTGGTTTTGGTGAAACTTGGATAAACCAAATTACGCAGCTTCTTACTTAGCATATTTAGCTACAATTGACAATGGTCACCCACCTAACGGTCGACTTCGTTATAAAGATATCAACGATGTGAGTAAACATTTGTTTTCTACACAAAACATTCACGGGCAAAATAACTTCACTTACCTTCTTCGATTCAAACCAAACAGTGACCGGAAGAGCTCTGTTTGCACTTCCTTGGCGTGGGTGTAGATTGACCAATCAGGTAATCATGTAGAAAGATTGTCTGCTGATTGATGAGGATTTTAAAAGAGACACTCGCAGAAAAGTGTGGGTACCTACTGACCTGAAAACAATGAGCCAATAAAATCTAAATCTAACCCTTAACCTAATTGTAACCAATTCTGAAATGAAATAGCCTATAGGTTTGCACTTCAGGCCAGCAGTGTCCATTATAGGGTGCGTTCGTATTGCACTCTGGAGGGCGTATGTAAAATCAGAATATTTGTATATTATTTAACTGTCATATTGCCCTTTAGTAAATTCAGAGCTTTTCGCTGTCGGAGCGCATGCTGGAGGCTCTGGCCGAGGAGTAGGGTTGATCCGAGCCTTCTGACCTCAACGGCACCCAAATTAACTGGATAAATAGATAACACCGCACTCTGGCCATTTTACTTGCTCTAGCAGAGCTGGTTATGCGTTTTTCATGTTATCCAGAGCGTTGGTGACTATAACTGTGCTGCTGGCAACAACTGAATTAAGCTTTTTTTTTGCCTTGTTTGCTGACACCAGCCCTATTCAACCGGTGTTGAGCGTTCGTAAATTCATCAGTTATTCTGCGCTCTGAAATGGGAGATAGCCAGAGCGAATTTTCGAACGCTTATAGTCGTCCGCCACTAAAGACGTACCAGGATAAAATGGTCTTCAACCAAGGAATTTAACGCTATTTCAATGATTTGTGTTGAAATTACATGAATAGCATAAAATTAGTCCACCTCAAGCGATGTCTCACTTATTCCACTTAAAAGAAAATATGCACAAGAAAACCACATAAGTGTGCCATCTTTCCTGGACTTTTAATATTGTAGCCGACTCATCACCAGGACAAAGAGCCTGGCAGGCAACCAACCATCTTCTGTACATCACTTGTTCCCTCCTTTAAAAAAAAAAGAGCAAATGAAAAATGTAACTCAGGTGCTCAGTGAAACAAGTACAAGACAAGAAAAATGTAGTCTAATAATGCTTGTGCCCAGACTCGAAGGTAGCTGAAGATAGTGTTACAATTTACCTTAATTAGGAGCAATGCTACTAAACAAGAAAGCTGTTATTTTTGTAAAAAAACTTGGTTAAATAAATGAGTAAATGTAAATGAGAAATCTCTGAATTACCAATCATTTTGTAGTCTAATGGTTGTTTTGTGTAGTAGCACCATTCAGATTGTTGCAAGATAATGGGGGGGGATTCATCTTGTAGTGATTCACATGAGAAACCGAAGAAAATTAGTCTTAAGAGTGCAAAAAACAGTAACAAAAAAATGTAACACACCTTCCTTGAAAATAAAACCCCCTTTTCATTAATGTTATCTTTCACCAGGAAGATGTCACTTTGCACATATCGTGTCGCTTTCCTTTGTCTCCATTATAATCTGACAATTTCCATACAATTTTTTGTTCCACATACTGTAATTTCTTTCTTGTTCCATTTGTCACAAGACAAATCCAAAAAGTGAATTCAGTTCTAATCATAGCCCTCATTGGCTGATAAAAATCATCCAATCAAAAGAGCTAAAAACAAAACCATAAAAGTTAACATACAGTTCATATCAAAGAACTGAAATAAAAGCCTTAGAAACTAAACAATACATAGTGTGTTATGTTATCCACTCATAAAATGGCTACAGGGACAGAAGTCTGATAACCTAGTTAAATCCTTCATTTGTAACAAAATCTATTTAAAACAGACATGAAATGTGTCAAAAGTGGACACGATACACAACAGGATTGTTAAGTGTAGTTCACAAATGCAGAAGAACTGGAGACAGACGAGCAGAGAAACAAATACAACAGCAACCGATAAAGAACCATGTAACAGGTCCTGTGAATGAACATGTACAAATATATACTTCAGGTTTTGAGTTAATAAACAGACATGTAGCTTAAAAGCCTGCCATATATGAACTTATAATTAATTTCACTCATCATTACTGCCATGATATAAAAAAACATCTGACAAACAAGCATCACTTTCTTTATTCCTATCCTGTCAAATCGATGTTGCACATCCTGGCGGACTAAGCCTACCATCTCTTGTTTTTAATGGTAATGTTTGATTGCTACTTTCTGGGGTATAAAGCACATGTTGGTTCCAACTCCAGTAGTTATCGTCCCTACTTTATTGGTCATTCCAAAAAAACGACAGTGCAGAAAAAATCTCTCTATGCGTCTGGTTGTCGACTGCACTCATACCTCAATAGCGGACGCAGACAGGATGCAACTGAATGGTTGAGCTGATATAACGTGCAGTTGTAGTGCATTCTATTCACGTATAGCGTTTGAAATAAAGCGATACATAACGGAATAAAAGACAATCAATATTGAAACAGTGTAAATATAGGTACCGATCCTATCAACTTTAATAACCTTTTGTGACTAGGCGGCAGTATTTTCATTTTTGGAAAAATAACGTTCCCTTAGTAAACGGGATATTTTGTCAGGACAAGATGCTAGAATATGCATATAATTGACAGCTTAGGATGGAAAACACTCTAAAGTTTCCAAAACTGTAAAAATATTGTCTGAGTATAACAGAACTGATATTGCAGGCGAAAGCCTGAGAAAAATCCAATCCCGGAAGTGCCTCATGTTTTGAAAGCACTGCGTTCCAATGCGTCCCTATTGAGCAGTGAATGGGCTATCAACCAGATTACTTTCCCTCCGTATTCCCCAAGGTGTCTACAGCATTGTGACGTAGTTTTACGCATTTTTGTTGAAGAATACCCGTAAGCGGCTACATTGCGCAACTGGTCACCTGATGGCTCCCAGAGTGATTCTCACGTAAAATACAGAGGTAGCCATTATTCCAATCGGTCCTACTGAAAAACCAATTGTCCCGGTGGATATATTATCGAATTTATATTTGAAAAACACCTTGAGGATTGATTAGAAACAACATTTGCCATGTTTCTGTCGATATTATGGAGCTAATTTGGAATATTTTCCGGCGTTTTCGTGACTGCAATTTCCGGGTGATTTCTCAGCCAAACGTGAAGAACAAAAGGAGCTATTTCGCCTACAAAAATAATATTTTTGGAAAAAAGGAACATTGGCTATCTAACTGGGAGTCTCGTGAGTGAATACCTTTGATGAGCTTCGGATGTTAACGATTTAATTTGATTGCTTTTCTGATTTCCGTGACCAAGTTACCTGCTGCTAGCTGGACAAAATGCTATGATAGGCTATCGATAAACTTACACAAATGCTTGTCTAGCTTTGGCTGTAACGCATATTTTGAAAATCTGAGATGACAGGGTGATTAACAAAAGACTAAGCTGTGTCTCAATATATTTCACTTGTGATTTTCATGAATAGGAATATTTATGTCCGTTGCGTTATGCTAATTCGTGTCAGTCGATGATTACGCTCCCTCATGCGGGATGGGGAGTCACTAGAGGTTTTAACAGGCTCTTACACAACTTTCTCCTTTATGGCCTTTTTCATGTAACTCCCCATTTCTCTTCTAACCTCTTAACATGTTACTACCACCCCACCACATATCCCTCTCTCTCATCTACTTTCTCCCCCTCTCTTCTCTACATAGCCATGGTGGTGAGGTGCTGATGCCCTAGTAGGCCTTTGCGCCCCCCTCCCACTCCGGGGTGTCCCCCTCCATTGCCGTGACCACAGTACTCCTGGAGGTTTTGCCGTAGTGTGACCAGGGCGGACCCCAGGCAGGCGCGGTTAGGGGCCAGGATGCCCCCCGGCAGCTGGATGAGGACGGTGGCCACCCCGGCCATGCCGTCGTCCGTGGGCTCCAGGGTGATGGGCCCCACCTTGAAGGTGGAGTAGGAGAAGCCCATGAGCTGGGACAAGAAGGGGTCGGAGCGGCAGAAGTGCTGGTAGCCGCTGTGGGAGGACGGGTGATGGTGGGGGTGCGAGGCCGTGGTGTTGGTGGGGACATAGTGGTGGGTGTTGAGGTAATGCAGGGGCAGGTGTTGCCCACTGTTGCCCCCTCCACCCAGGGTAAGGTGGTGGTGGACGGTGGGGCCGGAGCCTGGCTCGTGTTTGTAGGAGATGGCTCCAGCACGCCCCCTCTGGCCAACTACAATGCCCCCCAGCTTGCCTGTGCGTGCATGGGCCAGGGACACGGCACTGCCCCCCACCCCTCCGCCCCCTGTGGCGGGCAGGTAGATGAGCTGGGGCTCCTCTGGCTCCAAATAGACAGTGAGCTTGGCGAAGGGCCTGGATGCCATCTTGGTCATTTCCTGGATATGACGCCTCTGCTCTCGGCGGAAGTCCATGAACTGCTTGATCTTCCAGAGGAGGACGCAGACAGAGAGGAAAAGGAAGAAGCAGGAGAAGAAAACAGAGAAGAAGACGAACAGGTCGATGTGAGCCTGGTCCTGGCGGAGGAAGAGCAGGCCCTGGGACTCGCCCCGTCTCTCCTCGGCGCCTACCCCGCGCAGGGCGATGTAGAAGCGGCTGGACTTCAGGGAGTGGACCTCATGGGGGAAGGTGATGACCACGCGGTCACGGACACCTCGAACAATCAGCACCGTCTGGGGCTTCCACACCGTGATATAGGAGATGAGCCCCTCAGTCTTGGCCTCCCGTACCTCTCTGTCTGCCCCCTGGGGCTTGGCGTGGAGCTGCAGGGGGGTGTTGGGGAGCATGGCCCCACCCAGGCTGGATGAGGAGTTGGCATACACCTTCATAGGTGACGGAGGTGTCTCCTTATCCCCTCCGCTCGCCCCACCTCGGGCCACCGACTCGTCCTCGATCTTGATGGCGTGGATGCCTGTGTGGAGGTCCACTTCTACGATGAAGGTGTCATGGGAGTTGGACACGTACACCTCCACCTCCCCGAAGGTCACGTCGATGGTGACCCGGATGTCCACGTTGGTGAACTTTGGCTGGGCAGCGAAGAAGACAGTGCGTCCCTTGGGCAAATTGCGGATGGTGGGGTCGTGGAAGCAATTTGTCTGAGAGGTGGGGTCGAAGCAGCACTCATTGTCCACGTTGAACTGGCGGTAGCACTGGCGCCCGTTTACCGGTGTGCCATTGAAGGAGTCTTTGCACTTGGCGCACTGCGTGGAGGATTCCAGAGAGGGAGAAGAATCAAGAAATACAAGTGCATGTAAATACTGTGCTTATTGTCTGTATATGGATGTGATCTTTACAACCAGGAAAAATCAAGGTATCCTTCTTCAGAACTCCCCCTGCTGTATCAGTATACCTGCTTGTAAACTGTGTCTAGTGCCTGCACCATCCTATCCATACCTGTGTTCTGTAGCAGTCCTTCCTGTCGCTCTGCGGGCTGCTGAGGCAGGAAGAGGTCTCTGTGTTGTTCTGACATGGGCAGCCTGTGCCGTCATGTTCATTACACGTGTCTGCATGGCCGTTACACTGACACCTACAGGTGGGAGAAACAAATAGCATTTCAGCTTTCTGTAGGATTCAGCCCTCCGAAGTGATTTTTACAGAATCACTCCATCATGAACACTCTTCTGAAGTGCACAGTCTGGAAAAGTGAAAAATCAGATGGGTGTGAACACCACAATATGGCTCCATGTCGCTTTCATCCATTAATTACAAGCAGTGGTGTAAAGTACTTAAGTAAGAATACTTTCAAGTACTACTTAAGTAGTTATTTGGGGTATCTGTACTTAACTTTCCTTTTTATATATTTTTGACAGACCTCACTAAACACTAATGTTTTGCTTTGAAATTATGTCTGAGTGTTGGAGTGTGACCCTTGCTATCCGTAAATAAAAGAAAAAAAGCAAACCGTCTGGTTTGCTTAATATAAGGAATTTTAACTTATTCATACTTTTACTGTTGATACTTAAGTATATTTAAATCCAAATACTTCTTCTCAAGTAGTATTTTACTAGGTGACTTTCACTTTTATATTAAGGTATCTTTACTTTTATTCAAGTATGAGATTTTAGTACTTTTTCCACCACTGATTACAAGTGAATTAGATGTGGCTAGTTCATTTTAAAGGAATTACTACTCACCTGTCACAGTTCCCCTGCAGTAGGAAGTAGCCGCTGAGGCAGCTCTCACACTTGTCCCCCACGCTGTTGTTCTGGCAGCTCACACAAACCGCTGCGTCCTCTGTAGGACCTTCCGACACCCACTGAACAATCTGATGAAGGAGAGGGAGTTCAACAAGAGAAATGTAGCTAAATGACATCCAAGATGGTATACCTGTTCCTACACAGTGAGTTTCTAGCTTGCACATAAATCATGATATGACCACAAAAGATGCTGTTGATCAGATCAAAAGTAACCCATTACTAAACTCAAAGCAAGATGGGGAGAACATTTAATTAAATTAACTTAGACTAAGTCACTTACGCTGTCTGGGTCCAGAGGGTGGTCTTGGGGGTGGTCTAGCGCCCTCTTGTGTTCGTCCCGGGACAGACACACTGCGCTGTTCCCCCTGCAGAACTCCCGACAGGGGCGACACATCCCCCCGCCCACCGCCAACCCCACATACAGGGGCTTACACTTCTCACAGTGATCACCCTGGAACAGGAGAGAGAGAGAGAGCCACAAACCACATAATCATCAGTATATGATACACTGAATGAACTTGTAATCTGACCTGGGATCAGCACCAGTGTGTCACAAGTGTTTTGGCACTCAAGAAACACATTGGGCTGTGACATGCATAATCTTACAGTTGAAATACTGTGTGTGTGTGTGTGTGTGTGTGTGTGTCTGCCCCACTCACCATAGTGTTGTTTTTACACTCCAGACACTTGTCAGGCTCAGACACTCCTTTACAGTTGCTGTGTTTGTTACAACGACACTGAGACGAGCAGTTGTCCCCCACAAAGCCAAAGTGACACTGACACACTCCCGGGGACACACAGGTCCCGTTGACACAGCCCTGAGCACAGACCGGCTCACACTGGCCTGACACACTGCAGAGAGGGAGTAGAGAGAAAGAGAAACTTAAACAGATACTATGGATGTATACCTACTGAATATGTAGCCCTGTTTGTTTTCAAGTTTCAATGTCACATACACAAGTACAGTGAAATGCCTTTCTTGCAAACTCAAAACCCAACAACGCAATAATCAATGTATTACGATAAAAAAAAGAGGAAATACGCAATAAAGTAAGCAATAAGGATACTATATACAGGAAATATTTAAAAAGTCAGTTCCAATACCATATTTACATGTGCAGGAATACTGGAGTGATGGAGGTAGATATGTATAGGGATAAGGGGACTAGGCAACAGCATTTAAGATAAACAGAGTAGCAGCAGCTTGTATGTGAGTGGGTGGGCAGGTGTGTAGAGTCAGTATAAAATGTATGTGCATATTATGTGTGAGTGAGCAGATGATGGAGTGTGTGTGTGTTGGAGTGACAGTGTGTGAGTGTGTAGGGCCCTGTGACTGTATTGAGACAGTGCAAATATTGAAATAAAAGGTCAATGAAGATACAAGACAAACTCAGTCTGTGTAGCTATTCTGTTAGCTAATTATTATTGTTTGGGTATAGAAGCTGTTCAAGAGCCTGTTGGTGTCAGACTTGATACACCGGTAGCTCTTGCCATAAGGCAGCAGGGAAAATAGTCTACTACTTAGGTGGTTGGGGTCTTTGACGATTTTCCAGGCCTTCTTTTCACACCTCCTGATATAGATGTCCTAGATGCCATACCAAGCAGTGATGTAGCCAGTCAATATGCTCTCAATGGTACAGCTGTAGAACCTTTTTAGGATACTACGTATGTATACCAACTGAATATGTAGCCGTGTTTGCAGGACAGGTGGAGTGGTAGTACTGATGATTGTGATGATGTAATGATGATGAGGTTGTGTGTGTGTATTGCTGCTGAGGTATCCAAGTGCTACTTCTTCTGCCGTTAATGATGATTGTGACGTGTGGCTTCCTACCGGCTGAGAACGTAGCCCTGCTTGCAGGTGCAGTGGTATCCCTGGGTCAGGTCATGGCAGTCCTGGGTGACGTTACAGTGGTGGTGGCCGTTGGCACACTCATCCTCCTCTGGGCAGTGGAGGAAGGACCAGCTGCTGTTTATCTGGGGACACACTCCCTCACTCACACCTGACACATGCACGCACGCACACACACACAGGGGAAAGTGAGGAGAAGAGGTAACTTGAAAAAGTTATTGGGAATAGAGAATATAACCCTAAATGTTGGACAATAAAGTTATATTCTATAACGGTCTTATATTTCATTCATAAATTTGATATAAACTCAGTAAAAAAAAGAAACGTCCTCTCACTGTCAATTGCGTTTATTTATAACCAACTTAACATGAGTAAATATTTGTATGAACATAACACGATTCAACAACTGAGACATAAACTGAACAAGTTCCACAGCCATGTGACTAACAGAAATGGAATAATGTGTCCCTGAACAAAGGGGGGGTCAAAATCAAAAGTATCAGTCAGTATCTGGTGTGGCCACCAGCTGCATTAAGTACTGCAGTGCATCGCCTCCTCATGGACTGCACCAGATTTGCCAGTTATTGCTGTGAGGTGTTACCCCACTCTTCCACCAAGGCACCTGCAAGTTCCTGGACATTTCTGGGGGGAACGGCCCTAGCCCTCACTCTCCTATCCAACAGGTCCCAGACGTGCTCAACGGGATTGAGATCCAGGCTCTTCGCTGTCTTGCAGGAAATCACTCACAAAACGAACAGTATGGCTGGTGGTATTGTCATGCTGGAGGGTCATATCAGGACAAGACTGCAGGAAGGGTATCACATGAGGGAGGAGGATGTCTTCCCTGTAACGCACAGCGTTGAGATTGCCTGCAATGACAACAAGCTCAGTCCGGTGATGCTGTGACACACCGCCCCATACCATGACGGACCCTTCACCTCCAAATCGATCCCGCTCCAGAGTACAGGCCTCGGTGTAACGCTCATTCCTTTGACAATAAACGTGAATCCGACCATCACCCCTGGTGAGACAAACCCGCAACTCGTCAGTGAAGAGCACTTTTTTACAGTCCTGTCTGGTCCAGTGACGGTGGGTTTGTGCCCATAGGCGACATTGTTGCCGGTGATGTCTGGTGAGGACCTGCCTTACAACAGGCATACAAGCCCTCAGCCCAGATTCTCTCAGCTTATTGCTGACAGTCTGAGCACGGATGGAGAGATTGTGCTTTCCTGGTGTAACTTGGGCAGTTGTTGTTGCCATCCTGTACCTGTCCCGAGGGTGTGATGTTCGGATGTACCGATTCTGTGCAGGTGTTGTTACACGTGGTCTGCCACTGCGAGGACAATCGGCTGTCCATCCTGTCTCCCTGTAGCACCGTCTTAGGCGTCTCACAGCACAGACATAGCAATTTATTGCCCTGGCCACATCTGCAGTCCTCATGCCTCATTGCAGCATGCCTAAATCACATTCACGCAGATGAGCAGGGACCCTGGGCATCTTTCTTTTGGTGTTTTTCAGAGTCAGTAGAAAGGCCTCTTTGGTGTCCTAAGTTTTCATAACTGTGACCTTAATTGCCTACCGTCTGTAAGCTGTTAGTGTCTTAACGACTGTTCCACAGGTGCATGTTCATTAATTGTTTATGGTTCATTGAACAAACATGGGAAACAGTGTTTAAACCCTTTACAATTGTACGAATTATCTTTGAAAGACAGGGTCCTGAAAAAGGGACTTTCTTTTTTTGTTGAGTTTACACACACACACACCTGTTCAAAAGTTTGGGTTCACTTAGAAATGTCCTTTTTTTTGAAAGAAAAGCAACATTTTTATCCATTAAAATAACATCAAATTGATCAGAAAGACAGTGTAGACATTGTTAATGTTGTAAATGACTATTGTAGCTGGAAACGGCTGATTTTTTAATGGATATCTACATAGGTCAATTATGAGAAACCATCACTCCTGTGTTCCAATGGCATGTTGTTTTAGCTAATCCAAGTTTATCATTTTAAAGGGCTCAGGAATGGATATTCTAAAGGTCTATTCAATTCTGTTCCCCTCACCGTTGAGGCCTCCCTGCTGGCAGCGTCCAGCCCCGTTGCCCCCCCGGGCAGCACACCAGCCACACTGGGGACAGGCGATGCACTGAGAGCACTGGGTGAGCTGAGCGCACTGGGGGGAGCAAGAGTCCCCACCAGACAGCAGACGACCACACTGACCCGCCTCACAGCGCAGAGGCACGAAGGACGGACTCACACACTGGAGGAGAGGGGGAAAGAAGGGCTGAAATAAAATCTCATTCATTTATTTTTGAAGCTACAATGCAGAAATACATTCAGGAAGAAAATAGACACAGATATGATCCTTAAACACCCACCCACCCACAGTCTCCGTCTTACCTGCTGCAGTGCCATGCTCCACACACAGTGCTGCCAGCCCCCGTCTGAGCCCCGGGAGCCCAGGCAGAGGCTGCAGGTGCTGAGGTGGTGGCAGGGGGGCGGACAGGGCAGAGGGGGGGAGGACTCCACCTGCATGGGGGACACGTTGAGCAGGGCGTAGCTGAAGCACGTCCAGTCGTAGGTGGGGTTCACACTCAGGATGCGCCTGGTCTCGCCTGGAGGAACCGCAACACCACATGTAAGAGAGTGGTTCTCAGTTATTCCAGCCACGCCTTAGTCTAGTGGTCATCCCAAGACTCCTGTCCCTAGCAATAGAAGGTGAATGGAGGTGTCTCTCACCGGTGCGTTTGAACTGGCGTGTCCACATGCACTTCCCTGAGGCGGTGCACTTGGGGCAGTCGGAGGCCTCACAGCTGGTCTCAGTACAGTTGCTGGATAGGAAGATCTCTCTCTGGTTGATCCTGCAGTCGTGTTCTGAGGTGCAGCTGACTGTACTGCTGATGCATGCTCCCTCTGGACAGTTGGTGCACCACTTACACTGCAGAGCAGACTGGGACTGACAGAGAGGGGGGGTTAGTGTGAGTGTGTATGTGTGTGTACGGTCTGAGCTAGTGTTTGTGTGTGTTTGCATGTGTGTATTACCTGTGAGGGGCTAGAGAAGGTCCTGGGGTGGCGTGCCAGACACTCACTGCAGGTCTTCAGTCTGCGACACTGGTCTGGTAGACGAGGGGTGGGGGAGCAGGGAGACTGACCAATGGAACAGCCCAGTCTGAGAGAGAGAGACAAAACCCCATAAAGAGGGAGAGATGGGAAAGTTTGTCATTAATTCTGAGATAGGGAAAGAATAAACATGATTACACAAAGTGACAACCCCAAGAAACACCTCCAAAATAAAAGACACAGTCAACAACTTGGAAACATCATCATTCCCATGATAACCATAGCTGTACCTCTCAGCAGTATCAGAGGCGGCGCAGGTGCCCCTGCACCAGACACAGCTGCCTGTGGTGGTGTTGCAGGCCTCGGGCGTGGGCAGCAAGGCACAGGGGTCAGAGGGAAGGGTCAGGGTGAGAAGACGCCCCAGGGTGACCCCGTTGAACCCCCCAGAGAGGAACAGCCGCCCACCCCAGCCCGCCATGGCCAGAGACACTGAACGGTTAACCGGCTCGCCCACCGCCGAGTCTGAGAGAGGAAGGGAGAAACGTTAGGATAATCTCCACATCCTCATCAAACTGAGCATACAGTGGGGCAAAAAAGTATTTAGTCAGCCACCAATTGTGCAAGTTCTCCCACTTAAAAAGATGAGAGGCCTGTAATTTTCATCATAGGTACACTTCAACTATGACAGACAAAATGAGAAAAAAAAATCCAGAAAATCACATTGTAGGATTTTTAATTAATTTATTTGCAAATTACGGTGGAAAATAAGTATTTGGTCACCTACGAACAAGCAAGATTTCTGGCTCTCACAGACCTGTAACTGGGGACTTCTTCTTCAAGAGGCTCCTCTGTCCTCCACTCGTTACCTGTATTAATGGCACCTGTTTGAACTTGTTATCAGTATAAAAGACACCTGTCCACAACCTCAAACAGTCACACTCCAAACTCCACTATGGCCAAGACCAAAGAGTTGTCAAAGGACACCAGAAACAAAATTGTAGACCTGCACCAGGCTGGGAAGACTGAATCTGCAATAGGTAAGCAGCTTGGTTTGAAGAAATCAACTGTGGGAGCAATTATTAGGAAATGGAAGACATTCAAGACCAATTCATTAAAAATCCTACAATGTGATTTTCTGGATTTTTTTTCCTCATTTTGTCTGTCATAGTTGAAGTGTACATATGATGAAAATTACAGGCCTCTCTTTAAGTGGGAGAACTTGCACAATTGGTGACTGACTAAATACTTTTTTGCCCCACTGTATATGCAGTGTTTTGGCTAGCCACATGTAGTGTCAGTCACACAGTTACCTGGCTGTATCCAGGTGTTACAGTTGATCTGGTACAGATACACCGTATTGCTGTAGTCCTCCACTCCTGTTCTCCCTCCCACAATCACCATGGTGTCTTTTATCAGGGCTGCAGCGTGGAAGAAACGGGACAGGGGCTGGGGAGAGAGAGGGAGAAAAAAAGACGGTGGTAATTTAAGAAAAATTGATATTGATATAATGACAATGTCATCAATTAAGGCCAGCCTGGGAACATGTAAAAGCTGTTTAAATACCGGTTAGCTAGTTAAGCCATGGTTGTACCTACCTTATTCCCCTGTGAGGGGACCAGTAGGGACCAGGTGAGGTTGGCATAGTAGAGACTGTAGAGCTCTCCTGAGGGCTCCACTGTCTCCACGTGGAAGCGGTAGCCTCCGAACACGTACACGGCGTCCGTCTGCTCGTGGTACACAGCCGAGTGGCCATACAGACCTGAAGAGAGGACAGGACACACAGGAGTCAGTCAAGAGACAACACGGGAGGGTTAAGGGTTAATCAACAGACTGGTAAATTATGCAACATCATAAGGGACAGCAGTTTACAGTTCATGGTGTCAGAAATAACTCTTTGCTCCAACCATAATGAATGCACCTCAATCTTTATATTCTATGCCTACTTAGTGGGAGAGGTTCCACGAAAGCTGAGTAGGGACTTTCCAGATTGGCAGGTTCTAAGTGAGTTAATGAGTGCAGGTGGACATTGGTTCTTCTGACCTGTAGGAGGTGTGCCGGTGTGGGGGGCGACGGTCCAGTTGCCAGAGAGGATGTTGAACTCCAGCAGGTGATGGTTGAAGCCGTTCTCTGGAGAGTAACCTCCGATGAGCAGCATGGAAGAGTCCCGACGCACCGTTAGAGTATGACCTGCCACCGGTGGCAGCACTGAGCTCTGTGGGGAAAGAGGACAGACTAATTGGTTACATAGAAGTCTTTAGTAAATTGAATCGTGGGCTGACAGTTAACTACCAATATTTTATGTTTTGTGTTTTTTTAGTGTTTTTTTGTTTATATATATACCCCCAATTAAGGCAAGATGGTGGATTGCTAAAACCAAACAAACCTTGTGCTGTCGCCACACCAGACTGCTGAGGTTGAGGCTCCACGTATCCACGGCGACACCCTTCTGCGTGACACCGCCCACCACCAGCATGAGGTTGTGAGTAGCTCCTTGGCCGCCGGAGAGAGGCTTGTGACTGGCCAGAAGGGCAGAGGCGTGGTGGTAGCGGGGGCTGGGGGTGGAGCCTTCCTCCACTGAGCTGGTCAGCATCTGAGTCCAGCGCCGCTCCAACACAGAGTACCTGAACCCACCAATCAACACAGAGAGATGACATGAACCCACCAATCAACACAGAGAGGGAAGAGAGACAGAGAAATTAACTGATATGAGTTACTGGTCATTTCAAACAATTACAACAACAAAAAATTGCTGTCTCATAAAAGGCATCTTTAAATGAACGCCAATAAAAACACAGCCATTAAAAAGTCCCCCCCCCCACACACACCTGTAGACGTTTCCCAGGATGCCCTCTGAGAGAGAAAGGCCTCCATACATCCAGAGGTTCCCCTGGGGTCCAGACACTAGAGAATGGCCCATCCGGTGGAGGAACCTGTGGGCCTGGTTCTGTGAAGGGAGGGGGAAGTTTAACACTGTGACACTCTGTGGTGGGAGTGTTTGTATGTGTGTGTGTGTGTGTGTGTCCTGGTTCTTACCGCTGTGAGCTGTGTGTCCAGTAGGGTTTCCCAAACTAGGCTGCTGGAGTCCAGAGGGGTGGAGCAGTCAGAGCCGCCCCAACCGTCTGCACACACACACACTCCCAGAGACTAAAACAGAGACAGACACAGACAGACAGACAGACAGACAGACAGACAGACAGACAGACAGACAGACAGACGAGACAGACAGACACAGAGACAGACACACGAGACAGACACACGAGACAGACAGACACAGAGACAGACAGACACAGAGACAGACAGACACAGAGACAGACAGACACAGAGACAGACAAACAGACAGACACAGAGACAGACAGACACAGACAGACACAGAGACAGACACAGAGACAGACAGACAGACACACAGACAGACAGACACAGACACAGAGACAGACACACACAGAGACAGACAGACACAGAGACAGACAGACACAGAGACAGAGAGACACAGAGACAGACAGACAGACAGACACAGAGACAGACAGACAGGAGAGAGAGAGGGTTAACATTAGAGACACACAAGAGACTGTAATATAGAACAGGATAAACAAAGAGGAAAACATCAAAACAAAAATGATCATTCACACTGTCTGCAGTAACAGTGCTACTGTTCAGTCCCTCTCACCAAGTTACAGGAGCCTCGGCCCTCTGCTAGCCCACAGCCCTCGGGACAGAGGGGCCTGTCGCAGTACGGTCCCCCATACCCCTGAGTACACTGGCACAGCCCCCCGCTGCACTGTGCCCCTCCCTGGCATACGGGTGACCCATCCTCCCCCGCCTCAGAACCCTGGCGACAGCGCCGCACCCAGAAGGAGGCGTTGAAACCCTGAGGGCGGTCGGACGAGACGTTGGCCTCAAAGTACACAGAGATCACACCTGGGAGAGAAAAACAGAGGGATCAGAGAGGGAATCTTTCAATAAAAAATTACTAGAAGCTTTAATAAACAAACAAATCGCTAAGGTTACCTGAAGTGGCCTCCACAGTGATTGGCTGAGTCCGGGTCGTCCCACAGAATGCACCAATCAGGTTGTGGTCCGAGTGCACCACCCCGTTGCTCAAGAAACGAGGCAGGCCGTCAAACACGTAAACGTAGGAGCTCTGTGTGTGAGAGACAGAAAATACATCTCAGGCCATGGGAACGCTGGTGGCTCTGTTCACTACAGCACAATAAACATCAGTCTGTGTTGTAGGAGTTAGTGTGTAGTTAGTACTCACAGTGCACTGTGTGTAGGAGTCTGGGTGCAGGGTGAGAGCCACAGGAGGACACAGCTTGCCCGGCACACAGGGGACCAGGTTCTCAGTGACAGACAGGACCCACAGACAGTGGGAGAGTCCCCCCTTTCCCCCGACGCCCCCTCGCCACCCCAGGGAGGACGAGATGGGGAGCTCAGAGAGGGGTGACTGGTGGGACAGGATCACAGAGCGCCCCTGACACTGACGAAAACAGGTGCCATTATTCCTGAGGAAGAGAGAGTTGTATAAGTGATATGCATTAAGTGAGAGAAGTTCAAACATATAGTGAAGCAGGTTCTTAATTATAGAGCACATAGCAACTAGTTGCTGATGCACAGTACACATACTGTTCTAGAAAACAGATCCTTTACAGAATGCCTATTTGTAATGCTGCAAAACCAATTTCCTCACTGGGGGTAATAAATCCATCCACCTGGGGTCTCCGTAATATCCAGGCAAGCAGGATTCACAGTGTGGTCCCTGGGTGTGGTGTGTGCAGTAGCATTGGCCTGTCTGATTGTGGCAGAAGCCCAGGAGGGGGCCTCCATGGCCGTTACACTGGCAGGGCACACAGCCCCCGCCCCCGGCCAGCGCAGAACCAAAACTCCCTGGTCGACAGTGCTCACACTGGAGACCCATTGTCCAATCTGAGGAGAAGGGAGAACGGAGAGCACATTAACTAATTAGAGAAAATGATGACTTGTGAAATTAATAAAATATGTTGTTTTTCCCCTTTTTTGGACAGATGAATTGGGTTGATATTTATGTCTGTCTCACCCTGGCAGTGGTCACAGATGCCTGGGGCGGTGATACAGGTGCTGTGGAAGTTACAGCCACAGTCCACGTCACACTCCACCCCGCTCAGCACCAGTGTGGCTGGGTCAGATGTCCAGCCCAGGGAACACTCACACTCGAACCGCGGGCTGCCGCTGCACTGGCCCTCACGACACTCATTATAACAACTGGAGCAGAAAGAGAGAGGTCGGCTTTAGGAGAATAGAGTTATTCAGAGAACGAGACATAAAAGCTAGTGGAAGGGAAAAGGGCTTGTCATGATAGGGAGGATGAGAGGGAGAGAAAAAGAAAGAGCGACAGGGAGTGAAATGGGGAGAGAGAGAGAGGCTCACGTCTGGTTGCAGTGCAGGGTGCCGTCCCCGGTGTAGCCCCTCTCACAGTGGCACTCAAAGGAGGTGGGGGTGTTGACGCAGGTGGCGAAGGGGTGGCAGCTGTGGAGGCCCAGCCTGCATTCCTCCACATCGGGACAGCTGGGGTAGGACCAGACTGGGTCCCTCTCCCCCTCCTCCAAGTGCTCCAGCTCCATGGGCCGCGGGGGGGCCAAGGTCTGGGGCTCAGGACTAGAGGGGGAGGAGGAATAACAAGGTTCAGTATTACCTCCTAATGCAAAGAGGTGGTCTGGTATTGACATGGTAACTTCACAGGCAGGTCCAGTGTACGTAGGCATTAGTTACACTGGACCTGCTCAGATAATGATTTTTTCCATCACCACAGCCCGTTTTGTGGGCTTGTCCTCAGTTGAAGTCAAACCTGGGTAAGTAAGCATTTTGAAGTGTGGTAGTTTGCTGGTCATCATACCTGGTAGCCCGTACTTCATCCACAGCCACACTGCAGTTATACACAGAGGCGTCGTCCATCCCTCCCCAGTCTCCTCGTAGACACCTGCCGATGGTGGGGTTGTTGTGGTCTCCACACCAGCCGCACTGAAACGTCTGGAGACAGTCTGTACAGGTGACCAGAGCTGAGCACTGCTTACACTGGGGCACAGAGTGAACACTGGAGTGGGGGAGAGAAGGATGGAGGAAGGGATGGAGATAGGTTGAGGGAAGGAGGGAGACAGAAAAGGTTATTGCACTCTGTTGGTACATAATAGATTCCAAATAGGAAAGAGAAATAAGATTAAACTTCAATTTTAAACTGTTCCAAGTTTCATTGTTGACTACAGGAGTTCAGCTCATTGGTTCTAATGGTTTACCTGTCATACCAGTCCCTGCACTCTCCGTAGGGATACTTGGTGAGGTAGGCAGCGAAGTAGAAGCAGGCCTGGGCCGACTCACACCACGCACATTGACTGGAGTTAGACAGACACTCCCCACACGTTCTCCTCCTGTTACAGAGGGGGGGGGGGGATAGAGCGAGTTGCATACTGTAGGAGTAATTGCCCCAAGCAATTATATTACGATGAGCCTGACAGTGGGTACTCACTGGTTGCAGACTTTAGGGCACCCCCCTGGGTCGCGAATGGATCCATCCAGTTTCCCCCGTCGGCTGCATTGGTAATCACCCTTCTTGCTGGCGTTGATCTGCCACTCACAGTAGTGGTCCTGTCGGCCAAAGATCATAAAAGTCAAAGGTCTATAAGATCTATAAGGGGAGTATAAAAAATATTAAATGTTTTATGATGCTAATGGCAGTGAGGCGTTCTGTATGTTAAATACCTGAGTGCAGGCGGAGCAGTCCCTGTACTCCTCACAGAGGGTGCATTGTGGAGGGGCCAGCAGCAGGTGGCATTCCCCTCCCCCCTGCTCCTCTGGGCAGGGCTCCAGGGCAGGTAGGGCACGGAACAGACAGCGGCCCAGAGACGGGCACCAGCCACAGGACTGGTCTGACAGACACGCCAAGCAAGACTGGTACCCCGAGCAAGAGCCAGAACGGTACGGCTCCAAGAACAGGAAGGAAATCTCCTACAGAGAGAAAGGAGGGATAGAGAGACAGTGGGAGAAACAAACGTCAACAATATTGATGTTAAGGGTATTGAGCCTTAGTATTACAGTGTAAACCTTTTCTTTATAAAATGTGTAATTGTCAGCTGGTACTCACACTTCCGCCGGGCAGAGCGGTTCTGTTCCAGGTCAGGGCCATCTCACTGGTCTGTCCAGAGCCTGAGTTGTTGAGGTATCCCTCGGCCTGGACCAGGTAGCGGTTTCCCCGGGTCAGGTTGGGAAACAGACGACCCATGTCAGGACGGGACAGCAGCTTCGTCTCCTTCTCCTGGTGAGCTGCCCAGCGACCTACCACCTCCTTCTGAGGGGAGGAGGAAGAGTGAGAAAGTTCAGTAAAAAAAATGACAGGCTGGACTACTCGTATCCACTCTACTCGTATCTCTCAAAAAATGTGTAAGGTAAGCGCCCACCTCCCGCTCCCTCACTCTCTCACCAGTTGCAGGGAGTTGGGTCCAGCGGCCATGCGGGCCTCAAAGTGTAGCCTCTGTATCCGGGCCCACATGGAAACTGTCTCGGTGGGAGGGGGTGCAGGTGGAGGGGCACCCCACAGAGGGTGGATGAAACCCCGGAACTGCAAGGTGACGTCCATCTCTGTGGTGGGGCTGAGGATGATGGAGGTGCTGCGCAGGATGGACACCTGAAGGAGTAGAGGTTCAAGGGGGATTGGATGGAGGTGTTACAACTGACATTAAGAGTGGCATGTCTTACAGTAAGGTACAACATGTCAGAAGTCAGCAGCATTACATTCAGTCAGATAAGAGTTTGGGAAGCCCACAGTATCTTAAGCAGGGTGGGAGGAGGGAAAGTACTTCGAGGGGCTTTAGAGACGCAGTATCGCTAGAAGTAGAGGTAACACCAGGGGTGAAAGGTGGTACGGTGTCCCGGCAAAAGAAAGTGGGGGTACGCCGTACCGGTAAAACACGGGCCTATCATAATAATTAAAACAAAACGTCAAGAAAAATAATGGTGTAGTAGTCTACAGTTATCATTACCGCATGTCAAAGGCATGAAACATTTCCGAATGAACTTGGAAAAAACTGGGTGGTATTAGCCTACACAAAATGTGATGTGGTTCAACGAGAACACTGACATTTTGCCAAGGCAGAGTTGAATGGCCGACACCGGGACGCGAGGAGAGCTGTGGACACATAAATTCTTACACTTTTTGGTGTTTTGTGTAAAAGATGTCGCTTTCCATTCACCAGTATTTGGAGGCTGGAAATATGTTGAGAGTGGATGCATATGCCCGGGTAGCCTAGTAAAGGAAGTGATCTTTTGAAGTGAATTATTTGACCATCAGATGAAAACATCATGACTGGTTGTGTTTGTGAGGGAATGGAACTCACGAGCCACACAGGACCACATTACTTGGCGGAAGGGTTGTCACGATACCGCTATCGTGATACTCACGAGATATCGTGGCAAGTAAACAAAACATGAAGCAGACCAAATGTTCTGAATCCCGTTCTTTTCCAAGCTATAAACACACAATATACATACAGTAGGTTTTTTAAAGGACTAAAGAGTTTTTGCCATGGAAAATCAGTTACCGTAGTATCGCGATGTTGGTATTGTGACAACCCTACTAGGCGGGGCCTCTGTACCTTGTCAGGCTGGGAGTCATTGCGGGGGTGCTGGAAGGTGAGCAGGTGCAGTCCCGGGACATAGTTCTCAGTGCGACAGGAAAGGAGTGAGGTGAGGAAACGGGTACGCTCCCCCCACCAGCCATAGGCCCCTGAGATCTGGTCCACACGGCAAGCACTTTGATCTGCAACACCGAGAGGGAGGGGGAGCTCATCAAACAACACACAGTACCAGACCTCAATCTTACAATACATTTTATTTAACTAGGCAAGTCAGAACAAATTCTTATTTACAATGACAGCCTACCCTACCAGAAGGCAAAAGGCCTCCTGCGGGGACGGGGGCTGCGATAATTTAAAAAAAAAAGTTTTTTAAAATATAGGACAAATCACACATGACAAGAGAGACACCACAACACTACATAAAGAGAGCATGGCACAACATGGTAGAAGCACAAAACATGGTACAAACATTATTGGGCACAGACAGCAGCACAATGGGCAAGAAGGTAGAGACAGCAATACATCACGCGACGCAGCCACAACTCTAAGTAAGAACATCCATGATGGATTCTTTGAATGAAGAGATGGAAATAAAATGCAGTGAACTGAAAAGAGGAGCGACCCAGGGATGTGTGTACTTTGGGGACCTTAACAGAATGTGACTGGCAGAATGGGTGTTGTATGTGGAGGATGAGGGCTGCAGTAGGTATCTCAGATAGGGGGAGCCCTAAAACAGCATTGTTGTTGCTCATGTGGTCCCTCATGTCTTTTATCTCGAATGCATTTTAGCTATTGATATTTGTAATTCCCCTCCTCCCTCTGTGCATCTCACCTGACACAGGTAGGCAGGACTCGTTCTGGACACACCAGCCGAAGTCACCGGGGGCACGGGGCAGGGAACCTGGAGCCCCACTGAACACCAGGCAGGACTGGCAGTCAGACAGAAAGCGGGCCAGGCCCAGGCACCCTGTGCTGCCACACTGGAGAGAGACAGTTGAACATTGTTTTTATACATGGTCAAGTTAGATTGTTAGAAGGTGGCTGGGGAGGACAGATTGAGGAGGTTTGGGTTGAAGATGGAGAAAAAGGGATGGAAAAAGCAGAGTGTTGGATAGGTGTGTTACCGGGTTGGTGGGTTGGTACTCCCGACAGCGGCCCTCACACCAGCTGCATTCTGGGTTCTTCAGACACATGCTCTCGTCTGGTGCCTCGGCACACACAGCATCCTGACACACACAGAAACACACAGTCAAACAAATACACCACAGCAGGGCTCTCCAACCATTTTCCTGAAGAGCTACCGTCCTGTAGGTTTTCACTCCAACCCTAATCTCGGGCACCTGATACTAATAATGAACTGGTTGATAAGATGAATCAGGTTAGTTACAACTGGGGTTGGAGTGAAAACCTACAGGAGGATATCTCTCCAGGAACGGAGTTGAGAGGCCTGCACCACACTATACTATGAACTACCCAAAAATTGTGCACAAGAAATACAATGTTTACAAGTCCTGCTTTCAACACCCAAAAAACAGTATCACTGAAAAACATTATGCTTCAGGAGATGAGAGCATTGCAGTTTCAACCATCCTCTCCCCCATTCCATATGCCCCTGTCCACCATGTAATAATATTCCTTAATAAACTCTCCATCCCTCCCCCTTCCTTACTCACCCGGTCTCCTGGGTCACTGCTCACAAACAGCGGAACTTTGTATGCCACCAGGTCTCCACGGGCAATACCACTGTAACCCCCGGCAACCAGCAGTACCCTGCCCTCCATCACAGCAGCTACATGGGAGTACCGCCCTCTCACAGACTCTCCTCCTGAAGGGAAAGAGAGATGATGCAACATAAAGCAACATGAATATGAGTGAGTGAGAATGTGTGTGTAGGGACTCACTGTGTTGGAGGCTCGACCCAGCTGACACCCACTGGTGACACCCCAGGTGGTAGAAGAAGATTTCCTCATCATAACACTTCTCTTCCTGGTAGTGGATGTGCACATTTCCCCCTGAGAGAGAGGGGGGAGAAAGAGAGGGAATAGGGAGAATAAGAGCAATATTAGATGGTAAAAATGGCTGGACAGCAAACAATTGTCCCTATCCTATATTCTCTGTGATGACCATCGCCACCACAAGTCCCCTCACCATAGACCACCATGTAGTTGCCGATGATGGTGGCTGAGTGGAAGGCTCTCTCCCTGGGGCCTGTGGCTGGGAAACGGGAACGGAACGAGGTCCAAAACCTCCGGTCCACGTGGAATACATCCGTGGAGTTCACACGTACACTGAACCTGAGGGGGAGAGAGGCAGGAAGGATGCAGATGATTTGAGACAACAGAAACACAACATTAACACAGATACCTGCTGAGACACAGATAATAAACAGTACTGGGAATCACATGGAAGCCAAGAACCTAGCGAGAACCTGTTCTTTTTTACCTTTATTTAACTAGGCAAGTCAGATAAGAACAAATTCTTATTTTCATTGACGGCCTAGGAACAGTGGGTTAACTGCCTTGTTCAGGGGCAGAACGACAGATTTTTACCTTGTCAGCTCGGGTATTCGATCTTGCATACTTTCGGTTACTAGTTCAACGCTCTAACCACTAGGCTACCTGTCGCCCCTTGCATTACCAAATAGCACAAAACACACGACACAATGTGTACTCTCAGTGTGTATTTTGATAATAAAACATATTACCATGCAAGACAGTCCCACAATCCCATCCAACTGTACCTGGCGGTGGTAGGCCTGTGGCCCCCGTAAACCAGCAGTGCCCGGGACGGGGGGTGAAACACCATGGAGTGGCCTGCTGTGGCGGGGGGCTTCCCCCCAGTGGGCTGCACCGCTTCCCACACCCCAGACTCCCGCAGATCAAACCGATACAGAGATGACGAGAACATATCCTCTTCCGTACGACCTGCAGAGGGGAGAGGAGGAGAGAAAGATTACAAGAGTACTTATTCACAACAGACAGGTGCAATCTTAGAATAGATAGAGTGAAGTAATGAGATAGTAACACTGTTGTTGTTTTGGCACTGTACTCCAGCACTTTGGATTCCAAATTATATAATGGATTGTGAGGTTAAAGTACAGACTGTCAGCTTTAATTTGAGGGTGTTTTCATTCATATTGGGTGAACTGTTTAGAAAGAACAGAACTTGTTGTACATAATTCCCTTATACAGTGGGGAGAACAAGTATTTGATACTGCCGATTTTGCAGGATTTCCTACTTACAAAGCATGTAGAGGTCTGTAATTTTTATCATAGGTACACTTCAACTGTGAGATACGGAATCTAAAACAAAAATCCAGAAAATCACATTGTATGATTTGTGGGTTCGATTACAGGCTCAAAATGGGCAGAAACAAGGAACGTTCTTCTGAAACTTGTCAGTCTATTCTTTCTCTGAGAAATGAAGGCTATTTCATGTGAGAAAATGCCAAGAAACTGAAGATCTCGTACAGCGCTGTGTACTACTCCCTTCACAGAACAGCGCAAACTGGCTCTATCCAGAATAGAAAGAGGAGTGGGAAGCCCCGGTGCACAACTGAACAAGAGGACAAGTACATTAGAATATCTAGTTTGAGAAATAGACTTCTCGCAAGTCCTCAACTGGCAGCTTCATTAAATATTACCTGCAAAACACCAGTCTCAAAGTCAACAGTGAAGAGGCGACTCCGGGATGCTAGCCTTTTAGGCAAAGTTGCATAGAAAAAGCTATATCTCAGACTGGCAAGTAAAAATAAAACATTAATATGGGCAAACGAACACAGACACTGGACAGGGGAACTCTGTCTAGAAGATCAGCATCCCGGAGTCGCCACTCCACTGTTGACGTTCAGACTGGTGTTTTGTGGGTACTATTTAATGAAGCTACCAGGTGAGGACTTGTGAGGTGTCTGTTTCTCAAACTAGACACCCTAAAAACAAGGACATTTCTAAGTGACCCCAAACTTTTGAATGGTAGTGTAAGTATTCAGACCCTTTTCCTCAGTACTTTGACGCACATTTGGCAATGATTACAGCCTCGAGTATTCTTGGGTATGACGCTACAACCTTGCCACACGTGTATTCGGAGAGTTTCTCTCATTCTTCTCTGCAGATCCTCTCAAGCTCTGTCAGGTTGGACGGGGAGCCATTTTCAGGTCTATCCAGAGTTGTTCGATCAGGTTCAAGTCCGGGCTCTGGCTGGGCCACTCAAGGACACTCTGAAGCCACTCCTGCGTTGTCTTGGCGGTATGCTTAGGGTTGTTGTCCTGCTGGAAGGTGAACCTCTTCCACAGTCTGAGGTCCTGAGGGCTCTGGAGCAGGTTTTAATCAAGGATCTCTTTGTAATTTGCTCTGTTAATCTTTCCCTCGATCCTAACTAGTCTCCCAGTCTCTGCCACTAAAAACATCCCCACAGCATTGTGCTACCACCACGCTTCACCATTGAGATGGTGCCAGGTTTCTTTCAGACGTTACGCTTGGCATTCAGACCAGAGAATCTTGTTTCTCATGGTCTGAGAGTCTTTAGATGCCTTTTGGCAAAGTCCAAGCGGGCTATCATGTGCCTTTTTACTGAAGAGTGGCTTCCGTCTGGCCACTCTACCATAAAGGCCTGATTGGTGGAGTGCTGCAGAGATGGTTGTCCTTCTGGAAGGTTCTCCAATCTCCACAGGGGAACTCTGGAGCTCTGTCAGAGTGACCATCGGGTTCTTGGTCACCTTCCTGACCAAGGCCCTTCTCCCCCAATTGTTCAGTTTGGTCTTGGTGGTTCCAAACTTCTTCCATTTCAGAATGATGGTGATCTTGGGGACCTTCAATGCTGCAGACATTTTTTGGCACCCTTCCCCAGATCTGTGCCTTGACACAATCCTGTCCCGGAGTTCTACCGACAATTATTTTTTTCTCTGACATGCACTGTCAACTGTGGGACCTTATATAGACAGGTGTGTGCCTTTACAAATCATTATGGGGTATTGTGTATAGATTGACAAGGAACATTTTTTATTTAATACATTTTAGACTAAGGCTGTAATGTAACAAAATGTGGAAAAATACTTTCCGAATGCACTGTATATTATCCCTGTGATTACAATGAAGAGAAAGACGTGGCACTCTGTTCTGGGCCACCTGCAGCTTAACTAGGTCTTTCTTTGCAGTACTTGACCACATGACTGGAGAATAATCAAGAGAAGACTAAATTAGAGCCTGCAGGACTTGCTTTTTGGAATCTGAAATCTAACAGTACAGCGTAAGAGTGAGAAAGTTAGACGCACAAATATCATACCCCCAAGACATGCTAACATCTTACCATTACAATAACAGGGGAGGTTAGCATTTATGCCTCTAACTTTGTCACATATCATTATTCACGACTCATTCAGGATTATCCGCAATCATGGTAGCATACACATTATAGGATAAGTGTTTAGAAACATATTCTGCAAGAAGTTAGGTGACAGCATTGTATTTCAATAAGTTATTTACCTCCAAATATGTAGAGATAGTTGTCCACTACAGATGCTGCATGGTTGGCCACCCTCGGTGCCCCGGGCGAATGGGATTGGCCGAGCTGCTGCCAGTCCTCCTGGATTGGGCGGTACATCCAGACGTCGCTGGCTAAAGCGCCGCTCATGAGCTCTCCTCCGAAGATCACCATGTTCCCTTTCCACTCTACTGCCGTGTGGGAGTGACGAGCCACCTGACAGAGGGAGGGGGGAAAGAAAGAAGGGCGAGAGGAAGAGGGTGGTGATGAGAAGAGAGATGGCAGTTGGGATAGGGTGGGCAGAAGGAAGGGAAGGATGAGAGGAAGTGGGAACAAGAAGAAAGAGAAAAGGGAGGGGTCAGAGTGAGGCAGTAAGATAAGGAGAGATGTAGAAATGGGTTAACAGGAGATGTTTAAAAGGGAGATGTTTAGGAGCATTGGTTTAGTCCAATGAGTCCCACAACAGGTGTGTTTTGAAGTAATCCCTTTTAGTCTGTGTGATTAACAGGGCCAAAGCTAGAGTGGTGTTTGTGAGACAAGGCGTAACCCGAAGGGGCCTGGGGCCAGGTCTTTTATACAAAAACGTCTGTAGAGTCCGAATGGTTTGAGCTACAAACAATTAAAAGCTGAGTCACATGAACATGCTCATGTAACATGTTTTGCTCTATGACGCTCACAAGCTACACAAGAGTCGTTAAAACAGAAGGGGTTCTTCTACATAGAAGATCATAGTGAATCCCAGGACATAGTGTCTATAATACTGTAATAAGCTAACAGTTGCTGTCAAACTCCAACAGTTGTCATTGACTGGTTGGATATTAATTTCCCAATAAGCAAACAATTTCTGTACATACAGCATTCATATACATTATTTTTTATCAGGTCAGCTTTGGCAGACTTTAAAAAAATGTTTTTATCAACATTTGTCAATACAACTCACGAATGCAACTGTTTATATGAAATTGTTTTGTGTTCTACTTGTAGCCCTGGTTGTCTTGAAAAGAAAATGGTAAAACACTTTATTGTGAGGCTAAATAGAAGGGCTGGACATGTAGTTTAATGAAAGTGAAATGAAAATCTGATTTTTGCAAGGATCTTGAATAAAATAATCAAAGCATAAGATAAACACAGGAAAGAATAACTAAAAGAGTACAGTCTTTGATATATTTTAATAAGATTACATTTCTGGCATGCGGGCAGGCACTTACTGGGGAGTGTCCATAAGATCTGTTCTCCCATTGGTTCAAGCTGAAGTTGTATTTAACCAGGTCTCCCAAAGCTCGGTTCAGGTCAAACCCTGAAATATCAAAACAGCACCAACCATACAGAAGTAGTTAACCGATTACATCATGACATACACTGAAAGCCACAATGATTACTATGCAGAGCCAGTTGTCCAACAGCAATAAGGTCAAGGTCTTCTGTGAAGCCGTGTGCTCGCCTCATCTAAACTGGGTTAATGTTAACCAAGCCCAACAATACTCCTGATTGGGTCGATACCGGGTCTAGTTAGACAATGAATCAGAACATAAAGTGAAAACAAATCAATCCTAACATCCAGACGAGCAACACCCTCCTAACTAACAACTCTAACATCCTATACAACAACACTTGAATTCGAATAGTATACCGTATTGGTATCCCTTTGCATGTAAAACATTTTTTTTAATGTAAAATGGGATCCACCACTATATAAAAAAATAAACAAACAGTTGTTCAGTGTTCCATCTCACCTCCAAACAGGTACATGGCTCCAGTGGAGGACAGGTAGACCCCAGCAGAGCCGGTCCGGGGAGGCGTGTAAGGGTCGCCCCCACTCACCTGCCACCACTGCCCCACCCCACTGTCATCACGGAGACCCAGCTGACAGCTCTGGCCCAGGAAGTCCGAACTGCATAGACAACGCTCTCCTCTCTAAGAGAAAGAAGGAGAAAGAGAGAGGAGAAAGTTTGAGAGAAATCAGCAATCAACAATATCTAAAGGAAAGGAGGGTCATTCAACCCCTATTTATGTTGCTGCTGTGCTGGTTTCCCCTTCTGTGTTTGAACTCAAATGTATAACCTGCTTAATAATTAACTCCTTAGGTAGCCTTGTACATAGGTTCCCTCAGCTAGCTGTCTTCAGCATCAGTTGGCTGTCCACTTTCCATCCTCACCCCAACCTTTGTTTTATTGCACTGTAATAAACCAACATCTCTAAAGACTGCACAGTTTCCAATGTGGATAATAATGTCTCCCTCTTCTTACCTTGTCACAGGTGCCGTGCAGGATGCAGGCCTGGGGACATAGAGGGGTGCTGCAGTCGGCTCCTCCCCAGCCCAGGTGGCACTGGCACAGGGACGAGGACGTGTCACAGCGCCCGTGACCTCCGCAGGCCCCAGGGCACACAGAGAACAAGTAGGTGGCATTGAAGCCCAGGAGGTTGTAGTTGGCATCGCTGAAGAGGTGGAGCAGCATCTGGAGGGAGGAGAGAAGACAGAAAGGATGTGAAGGGGCAATGAACAACCTGACTACATTTTTTCCATGATATTGTAATCCATCCAGCCCGTCAAGTCAGAAACGTCCAGCTGTCACTCAATTGTGTGATGAATTCAAATTGAGGCCATGGAAACCCGTCAATAAATCCATCCATTTAATGCTGGTATGAAAGGTTTCCCCACCCAAATCCCCAGCAGTCTGAGGTTGATATCCGACATCTCAGAACATGTCTAGTTCCGCCTTCCATAGATAATGATACGGTTACCTTGCCAGACTTGGCTTCTATGGGCTGCGGCAGGGTGTTGCCACTCAGACTGGCCAGTAGAGGGCTCTGGTAGGAGTCTCCATCGTAGACGAACAGGTAATCGTAGGTGCATTCTGTCTCCATGAAGGTGAAGTTCAGGACGATACGGTAATTGCTGCTGGGGGCTTGAGGAGAATACAGGAAAGAAACATCAGTCAGATATAATTTAGAGTTTACTTAATTTGCCCTAGACAGGATTTTCCTTGGCATATCTTGAGATCTATGTATTCACATTAAACTGACAATCAACTAATCAATCAACACACACTCATCATGGCACTCAGTTCTGCCACCACCGTCTCACTCACCTTTGATGAGCCACTCGCAGTTCCCGTTTACAGAGTAGTTCCCTGGCCCGTCTGTGACGCACCCTGTGGGGCCCCTGAGCACCTGTCTGTGGCCCTTACAGTCTCCTGCCCAACACCCAGGGGCTACAGCCACCAGCAGCAACCCCAGTAGGGGGAAATGGAGGAGGGAGGCCATCCTCTCCCCCACCTGGAATAGGTGGAGGAGGTGAAGAAGATGGGGTTGTCCGATTACCTCGCTCACAAGCCGGGAACCTAGAAACGGTTCAAACAAGCAATGCAACTTCAATGAGATGGATTACATATGCTAAAAATATTTTACAAAGAGGTTACATTTCAACATAGGATGAAATATGCTCTAGTTTTGCCTATATGTCACATCAGTGTTGCTTTCTGGTTACAGTCCCATTTTTACAGAGTAAAAAAATCTAAAACTCTGCAAGATAGCCTTTTGGCAATAACGATGTCATAAGGTGAACGCACCAATTTGTAAGTCGCTCTGGATAAGAGCGTCTGCTAAATGACTTAAATGTAAATGTAAACTTGCAATCAAACATCAGCCAAATACATATTGCAGTCACATAGAGAAGTAACCAAACAGGCAAAAAAAAATTGTGCTGGCAGATAGACAAGAGATTCTTTAATTTATGTCCATGGCACGGTGACAACTTAAGGAATGTGCTTTTCATATGAGACTAACGTTAGTGTTATTACTGTTCCAATTATTTCTGTCTCTGGGAAAGGTAAATTAATGATTCACGTTTTGTAAAGTGGCAACGTGTACCCCCGCACATTGTAGAATATTCGGCTTGTCAATATGACAAAATCTCATTAATTTGAATTACAGACATATACAAATAGTTACTTACACTTGCCAACACATTAATAACTTTTCTATATATATATTTCATAGCTAATCATCATCACAGTTATGTCTATGGATGCTGCTCTGTTTCTAGCTTACTAATGAGCAAAAATCTCAATTGAATCACGTTTAGCAAATATTTTTTAATTAAATGCCATGAAACGGAGGGCGAGCAGCTAGCTAACCGTTACTAGTAGCTAGCCACTATCAAACAATGCTTACTATCCGCAGACAAACGATAACTAGCTAGCTAACGTTAACTGTTATTGCTATGGCTATGTCATTAGTTGGCTAAGGTTAACATAATAGCTAAATACAAACTTTGCACGTTGTTAGTAGCTAGTTAGTTATAACCAGCTAGCAAGCGAGTATTGAACGTTAGTTAGCGTAGCGGATTTGCTGTTATCTTGAACGCGATACCAGTCACCACAGAAGCAGAGGACCGTTCGCTTAGCCTTCCCATTCATTTGTCTAACTAACCAGATCCCACGTCTCCGTCCCCATGATATTTTACATTGTCAGATAGTTATGAGCGACACAATGCATAACTTAATGTGAGATAGCTAACGTTAGCTAGCAGTACCAAAGAGGATCGTCGGACTCCAGCACTGGACTCCAGTACTCGATGTCCGGAATCACAGGACACAGACCACCCTTCGCAGGGGCTCGCGCTTACTGGATGGCTGCTAGCCAGTTAGCGACCAAGCTAACTTTACTCCAGATGCAAAAGCGCAGTCGTTGGCCATTTATTCAATGATGGTTAGCTAAATCATAATAATAATTAAATACATCTGTCGCAGCTTCAGACATCAATCGTCATTATTTTTGCCATAAACTATCCTCTTACGCATAAGCACACTAGCCAGCGTGAAATGTTACTTGCTTATTGCCTGACCTCATGAAATGTTTATTGTTTTTGTAGACAGCCTCCCACACAAAAGGCTCCTCCTCTTCTTCTTCTTTAAAGTTTTATGGCAGAATACACCTATCCTGCCACCTACCGTACGAGGTATTGAAACAAAAATAAAGAATATTCCATTGTATGCACGGCTTCTTCTTCCTTTTTAAGGGTTTATGGCAGACTACATATATTGGTGTATTACCGCCATCTACTGTACAGGGCATTGAAACAAAACATATTCCATTGCGGGAAGGGGGGGGGGGGGGGGGCGAGGGGACCGACAACACAAAATACAAAGAAAAAACAAATAAATCATCCCACTCCTTCAGTCACAGATTCCCTGTCTGTATGCACCATGCAGTTGATAACCAATGCAATAAACAATAAAAAGTCCACCTTCTTAACATGCAACATGTTGACAAGGAATATTATCTGGTGTCTCTACTCCTACTACCATTAGTTCTTCAACTTCACTCCTTTCTTCCACTCTTCTCACCGACTCCGGATAGGAGACATGCAGCCCTTATTCTTGACACCGCCGTCTCCTTCACCCTAACAGGACACTTCAGAAATTCAGTTATATGTTCACCAACACAATTTTAGAATTTAGGCTCAGCTAGCATATGATACCGCTAATTTGCATTTATTACACTGCATGGGTTTGGGCATGAAGGCTCTCACAGGGAATCTCATAACACCCAAATACACGTGAGAAGGGAGAGACTTCATCAGAAAACAGTAGAACGGATGGAGTAGAACGCATCCACCATGCAAGTTAAAAAGTGTGCACCAACCACTTCATCCAATTCTTCCCATATACTCTTGGCTTTTACTTCGAGCGCCACCCCATAGTTAACACCTTTGTTAGGCGCAATGCTTCATAGATCCACATTCCAATCATTCCTATCTTCTTGAGTCACAGAGCATGCTCCTTCTGTTCCAAAGATATCAGTGGAGGCTGCTGAAGGGAGGGCGGCTCATGATAATGTCTGGACTGGAGTCAATAGAATGGCATCCAACACATGGAAACCACATGTTTGATGTGTTGATACCATTCCATTGACTCCATTCTAGCCATTTTTATGAGCTGTCCTCCCTTCAGCAGCCTCCACTGATAGATATACAAAAAAACTAAATATACCCACTTCCCGTTACTCTCATCTACACCACCTCATCCAATGCATCCACAATTTTCTTCTTCCTCTTATGTTTTTAAATGGCGGTTGGCAATCACAAGGTGCATTACAGATACTAATTAAAATGGAGTGTAAATCCATTACACTTTGTAAAACAAAAGGGAAAAAACAAAACAAAACATGCTTCTGACTAAACCTTCCCTCATTAAAACCCATTACCCCATTCCACTACTTTGACCCTATCTGCTCCTACATCATGCCAACGGCCTGTGAGGACAGGACACCACCATTAAACACACCCTGTAACTCTACTGAAGTCAAATCTCGTATACCCAAGTACTTCTCTGCAGCCATGAACACTAAGAACCTAACCTTGCTGAAGCATATATCACTCATTGGCCAATCCCTCTGTGCTGGCACAGATCTACTACTCACAGGGATCCTCTCAGGATTCCTCACCATTGACCCATCCTCCTCTACTTTCTTCATTGCCTCAACAACGACACCTTCTGCACTACTCTGACCCTGGCCACCGCAACCTCAAAAAGGCTCCTCGTCATCTCAACATCACAACAATTGTAAACCTCAGCATTGCCTTCCAGTGGCGATGTATGGTAATTGCGTCCTCAGAGAAACTCACCTGAGAAAGTATGAATATTGACAACTAGAAACGGTGTAACACGAAGTGTATTAGTTTGATTAGTGTATTAGTCTGATTTCTAATCAGATATAGTGTCCATCAGTTAAACATTTATTACCATAGCTATAGCTGCTGTGCATCACCCGACGAGTGCATTATTTGAAGAGTACATTGGTGGTGAATCTGGACTATGTAGACTTCAAAACACTCAATCCATTTATTCATCATTACTTTACAAAATCAGTATCAGTATATACAACTTATTCCAACATAGATTACTGGTTAAACACACATTGAATAGTGTCTGAACATCCCCCAGAGCAAAAGCTTGACTGATTCAACTGTTCTATCGTTTAAAAAAAATAATTAAACATTAAAAAACTAAGTCTAGTTTCCCATAGTATGTTTATTATTTTATAATAAATGAATAACATAAATACAATCAATTTGATTGAGAGCAAAACACTTTGGCATTCACTCAAACCTAAGACAATGAAAAGTAAGAAATCATCATAATGCATGATTTCATATAATCTAATTGTCACTTCAATGTTTCTATGAAACATTACTTCAATTCATTATAATATCATACAACACTGTCATGACAATCATTTCACGGAGCGCAGTTCTTCACGAAACTGGATCTCAGGAGTGCGTATAATCAATCTGGTGCGTATTCGGGAGGGAGATGAGTGGAAAACTGCATTTAGCACTACATCTGGCCATTATGAGTACCTCGTCATGCCATACGGGTTAAAGAATGCTCCAGCTATATTCCAATCCTTCATGGATGAGATTCTCAGAGACCTACACGGACAGGGTGTAGTGGTGTATATTGACGATATTTTGATCTACTCCACTACACGCACTGCGCATGTGTCTCTGGTGCGCAAGGTTCTTAGACGACTGCTGGAGCATGACCTGTATGTGAGTTTTCCAAACGATCAGTTTCCTTCCTGGGTTATCGCATTTCCAGCTCTGGGTTGGTAATGGAAGGTACCACGGTAAAGGAGGTGCAACGGTTCTTAGGGTTTGCCAATTACTACCGGAGGTTTATCCGGGGTTTTGGTCAGGTAGCAGCTCCTATTACCTCACTGCTGAAGGGGGGGCCGGTGCGTTTGCAGTGGTCAGCAGAGGCGGACGGAGCTTTTCGTAGGTTGAAGGCGATGTTCACTGAGGCGCCAGTGTTAGCGCATCCGGACCCTTCTTTGGCGTTTATAGTAGAGGTGGACGCATCCGAGGCTGGGGTTGGAGCGGTGCTCTCACAGCGTTCGGGTGCGCCACCGAAGCTCCGCCCCTGTGCCTTTTTTTCGAAGAAACTCGAGCCAGCGGAGCGGAATTATGATGTGGGGGATAGGGAGTTGTTGGCTATGGTTAAGGCCCTGAAGGTGTGGAGACACTGGCTTGAGGGGGCTAAGCACCCTTTCCTTATCTGGACTGACCACCGTAACCTGGAGTATATCCGATCAGCTAGGAGACTGAATCCTCGTCAGGCAAGGTGGGCCATGTATTTCACCAGATTTCGTTTTACTATCTCGTATCGACCAGGTTCCCTCAACACTAAGGCCGACGCGCTGTCACGACTCTATGACACTGAGGACAGGTCCATCGATCCTACTCCCATCATTCCTGCAGCTAAGCTGGTGGCACCAGTAGTATGGGAGGTGGACACGGACATCGAGCGGGCGCTAAGGGAGGAACCTGCGCCTCCACTGTGTCCGGAGGGTCGTAGGTACGTGCCGCTCGCTGTTCGTGATCAATTGATTCGATGGGCTCATAGTCTACCCTCGTCGGGTCACCCAGGTATTTCTAGGACAGTGCGAGGTCTTCGGAGGAAGTACTGGTGGCCCACTTTGGTGAGGGATGTGCGATTCTATGTCTCCTCCTGTTCGGTGTGCGCCCAGAGTAATGCTCCTAAACACCTGCCACGAGGTAAATTACAACCTCTCCCCGTTCCACAACGGCCGTGGACCCATCTATCGGTGGATTTTCTTACTGACCTTCCCCCCCTCTCAGGGTAACACAACGGTCCGCTGTGTATAGGGCCATTTAAAGTCCTGAGGAGAATAAACGAGGTTTGTTATCGATTATTACTTCCTTCGTATTATCGTATTAACCCCTCGTTTCATGTGTCTCTTCTCAGGCCGGTGGTAGCTGGTCCCATGCAGGCAGGTGAGGTTCCGGAGGTCCCTCCGCCCCCTCTGGACATCGAGGGATCCCCGGGGTACACGATACGAGCTATTCTGGACTCGAGACGCCGGGTGAGGGGCTTAGGGGCTTGCAGTACCTCGTTGACTGGGAGGAGTACGGTCCGGAGGAGAGGTGCTGGGTTCAGGTGGGGGATATTCTAGATCCATCAATGTTGAGAGAGTTCCATCGCCTCCGTCCGGATCGCCCGGCGCCTCGGCCCCAGGGTCGTCCCCGAGGCCGGCGTCGGCGCTGCGGGAGCTGCGCGTCAGGGGGGGGGGGGGGGGGGGGTACTGTCACAAATATTACCGAAGGTGACTCCCCTTCTTGTTCGGGTGGCGCCCGGCGGTCGTCGTCACCGGTCTACTAGCTATCACCGATCCTTTGTTCTGTGTTCGTTTGGTTTTGTCTGATTGGTATCACCTGTTTCTTGTTTGGTTGTTAGGGTGGGGTTATAATAGTTTCGTGCGGGCTTGTTCGTCTGTTTTGTGTTAGAGTGATTTTGTTTGCATTTTCGGGTTTCGCGCTGTCCGTTATTTTTTCTGATCATTTGTTTCCTACTTTTGTTCATGTTATTTTTCCTGGACATTAAAGCGTGTTTTTCCCACATCCTTTTGCTCTCTGCGCCTGACTCCACACCTCTTCACTCATTAATCGTAACACTCAAATGTTGTTTTTTGCCATCATTGTAAGCCCGTCACACACACACACTATATGATACATTTATTAAACATAAGAATGAGCTTTTGTTTTTGTCACAACCCAGCTCGTGGGAATTGACAAAGAGCACTTATAGGACAGGGCACAAATAATAATATAATAATAATCAATAATTTTGCTCTTTATTTAACCATCTTACATATAAAACCTAATTTTGTTAATTGAAAATGGTGAATAACTCACTACCCATTAATGAGAAGGGTATGTTTGAAAGGATGCACATCACTCTGCAATGTTGAGTTGTATCAGAGAGAGATTCAGTCTTAAATAATTTTCTACACAGTCTGTGCTTGTATTTAGTTTTCATGCTAGTGAGGCCGAGAATCCAGTCTCACATAGGTACGTGGTTGCAAAGTGCATCTGTGTCTTAACAGCACGATTTGCCAAGGCAGGATACTCTGAGCGCAGCCCAATCCAGAAATCTGGCAGTGGCTTCTGATAAAATGCAATTTTCACAGAACTGCTTGTTGCAATTTTGATGAGACTCTCAGATATCGGTAAGTGGACTGGAGGCAGAGCGTGAAAGGGATAATGAATCCAGTTGTTTGTGTCATCCGTTTCCGGAAAGTACCTGCGTAATTGCGCACCCAACTCACTCAGAGACTAAGCTATATCACATTTGACATTTGCAAACAAAAAAATCATACAATGATTGAAAGACCTGTGTGTTGTCCTTGTTAATGCAGACAGAGAAGAGCTCCAACTTCTTAATCATAGCCTCAATTTTGTCCCGCACATTGAACATAGTTGTGGAGAGTCCCTGTAAACCTAGATTCAGATCATTCAGGGGAGAAAAAACATCACCCAGATAGGCCAGTCGTGTGAGAAACTCGTCATCATGCAAGCGGTCAGACAAGAGAAAATTATGGTCAGTAAAGAAAACTTTAAGCTCGTCTCTCAATTTAAAAAAAATGTGTCAATACTTTGCCCCTTGATAACCAGCGCACTTCTGTATGTTGTAGAAGCGTTACATGGTCGCTGGCCATATCATTGCACTATGCAGAAAACACACAAGAGTTCAGGGCCCTTGCTTTAATAAAGTTAAACATTTTCACTGTAGTGTCCAAAACGTATTTCAAGCTGTCAGGCATTTCCTTGGCAGCAAGAGCCTCTCAGTGGATGCTGCAGTGTACCCAAGTGGCGCTGGGAGCAACTGCTTGCACGTGTTATCACTCCACTATGTCTCCCTGTCATGGTTTTTGCGCCATCAGTACAGATACCAACACATCTTGACCACCAAAGTCCATTTGATGTCACAATCTGTTCAGTATTTCAAAAATATCCTCTCCTGTTGTCCTGGTTTGCAGAAGACGATGTCTTCCTTAATTGACCCCCATAAACATAACGGACATGTACCAGGAGCTGTGCCAGGATCGCCACGTCTGTTTACTAATCCAGCTGTAACGCATCGAATTCACTGGCTTGTATGCGAAGCAGTGATTGTTTCAAAATATCTCCAGCCATGTCACTGATGCGTCGTGAAACAATGTTGTTTGATGAAGTCATTGTCTGTATCGTTTTTTTGGCCTTTTCCCCCAGCATTGTCCCAGCCATATTTTATTTTTTAACCTTTATTTAACTAGGCAAGTCAGTTAAGAACAAATTATTATTTTCAAATACGGCCTTGGAACAGTGGTGGGTTAACTGCCTGTTCAGGGGCAGAACGGCAGCTCGGGGATTTGAACTTGCAACCTTTCGGTCCAACGCTCTAATCACTAGGCTACCCTGCCGCGGCAGCAGGAAGAATTAAGTCCTCCAAAACAGGATGGGTCTTGCCTGCCCGAGCCACTCGGTAGCTCACCATATAAGACGCTGCTAGCCCCTTCTTATTAATGGTATCTGTTGCTTTTATACATATATTACTACTTGAAAGTAGTCTTAATTCTCACTCAAAAAACTCCTGACATATTTTTCAAATTGGCATGTTTTGTTTTAGTGTCTGCACAAGTGAAGTTTCATCGAGTTGTGAGGTAGTACTTTTGCACATATAACACACTGTGGCTGAGGGAAGGCACTACACCCAATATAAGTGAACCCCAAATCAATGTAGTTCTCATCATATTTGCGCCTCTTCGATGGATCAACGTCCCTGTCGATTGTTCGGTACTTTCCCGGGTAAAGGGGAAGTAGGTCTTTGGCTGCATCAGATTCACAACTGTCAGTGTCCGTGCTCAGCTGGGTTAAAACAAATGTATAATTACTGATGCTATCATTGGATGTGCTCGTGGAAGCAGAACACCTTGTGTCGTCGACAGGTGCAGGTGTAGTACTGCTGGTAGTAGTAGTACTACCAGATGAGCTGGTATGTGTCTCTATGGGCCTTACTTTTTTTTAAACCATGTATCCATTTTCGAGCGAACGGAATGAGCAGCAGCTACGTTTGGATACTACAGACTGTTCGTGGAATTCCCGCGAGAGTAACGGTTAACGTGATTGGATGTTAATTATTTGACTAGGCTGCCTTAAATACACACGATACCCCATCACAACAAAGCAAAACGTTTTTTTATTTTAGCAAATTTACAAAAATAAACAGAAATACCTTATTTACGTCAGTCTTCAGAACCTTTGCCACGAGACTGAATTGAGTTTAGGTGCATGCTGTTTCCATTGATTATCCTAGAGATGTTTCTACAACTTCATTGGAGTCCATCTGTGGTAAATTCAATTGATTGGACATGATTTGGAAAGGCACACACCTGTATATATAATGTCCCACAGTTGACAGTGCATGTCAGAGCAAAATAATTCAAGCCATGAGGTCGAAGGAACTGTCCATAGAGCTCCGAGACAGGACTGATCTGGGGAAGGGTACCAAAACATTTCTGCAGCATTGAAGGTCCCCAAGAACACCGTAGCCTCCATCATTCTTAAATGGAAGAAGTTTGGAACCACCAACACTCTTCCTAGAGCTTGCCACTTGGCCAAACTGAGCATTTGGGGGAGACGGTTCTTGGTCAGGGAGGTGACCAAGAAACCGATGGTCACTATGACAGAGCTCTAGAGTTCCTCTGTAGAGATGGAAGAACCTTCCAGAAGGACAACCATATCTGCAGCACTCCACCAATCAGGCCTTTATGGTAGAGTGGCCTGATGGAAGCCACTCCTCAGTAAGAGGCACATGACAGCCCGCTTGGAGTTTGCCAAAAGGCACCTAAAGGACTCTTAGTCCATGATAAATAAGATTCTCTGGTCTGATGAAACTAAGATTGACCTCTTCGGTCTGAATGCCAAGTGTCCCATCTGGAGGAAACCTGGCACCCTCCCAAAAGTGAAGCATGGTGGTGGCTGCATCATGCTGTGGGGATGTTTTTCAGAGGAAGGGCCTGGGAGGCTAATCAGGTACGAGGGAAATATCAACAGAGAAAAGTACAGAGAGATCATTGATGATAACCTGCTCCAGAGCGCTCAGGACCTGACTGGGGTGAAGGCTCACTTTCCAACAGGACAACGAACCTAATCACACAGCCAAGACAACGCAGGAGTGGCTTCGGAGACTCAAGGCTGTAATCGCTGCCAAAGTTCCTTCAACAAAGTACTGAGTAAAGGGCCTGAATACTCATGTAAATGTGATATCAGTTTTTTACTTTAAAAAAATGTATACAGACCTGTTTATGCTTTGTCATTATGGGGTATTGTGTGTAGATTGAGGGGAAAAAACAATTTAATACATTTTAGAATAAAGGCTGTAACGTAACAAAATGTGGGGGGAAAAAATCATGGGGTCTGAATACTGAATCCGAGTGCACTGTATGTATGTGTATACACACAAACCATATATTTGCACTCCCACACTTTCACTACATCACACACCTTTACACTCATTTACTGCTGCTGCTCTGTTCTTTATTTTACTCTTATCTATCCTGATGCCTAGACACTACCTTGCCTCCATGTACATACCTCATAACCCTGCACATTGATCTGGTACTGGTTCTCTCTGTATATAGCTCCACATCGATCTAGTACTTTCTGTATATAGCTCCACATTGATCTGGTACTGGTTCTCCCTGTATATGGCTCCACATTGATCTGGTTCTTCCTGTATATAGCTCCACATCGATCTGGTACTTTCTGTATATAGCTCCACATTGATCTGGTACTGGTTCTCCCTGTATATGGCTCCACATTGATCTGGTTCTTCCTGTATATAGCTCCACATTTATCTGGTACTGGTACTCCCTGTATATAGCTCCACATTGATCTAGTACTTCCTGTATATAGCTCCACATTGATCTGGTACTGGTTCTCCCTGTATATAGCTCCACATTGATCTGGTACTGGTACTTCCTGTATATAGCTCCATTCTTGTGTATATTATTTTATTTCTCATGTTACTATTTTATTTCGATTTTTAACTTCTTATGGCTGGGGGCAGTATTGAGTAGCTTGGATGAATAAGGTGCCCAGAGTAAACTGCCTGCTACTCAGGCCCAGTTGCTAATATATGCATATTATTAGTAGATTTGGATAGAAAACACTCTGAAGTTTCTAAAACTGTTTGAATGATGTCCGTGAGTATAACAGAACTCATATGGCAGGCAAAAACCAGAGAAAAAAATCCAACCAGGAAGTGGGAAATCTGAGGTTTGTAGTTTAAGTCATTGCCTATCCAATATACAGTGTCTATGCCATAGACACTGTATATAGACTCTATGGGGTTATATTGAACTTCCTACTGCTACCACTAGATGTCAACAGTCTTTAGAACCTTGTTTGAGGCTTCTACTGTGAAGGAGGGGGGAATGAGAGTTGATTAAGTCAGGGCTCTGCCAGAGTGCCATGAGCTGATCACGCGCGCTCACGTGAGAGTTAGCTGCGTTCCATCGCATTTCTACAGACAAAGGAATTCTCCGGTTGAAACATTATTGAAGATTTATGATAAAAACATCCTAAAGATTGTTTCTATACTTCGTTTGACATGTTTCTACGAACTGTAATATGACTTTTCGTCGGAACTTTAGCCTGGACTTGCCCGCGCCTCATGAGATTGTTTACTAAACGCGCTAACAAAAAGGAGGTATTTGGACATAAATGATGAACTTTATTGAACAAATAAAACATTTGTGGAACTGGGATTCCTGGGAGTGCATTCTGATGACGATCAAAGGTAAGTGAATATTTATAATGCTATTTATGACTTTTGTTGACTCCACAACATGGCAGATATCTGTATGGCTTGTTTTGTTGTCTGAGCGCTGTACTCAGACTATTGCATGGTGTGCTTTTTCGGTAAAGCTTTTTTGAAATCTGATACAGTGGTTGCATTAAGGAGACGTTTATCTAAAGTTCCATGCATAACACTTGTATTTTCATTAACATTTATGATGAGTATTTCTGTAAATTGATGTGGCTCTCTGCAAAATCACCAGATGTTTTGGAAGCAAAACATTACTGAACGTAAAGCGCCAATGTAAACTGAGATATTTGGATATAAATATGAACTTTATCAAACAAAACATACATGTATTGTGTAACATGAAGTCCTATGAGTGTCATCTGATGAAGATCAAAGGTTAGTGATGAATTTTCTCTCTATTTCTGCTTTTTGTGACTCCTCTCTTTGGCTGGAAAAATGGCTGTGTTTTTCTGTGACTAGGTGCAGACCTAACATAATCGTTTGGTGTGCTTTCGTCGTAAAGCCTTTTTGAAATCGGACACTGTGGTGGGATATAACAAGTTTATCTTTAAAATGGTGTAAAATACTTGCATGTTTGAGGAATTTTAATTATGAGATTTCTGTTGTCTTGAATTTGGCGCCCTGCACATTCACTGGCTGTTGTCATATTGATCCCGTTAGCGGGATCTAAGCCACAATACGTTTTTAAACTCTATTGTTGGGTAGGGATGGTAAGCAAGCATTTCACCGTGTTCGGCACAGTTGTAATTGGCGCATGCGACAACATTTTATTAGTTATTTTTCACATAATTCCATATAGAAACATAATTAAATCAGTAAACATATCAATAAATCTCAGAACGCAGTAAGATTTGACAGAAAATACGTTCTTACCACTGGAACCCCTCTAGTCCTAGAAAATGTATGTATAATAGCTCAGCAATCTAAACATACCAGTTAAAGAATCAGGGTCCAAAAAAATCCCTCATGTAATAAATGCCTGCATTATGTACATCCTATGGAAAGCATAGGAATACTGCTATGGCACAATTTCAAAGATGATTGTGACAATACAAAAGGCCTTGATCCAAACCTCAACGCAAACCTATAGCCACAGTAAAACTACTAGAATACAACCACACCAGGCTGACAGCTGAAACAGTGGAATGCCCCATCTATTCAAGTGCACATATTAGGCTACCTTCTGACCATAACATGTGACTTCTATCCAAGCGAGTACTACTACTGCCCATCGGCTATTGAACCAGACACTTAGCAAGCTGTAGTGACTGTCACACTGCCCTGTCACGCAGTATGAATGGTCACCTTGGCCGGGTTAACCTCCATCGGGGTGGTGTGGAGCCCAGGACCAAATATGGGGAACACTCTCTCTGTAAACTTGTGTGTGAAGGTGCACAGGTGCTTCCCTCCGTTGCCTGCATCCCAAAATGACACCTCCCCCTTATCCATGTTTAGCTTGACCCGGATCCTCTCTGGCCGCCTCTCCACGACCAGTACTGTACGTTGGCCCGTCAGGGCGTTGTACACCCCTTTGCTCAGCCCGATGGTCCACACGCCCCTGTCTGTAGACACGGTGAACTTCCTCTTGCGAGCCACAGACTCCTTACAGATTCCCAGGATCCACTTCGGGTTGTCTCCCACATGGACCTCCCAGCGGTGCTTGCCGGAGCGGAAGCCCTCAGCTCCAAGGACAAAGACACAGGGGTCGAATCGCTCAGGGTTGTCCGGGAGAGACTGGCGCTCTGGGCTGTCCCGTACGCTGGCCAGGTCTGGGGACATGGAAAGCCAGGGAGAGGCCGTGTTAGGGTCCATCACCACTGGGACTGGAGAGAGAGGAGACGTGTTACAAAACATTATGATTGAAGTGTAACTGTTGCTCAAAGTGTTTCCTCCTTCATTCAAAACATTGACCCCTTACATGTTATATAGCCATCCACACCCATTTTATTGTGTCATAACTTATGTAGCAAGTTAGAACCCTAACCCTTCAGTACATGTACTCACTGCATGTGACGTGCACCTGCATGCTCTTCCAAATGCTGTAGCCCAGAGAGCCCACGTGTTTGGCCATGTTCAGGAGAGCATCTGAGGGATTCTGGGGGTCTTCACGAGGCCACTGGGCTCTGTGAAAACATGACATCATAGAAGATGACCATGATATTAGAGGGAGGGTACCCGAACTGTTGGGCAACTGATAGGATGTTACTGTACTTACTTTTTCTTTAAAGCTTGGAAGTTCTGAAAAACAACACAATTGAACCCATTAGTTCATTGTGAATAAGATTGACAAATGCTTACATTCAAAAAATGTCTCACTGTCATGCATAGTGACAATGTACAGTTAGGATGAGAGAGGGCGACCCCCACCCCACGAGAGAGAGACCCATGAACCCCCTCCATGAGGGAGACCCCTCCTGCTTACCTGCAAGAAGGTTAAATCCTCCGCCCCCATCTCCCTCTTTACTGTTTGGACCAGCTTAGTGAGGGCAGCGATGTCACTGGTCAAGGAGCTGATCCTTTCCTCCATACCGGATCTCTTGTCCTCCTCCTCGTCTGCCAGGGCCTTCAGCCTGGCAGCCTCCTCTACACACAGCACCTGACGGAGCCTCTCAAACTCTGCCTTGATCTGCTTCTCTGCCTGCTCTGTCTGGATCTGGGTACGAGAGAGGTTGGAGGAAGAGTGACATTTGGTAATGATACTGACATACCTCTTGCAATTCATATCTCACACAACATTACTCATCTATAGGCTATAATTATAGTTTCCTCTAGAGGCTTTCCTGGAGTTTTTCCTTGTCAGGACTCCAGGCCCTAGGTTTGATCTACAGTCAACTATTTTGTTATTTCCAATTCTTTCTGGAGGCTCAAGGAATATCAGTCTGTCCCTACTCATAACCAGTCAAACAGGTTGGTTCACATATCTCATTACAGAACAATGATGAACATCAAACTGTTGGGCTCTGGATGGGCTACACACGTCTGGATAGAACTAGTGAGGGCATCAAAGAGCTCTAACAAATCCCATTATCTTACACAACCTTCACCATTAGTCATGGTCATGGATAGGCCCTACAGTGTAGATGTCAGCAGGTCAAGCAGATACAGTATTATAGTACCTTCATGAAATCAACTGTGTTAGAGTATTTATTTTTCATTCTCTTGAAGGTCTCCACTTTCTCCTCTAATATGTTGACTTTAATGGTCAGTTCTTCCTGCAATAGAACACATAAAACAATTAATATGCATATTAGTTTGTGATCTAGTGACTACCAGATAATAAAAACATACAGCAACTTATTTTTCAGTATTGTTTCAGGTCCTAAGCTATTGGGTGTTGATTAAGGCCTTGTTCAATAATAACAATAAAGCCTTGTTCACACTACAGGCCATAAATGCTCAAATCTGTTTTGGAATACTGATTGTCCAAACACCAAGTTACAAGTGACCAAATTAGATGTGTGTGTTCAGACAGCAGTCATTAGCTGACATGGCTATGCTAGTTGTCATAGTAACAGCAGGTGTGTCCACAATGGTGTAGGCTGATTGGTGGTGGTGCTCATGGTTCCTATCACTCAGAAGTTATATAGCAAGCTAAGGTGACAACAATGCCTGCCGGGAAAGTTTGATTGTTGTAAGCATTAATTTGGGGAGGGAGAGCAATGGCGGAACCAGAAGCAATGCTTGATTCTGTTGGTGCGAGTGAAGACAGATATTTCCGTATTCCAATCATTTCCTCTAAGAATGGAGCCAAAAGGACTAAAGTTGTAAATCAAGATAAGCCTCGGTATGATAATGCCTCATTCCTTGTTGGAGTGTGATTCATGAGCAAGGATGTTTTTTGGGGAAACCCGTTTGGTCACAAAGATGGCAAAGGATGCATTGGAAGAAGCGGAGTCAGTCAGAGTGACCAGGAGTGGTATGATGTTGATTTCATGTGTGTCAAAAGAAAAAAAGGATAATGCACAAATGATCGACGCACAAGGTGGAATGCTATGATTATCGGAGTAAGTCACCAATAAAAGGTGTCATATCTGGCGTCTCTATGGATATTGAGGCTTCAATGGTTTAAGATTAACATGTAAGGAATAGTTGATTCACGTTGCTTAATCCGCACTGTGAATGGAAAGGAGGAAAGCCTTTCTGTGTTATTGATATTCAATTAAGAATTTCTCCCAACCCATGTAAAGCTGGGATATATGAGATATGTGGTGCGAGTTTATGTACAAAAGCAACTTCAATGTCATAAATGTAAAAAGTTTGGCCATGTGTCAAGTGTTTGCAAACGGAATATCATTGTTGAAGAGTCTGAGGATGCACAATGTTGCCATTGTGATGGGAATCACATCTCAGAGTTCCGAGTGCCCTGTTAGGATGGAGGTCGTCGAAGTAGGAAGGATCAGGGCTGTTGAGAAGGTCTCCTATGCAGAGTCAGTGAAAATTGTGGAAGCAGCAAGTAGAGACGATGAAGCCATGGCAGTGGATGCCCATCAGTCTGTGAATGTCAGTAAGTTGAGAGATCCTGAAACACTAATCGTGAAGAATGTTGATTTTGTTGCGTTCATTGCGCAGGTGATTAATTGTATAGGACAAACAAAACCAAAAAATCTAAATATTGTGAAAGTGGCTAAGAGGTTCTTATAACTCCAGGATTTCACACCTGAAACATTGCAGGGTAATAATGTCTGGAGACACATCCCCTCTCAGGCCCTAGAACCTGTGTAGGGTTCAGAGTGAAGGAGTCCATAGACTTTGTTATGTTTTTTAAGAATGAGTGTTTTATTATGTATTATTATTATTTATTTTCGTTGTCAGTTCTATCCCACCCAGTAGGTGGCGACAATACACCTTTCGGATGTAGTCTGCCAATAAAATATTGAAGAAGAAAAAGGCCTGAAGAAAAAGCCCTGCCATGGACGTTTCCCAGTTGCTTTGAATGTTCAAAATCATAGTGTAAGAACACGCTTAAATCCTCAAAGGAGAAGATGATCGAACGTTTTGGCTAGCCACTGCAGTTCATACAAGTAGCATGGCCAGGAATCAGATTTGTACCTGACTTCAAACCACCTATCAAGGGCAAAAGCGGTGAGGGAGGAGAGCCCTTCTCAAATGAACAGTTATCTGCAGCGCTTGGTCATGTTGTCAACAAGGCAGCATGTTGCATCGTTCAGAAACATACAACATATATTTAACATAAAATAAAATGTTCTAATTTTCAAACGAGTTTTCATTGGAAATGCAGATAAAGCGCTATTAAACGCAATCGCGTTGCATGTTAAAACACAGCATTCTATAAATTACTCCACGTTCTTAACCTGTCACTTTTTTTTGCCAACTTCGCCGCCGGCCAGAGCCGGGCACCTGGCTCAAGCCCCGGAGGAAAACCGGTTCCAAAACGAATGCAATCACTTTTCACCCAAATCAAACCCCTCTCACCTGGGAAACCCGGCACAGATAATCAAATCTCCTCACTTACCTTACACAACGGCGCGCCCTTGTTGAGTGGCAGTAGCTCGTGAGTTCGATGTAGAGTGACACAGTCAACGCACACGGGCTCCTCGTCCTTTACGCAGTAAAGTTGAAGCTCCAGACGGTGCAGGTTACAAAGAGGCACGTTATTGATTGCGTTCGGTCCCCGCCAGCGCTTCTCCTTCTGAAATGACTCGGTAGCGGCCATCAGCGCCCGGTTAGAGATTGGTTGCTCCCCGTCACAGCTCTTCCTGCACACGGGACACCTCTGCACCATCTTTCGGCTTTGCTCCAAGCACTCCTTGCAGAAGCTGTGGCTGCAGGAAAGAAGCACGGGCTCCCGGTAAAGATCTTTACACACCGGACAGGTCAGATCTTCCTGAAGGAGGTCTGGACCCTCTGACATCTCCTCATTCCAAGTACATTCAGCCATGGTGTCGCTGTCGGCAATGCAGGCCCCTTCTGAAAACGCGTAAAGTTTACTTTCGCTTTCTTCAAAATGCTCCTTTTTATACGCTGACTCTTCCGTTCTGTTTGACGGTTTACCTTTATTGTTTGTAGGTTTGTTAACACCAACACAAAACTTCAGTTTGTAAACAGGTAAAATGTGCCTTTTTGGAGAGCCGTCGCTTACAGTTCCAACTGTAACCTCCCTTCTGACTTCCTTCCGCAATGGAGTGGGTTTTGTGTATGGTGCGCACCTTTCTTCTTCGATGAGCTTTAAAGGCGGTTGCCACCCAATAAACGTGGCATTACCGCCATCTACTAGACTGGAGTACTACTTTCCTTGAAAAAATAATAATAATAAACAAATACCCTACCATCTAACACTACTCTCCAATAAAATAATACAAAAATAACACCACCCTACTCCACAATTTAAATCTATTTAGTCCTACCTCAGGCCAACAACCTGAAAGGATGGGACACCACTTAACACACCCTGTAACTCTGATGTCAAGTCTCGCACACCCAAATACCTCTCTGCAGCTGCCACCACAACCTCAATTTTCTGTGACTTACATTCCATCCCTGCAGTACAGTTAATAACCATTGCTTTAAATGCTAAAAATCTAATCTTATTGAAACATCACTTGTTGGCCTATCCCTCTGTACTGGTACAGATCTACTACTCACACCACTCCTCTCAGGATCCCTCCCCTTGACCCATCTTCCACACTGCCTTAGCATTACAACTTCTGCACTACTCTAACCCTGGAAACCTCAACCTTCCTCTCTCTCACGGGACATTTCTCGCACAGACTTTCCCCAATGCTACACATTGCTTTGTCTCATGCCCTTCTGCACACTTCTCACATCTAGTAACCTCCCTCCTACACATTGCTTTCACATGCCCTTCTGCACACTTCTCACATCTAGTAACCTCCCTCCTACACACTGCTGCCACATGCCCTTCTGCACACTTCTCACATCTAGTAACCTCCCTCCTACACACTGCTGCCACATGCCCTTCTGCACACTTCTCACATCTAGTAACCTCCCTCCTACACACTGCTGTCACATGCCCTTCTGCACACTTCTCACATCTAGTAACCTCCCTCCTACACACTGCTGTCACATGCCCTTCTGCACACTTCTCACATCTAGTAACCTCCCTCCTACACACTGCTGTCACATGCCCTTCTGCACACTTCTCACATCTAGTAACCTCCCTCCTACACACTGCTGTCACATGCCCTTCTGCACACTTCTCACATCTAGTAACCTCCCTCCTACACACTGCTGCCACATGCCCACAAGCTTGACACCTGTAACAACGTAATGTATTCAGCACAAAAGCTTGTGCAGGATAACTTACATATGCTAACATCACTTTGTCAGACAAAGACTCAACATCAAAACTCAAAAGAACAGACAATGACTCTTCTGTTTCACCACTCACACCACACTGTCTGTGTCTCCCCAAATGAAGAGCATCAAAAACCCAGGGAATCTTCCCCTTCAGTTGGTCAACTTTTACATTTACTATTACCCCAGCAATCACTCCTTTCAATGGTGTCCTTTTCTTGAGACCATTCGTTTAACTCGGAGCACCTTTTCCATCTGACCAGCTGAAACACAAACAGTTATCTCAAGACCACTTTTGGTTACCCTCACCGATTTCACACACCCTGAAACCACAAATGGATCAGCCAAAAGGCAAGGGTCCACTTTTTCCTAACACTTTACTCCTACTGTCACAGACTCATCTCTATTCTGATCCTCGGTGCAAGCCTCTGGCTCAGAGAACTTTACCACACCTACCACCTCCGATACTTCGTCCTCATTCACTTCCATTTCTCCTCCTGTCTTCAGCTCATTCTGCTTACACTTTCTACCATTCTTTTTTAACAAACCATCTCAATATTTTCTGCCATTTTTAACCAACTCAAGCTCACTGCACAACGGTCCCTAGCGGAGCTTAGGGTGTACAACCATGTATTATACACGTTGCTATTGAATTGGTACATGTAATGCAATGTTAAGTATACATGATTGAATGCTGTGTCAAGATGCATTTCATTGTATACATTGTGCCAGCGGGTAAATTGCTCCTGTCATTGCTGTCTCCCCCCTTTCCCCCAATCCATGATATCCTCCTAAATGGATTTAGGCCTAGAAATAGACTACATGTATGTTCATGAGAAATATTTTCTCTCCAACAGAGGGAGCCCAAACATTTGATAAATTATGTTCATAATTGCTCATGAGAGTTTTACCATTGTTTGTGATTTATGAATCACATTTATTTAATGAAATTGTGAAATAATGTTTCCAGTATCAAATATTTCTAAATGCAAAAAAATGAAATGCACATGATATCATTTTTTATTATTGTAAGTATATTTGCATTACAAATCAGTGACAGTAAGACCTGAGTTCCACATTATGTGAATGCAAATGTCTCATTGTCGATCAAATGATCTTCATCTGCTGGATGAGTCGCTCCATGGCTCCACTGCGTGTCCAACACCATGGAAACTATTTCCAATAATAAACACTTGTTTTATACCGGTTCTCATTATTACCAAAAACAAATCAGTCAAGCTTAGACACACTCCACAGGTAATACTGGTTTTATATGTTGCTAATAGGATCTGATTCTATGGTCTGATTGGCCACCATTTCAGCACTGAATCTCACTTGCATTTTAGCAGACACTGTTATCCAGAGTGACTTACAGGCACCATTAATCGCCTTGTTCAAGTGCACAGACAGATTTTTCTCCCAGTCAGATTGGGGATCTGAACCAGCAACACTTTCAGTCACTGGCCCAACACTCTTAACCACTAGGCTAACTCCCACCCCATGTGGACTGTGAGTAGTAGCCATAGACACAATATGACATTATTGATAGTAATTGCAGTGCTTGACTGAAAGACAGTGGCTTGCATTTGACCTATTTTGTTGTCTTACAACCTGGAATTAAAATTGATTTGGGGGGGGGGGTTGTATCAATTGATTTACACAACATGCCTACCACTTTGAAGATGTAAAATATGTTTTATTGTGAAACAAACAAGAAATAAGACAGAAAAACAGAACTTGAGCGTGCATAACTATTCACCCCCCCCCAAAGTCAATACTTTGTAGAGCCACCTTTTGCAGCAATTACAGCTGTAAGTCTCTTGGGGTATGTCTCTATAAGCTTGGCACATCTAGCCACTGGGATTTTTGCCCATTCTTCAAGGTAAAACTGCTCCAGCTCCTTCAAGTTGGATGGGTTCCGCTGGTGTACAGCAATCTTTAAGTCATACCACAGATTCTCAATTGGATTGAGGTCTGGGCTTTGACTAGGCCATTCCAAGACATTTAAATGTTTTCCCTTAAACCACTCGAGTGTTGCTTTAGCAGTATGCTTAGGGTCATTGTCCTGCTGGAAGGTGAACCGCTTTCCCAGTCTCAAATCTCAAGACAAACAGGGTTCCCTCAAGAATTTCCCTGTATATAGCGCCATCCATCATTCCATCAACTCTGACCAGTTTCCCAGTCCCTGCCAATGAAAAACATCCCCACAGCATGATGTTGCCACCACCATGCTTCATGTTCTCGGGGTGATGAGAGGTGTTGGGTTTGCGCCAGACATAGCGTTTTTCTTGATGGCCAAAAAGCTCAATTTTAGTCTCATCTGACCAGAGTACCTTCTTCCATATTTTTGGGAAATCACCCACATGCCTTTTGGCAAACACCAAACCTGTTTGCTTATTTTTTTCTGGACACTCTTCCGTAAAGCCCAGCTCTGTGGAGTGTACGGCTTAAAGTGGTCCTATGGACAGATACTCCAATCTCCACTGTGGAGCTCTGCAGCTCCTTCAGGGTTTTCTTTGGTCTCTTTGTTGCCTCTCTGATTAATGCCCTTCTTGCCTGTGTTTTGGTGGGCAGCCCTCTCTTGGCAGGTTTGTTGTGGTGCCATATTCTTTCCATTTTTTAATAATGAATTTAATGGTGCTCCGTGGGATGTTCAAAGTTTCAGATATTTTTTTATTACCCAACCCTGCTCTGTACTTTTCCACAACTTTGTCCCTGACCTAGTTCCTTGGTCTTTATACTACCTCTTGCTTGGTGGTGCCTCTTGCTTGGTGGTGCCTCTTGCTTGGTGGTGCCTCTTGCTTAGTGGTGTTGCAGACTCTGGGGCCTTTCAGAACAGGTGTATATATACTGAGATCATGTGACAGATCATGTGACACATCATTGCACACAGGTGGACTTTATTTAACTAATTATGTGACTTCTGAAGGTAATTGGTTGCACCAGATATTATTTAGTGGCTTCATAGCAAATGGGGTGAATACATATGCACGCACCACCTTTCCCTTTTCTTTTAAAAACATTTTTAGAAATAAGTATTTTTTTTTCATTTTACTTCATCAATTTGGACTATTTTGTGTATGTCCATTACATGACATCCAAATAAAAATCAATTTAAATTATAGGTTGTAATGGAACAAAATAGGAAAAATGCCAAGGTACCGTTTATATTTGGGTGCAGGTGCGCCACAATACTTTTGATTTAATATTTTATAAGAGGAATTGGAACTCAAGCTGTAGAACATATGAGGCACCGGTAAGCTCCTGCCCAAGTCAAGCACTGAGTACTACTAGTATTTTAACTAGGCAAGTCAATTAATAACTAATTCTAATTTACAATGACGGCCTACCCTGGGCCAATTGTGCACCACCCTATGAGACCCCCAATCACTGCCAGACGTGATACAGCCTGGACTCAAACCAGGGACTGGAGTGACACCTCTTGCACTGCGATGCAGTGCCTTAGACCACTTCACCACTCAGGGGCCCAAATATGAAACCATCGCTTTAAGCTTAAAAGGCCTCAGGCAAAGAGACACAGGAAACCGACAAAAGTGCAGCAGACAATGTGAGAAGGTTATATGCCTGTACCACAAACACACACACTATAGGGACCACATGCTACAACATCCTCAACACACACATCTAGATCAGACCATATATAGAAATTTATCTATATGGATACGTTGTAGACGCTACAAACTTATCTCTGTCACACAAAGGCTACAGCAGAGCACAACCTACACCCCTGTAGCCAAAGTCACACATACACACCATGTCTGTGGGTATACAACTGTGTCAAATTGATGATTGGAGACATAGGCATAATTACTCTGATAATGTAGTAATTACTCAGAATAGAATTGATAGCAAGGATATCAGCTCCTGTGCCAGATTAAACAGGGTTCAGGTGATTACAGATGACTGGAATGATAAGAAACTGTAGCAGACATGTATGCAAATAACACATTTGTAGGTATTGATATCGTTTCATATCTAGATAGAGCTTGTCATCCCCTTTGATTTCAGCTGTGTCTGACTGTGTCAGTGTGTCAGGTTAGCGGCTGGCTGTGTAGTGTGCTGTGGTGACCCCATTTCTTCCACCAAACAGAACAATTGAGAGATGAGGTAGGAAAGAGTGGTTTTACGAGAGACCTATTCAAAGTCATATCTTCAGTGCAAATGGCAAAACTCTAATTTTAAAATAGATTCAGTATTATTTCTCTCAGAAATTATTTTTCTCAGAAATTTGAAAACACTAAGAATATATTAAATAACCTTTTAAACTCTGTCAAATTCAGTCCTAATATTTGTGATGTCATTGATACGGTTTGTTTGCTGCTCAAGCACCACAGTGAACTATAATCACAGCTCATGTGTTTTGTGGTACCAGTTCCTGGAACAACAACATCTATAAAATAGTTTCCTTTTTACTATTTTTCAGTTCCTGTACCATGTGGAAGTAGTGCACTCAGTCAAACGTGTTACCTTTTTGAAACAATTGCCTCTTTGATATGTTTTGAAAACCTAATATCACGGTTTTCGGGGAAACTAGAAAGATAGACGACAGGCAGGCAGGCGGCAGTGGAAAGAAAGGGGGAGGAAGAGGTGCAAGTTTAGGGTTTTAAGCGGCACAGTGGTTCAGAGTGAACTAAAGGGGGAGAGAGAGAGTTTCCCTTATGACACATCTTTGACATGAAGTATAATAATAATAATGCATTTTTAATTTTCATTGTTTTACACAACACTCAGTCACTTTACATACACAAGACAATCAGCAGGATAAAAAGCAATACAATCACACAAAATAAGTCAGTATATAAAAGTAGACTAACCATTGAGAACACTAACCATGATGACAGACTAACCATTGAGAACACTAACCATGATGACAGACTAACCATTGAGAACACTAAACATGATGACAGACTAACCATTGAGAACACTAAACATGATGACAGACTAACCAAGGAGAACACTAACCATGATGACAGACTAGCCATTGAGAACACTAAACATGATGACAGACTAACCATGGAGAACACTAACCATTGAGAACACTAACCATGATGACAGACTAACCATTGAGAACACTAAACATGATGACAGACTAACCATGGAGAACACTAACCATGATGACAGACTAACCATTGAGAACACTAACCATGATGACAGACTAACCATTGAGAACACTAAACATGATGACAGACTAACAATTGAGAACACTAAACATGATGACAGACTAACCATTGAGAACACTAAACATGATGACAGACTAACCAAGGAGAACACTAACCATGATGACAGACTAGCCATTGAGAACACTAAACATGATGACAGACTAACCATGGAGAACACTAACCATTGAGAACACTAACCATGATGACAGACTAACCATTGAGAACACTAAACATGATGACAGACTAACCATTGAGAACACTAAACATGATGACAGACTAACCATGGAGAACACTAACCATGATGACAGACTAACCATTGAGAAGCCTAAACATGATGACAGACTAGCCATTGAGAACACTAAACATGATGACAGACTAACCAAGGAGAACACTAACCATGATGACAGACTAGCCATTGAGAACACTAAACATGATGACAGACTAACCATGGAGAACACTAACCATGATGACAGACTAACCATTGAGAACACTAAACATGATGACAGACTAACCATTGAGAACACTAAACATGATGACAGACTAACCATGGAGAACAGTAACCATGATGACAGACTAACCATTGAGAACACTAAACATGATGACAGACTAACCATGGAGAACACTAACCATGATGACAGACTAACCATTGAGAACACTAACCATGATGACAGACTAACCATTGAGAACACTAAACATGATGACAGACTAACCATTGAGAACACTAAACATGATGACAGACTAACCAAGGAGAACACTAACCATGATGACAGACTAGCCATTGAGAACACTAAACATGATGACAGACTAACCATGGAGAACACTAACCATGATGACAGACTAACCATTGAGAAAACTAAACATGATGACAGACTAACCATTGAGAACACTAAACATGATGACAGACTAACCATGGAGAACACTAACCATGATGACAGACTAACCATTGAGAACACTAAACATGATGACAGACTAACCATGGAGAACACTAACCATGATGACAGACTAACCATTGAGAACACTAACCATGATGACAGACTAACCATTGAGAACACTAAACATGATGACAGACTAACCATTGAGAACACTAAACATGATGACAGACTAACCAAGGAGAACACTAACCATGATGACAGACTAGCCATTGAGAACACTAAACATGATGACAGACCAACCATGGAGAACACTAACCATTGAGAACACTAACCATGATGACAGACTAACCATTGAGAACACTAAACATGATGACAGACTAACCATTGAGAACACTAAACATGATGACAGACTAACCATGGAGAACACTAACCATGATGACAGACTAACCATTGAGAACACTAAACATGATGACAGACTAACCATGGAGAACACTAACCATGATGACAGACTAACCATTGAGAACACTAAACATGATGACAGACTAACCAGGGAGAACACTAAACACGATGACAGACTAACCATTGAGAACACTAAACATGATGACAGACTAACCATGGAGAACATTAAACATGATGACAGACTAACCATGGAGAACACTAAACATGATGACAGACTAACCATTGAGAACACTAAACATGATGACAGACTAACCAAGGAGAACACTAACCATGATGACAGACTAGCCATTGAGAACACTAAACATGATGACAGACTAACCATGGAGAACACTAACCATTGAGAACACTAACCATGATGACAGACTAACCATTGAGAACACTAAACATGATGACAGACTAACCATTGAGAACACTAACCATGATGACAGACTAACCATGGAGAACACTAACCATGATGACAGACTAACCATGGAGAACACTAACCATTGAGAACACTAACCATGATGACAGACTAACCATTGAGAATACTAAACATGATGACAGACTAACCATGGAGAACACTAACCATGATGACAGACTAACCATTGAGAACACTAAACATGATGACAGACTAACCATGGAGAACACTAACCATGATGACAGACTAACCATTGAGAACACTAAACATGATGACAGACTAACCAGGGAGAACACTAAACACGATGACAGACTAACCATTGAGAACACTAAACATGATGACAGACTAACCATGGAGAACATTAAACATGATGACAGACTAATCATGGAGAACACTAAACATGATGACAGACTAACCATTGAGAACACTAACCATGATGACAGACTAACCATGGAGAACACTAAACATGATGAGAGACTAACCATGGAGAACACTAAACATGATGACAGACTAACCATGGAGAACACTAATCATGATGACAGACTAACCATTGAGAACACTAACCATGATGACAGACTAACCATTGAGAACACTAAACATGATGACAGACTAACCAGGGAGAACACTAAACATGATGACAGACTAACCATTGAGAACATTAAACATGATGACAGACTAACCATGGAGAACACTAAACATGATGACAGACTAACCATGGAGAACACTAAACATGATGACAGACTAACCATGGAGAACACTAAACATGATGACAGACTAACCATGGAGAACACTAATCATGATGACAGACTAACCATTGAGAACACTAAACATGATGACAGACTAACCATGGAGAACACTAACCATGATGACAGACTAACCATTGAGAACACTAAACATGATGACAGACTAACCATGGAGAACACTAACCATGATGACAGACTAACCATTGAGAACACTAAACATGATGACAGACTAACCAGGGAGAACACTAAACACGATGACAGACTAACCATTGAGAACACTAAACATGATGACAGACTAACCATGGAGAACATTAAACATGATGACAGACTAATCATGGAGAACACTAAACATGATGACAGACTAACCATTGAGAACACTAACCATGATGACAGACTAACCATGGAGAACACTAAACATGATGACAGACTAACCATGGAGAACACTAAACATGATGACAGACTAACCATGGAGAACACTAATCATGATGACAGACTAACCAGGGAGAACACTAACCATAATGACAGACTAACCATTGAGAACACTAAACATGATGACAGACTAACCAGGGAGAACACTAAACATGATGACAGACTAACCAGGGAGAACACTAAACATGATGACAGACTAACCATGGAGAACATTAACCATGATGATAGACTAACCATGGAGAACACTAAACATGATGACAGACTAACCATGGAGAACACTAAACATGATGACAGACTAACCATGGAGAACACTAATCATGATGACAGACTAACCATTGAGAACACTAAACATGATGACAGACTAACCATGGAGAACACTAACCATGATGACAGACTAACCATTGAGAACACTAACCATGATGACAGACTAACCATTGAGAACACTAAACATGATGACAGACTAACCATTGAGAACACTAAACATGATGACAGACTAACCAAGGAGAACACTAACCATGATGACAGACTAGCCATTGAGAACACTAAACATGATGACAGACTAACCATGGAGAACACTAACCATGATGACAGACTAACCATTGAGAACACTAAACATGATGACAGACTAACCATTGAGAACACTAAACATGATGACAGACTAACCATGGAGAACACTAAACATTATGACAGACTAACCATTGAGAACACTAAACATGATGACAGACTAACCATGGAGAACACTAACCATGATGACAGACTAACCATTGAGAACACTAACCATGATGACAGACTAACCATTGAGAACACTAAACATGATGACAGACTAACCATTGAGAACACTAAACATGATGACAGACTAACCATGGAGAACACTAACCATGATGACAGACTAACCATTGAGAACACTAAACATGATGACAGACTAACCATGGAGAACACTAACCATGATGACAGACTAACCATTGAGAACACTAAACATGATGACAGACTAACCAGGGAGAACACTAAACACGATGACAGACTAACCATTGAGAACACTAAACATGATGACAGACTAACCATGGAGAACATTAAACATGATGACAGACTAATCATGGAGAACACTAAACATGATGACAGACTAACCATTGAGAACACTAACCATGATGACAGACTAACCATGGAGAACACTAAACATGATGAGAGACTAACCATGGAGAACACTAAACATGATGACAGACTAACCATGGAGAACACTAATCATGATGACAGACTAACCATTGAGAACACTAACCATGATGACAGACTAACCATTGAGAACACTAAACATGATGACAGACTAACCAGGGAGAACACTAAACATGATGACAGACTAACCATTGAGAACATTAAACATGATGACAGACTAACCATGGAGAACACTAAACATGATGACAGACTAACCATGGAGAACACTAATCATGATGACAGACTAACCAGGAGAACACTAACCATAATGACAGACTAACCATTGAGAACACTAAACATGATGACAGACTAACCAGGGAGAACACTAAACATGATGACAGACTAACCATGGAGAACACTAAACATGATGACAGACTAACCATGGAGAACACTAATCATGATGACAGACTAACCATTGAGAACACTAAACATGATGACAGACTAACCATGGAGAACACTAACCATGATGACAGACTAACCATTGAGAACACTAACCATGATGACAGACTAACCATTGAGAACACTAAACATGATGACAGACTAACCATTGAGAACACTAAACATGATGACAGACTAACCAAGGAGAACACTAACCATGATGACAGACTAGCCATTGAGAACACTAAACATGATGACAGACTAACCATGGAGAACACTAACCATGATGACAGACTAACCATTGAGAACACTAAACATGATGACAGACTAACCATTGAGAACACTAAACATGATGACAGACTAACCATGGAGAACACTAACCATGATGACAGACTAACCATTGAGAACACTAAACATGATGACAGACTAACCATGGAGAACACTAACCATGATGACAGACTAACCATTGAGAACACTAACCATGATGACAGACTAACCATTGAGAACACTAAACATGATGACAGACTAACCATTGAGAACACTAAACATGATGACAGACTAACCAAGGAGAACACTAACCATGATGACAGACTAGCCATTGAGAACACTAAACATGATGACAGACTAACCATGGAGAACACTAACCATTGAGAACACTAACCATGATGACAGACTAACCATTGAGAATACTAAACATGATGACAGACTAACCATTGAGAACACTACACATGATGACAGACTAACCATGGAGAACACTAACCATGATGACAGACTAACCATTGAGAACACTAAACATGATGACAGACTAACCATAGAGAACACTAACCATGATGACAGACTAACCATTGAGAACACTAAACATGATGACAGACTAACCAGGAGAACACTAAACACGATGACAGACTAACCATTGAGAACACTAAACATGATGACAGACTAACCATGGAGAACATTAAACATGATGACAGACTAACCATGGAGAACACTAAACATGATGACAGACTAACCATTGAGAACACTAAACATGATGACAGACTAACCAAGGAGAACACTAACCATGATGACAGACTAGCCATTGAGAACACTAAACATGATGACAGACTAACCATGGAGAACACTAACCATTGAGAACACTAACCATGATGACAGACTAACCATTGAGAACACTAAACATGATGACAGCCTAACCATTGAGAACACTAACCATGATGACAGACTAACCATGGAGAACACTAAACATGATGACAGACTAACCATGGAGAACACTAAACAGGATGACAGACTAACCATGGAGAACACTAAACATGATGACAGACTAACCATGGAGAACACTAATCATGATGACAGACTAACCATTGAGAACACTAAACATGATGACAGACTAACCATGGAGAACACTAACCATGATGACAGACTAACCATTGAGAACACTAAACATGATGACAGACTAACCATGGAGAACACTAACCATGATGACAGACTAACCATTGAGAACACTAAACATGATGACAGACTAACCAGGGAGAACACTAAACACGATGACAGACTAAGCATTGAGAACACTAAACATGATGACAGACTAACCATGGAGAACATTAAACATGATGACAGACTAATCATGGAGAACACTAAACATGATGACAGACTAACCATTGAGAACACTAACCATGATGACAGACTAACCATGGAGAACACTAAACATGATGACAGACTAACCATGGAGAACACTAAACATGATGACAGACTAACCATGGAGAACACTAAACATGATGACAGACTAACCATGGAGAACACTAATCATGATGACAGACTAACCATTGAGAACACTAACCATGATGACAGACTAACCATTGAGAACACTAAACATGATGACAGACTAACCAGGAGAACACTAAACATGATGACAGACTAACCATTGAGAACATTAAACATGATGACAGACTAACCATGGAGAACACTAAACATGATGACAGACTAACCATGGAGAACACTAAACATGATGACAGACTAACCATGGAGAACACTAAACATGATGACAGACTAACCATGGAGAACACTAATCATGATGACAGACTAACCATTGAGAACACTAAACATGATGACAGACTAACCATGGAGAACACTAACCATGATGACAGACTAACCATTGAGAACACTAAACATGATGACAGACTAACCATGGAGAACACTAACCATGATGACAGACTAACCATTGAGAACACTAAACATGATGACAGACTAACCAGGAGAACACTAAACACGATGACAGACTAACCATTGAGAACACTAAACATGATGACAGACTAACCATGGAGAACATTAAACATGATGACAGACTAATCATGGAGAACACTAAACATGATGACAGACTAACCATTGAGAACACTAACCATGATGACAGACTAACCATGGAGAACACTAAACATGATGACAGACTAACCATGGAGAACACTAAACATGATGACAGACTAACCATGGAGAACACTAATCATGATGACAGACTAACCAGGGAGAACACTAACCATAATGACAGACTAACCATTGAGAACACTAAACATGATGACAGACTAACCAGGGAGAACACTAAACATGATGACAGACTAACCAGGGAGAACACTAAACATGATGACAGACTAACCATGGAGAACATTAACCATGATGATAGACTAACCATGGAGAACACTAAACATGATGACAGACTAACCATGGAGAACACTAAACATGATGACAGACTAACCATGGAGAACACTAATCATGATGACAGACTAACCATTGAGAACACTAAACATGATGACAGACTAACCATGGAGAACACTAACCATGATGACAGACTAACCATTGAGAACACTAACCATGATGACAGACTAACCATTGAGAACACTAAACATGATGACAGACTAACCATTGAGAACACTAAACATGATGACAGACTAACCAAGGAGAACACTAACCATGATGACAGACTAGCCATTGAGAACACTAAACATGATGACAGACTAACCATGGAGAACACTAACCATGATGACAGACTAACCATTGAGAACACTAAACATGATGACAGACTAACCATTGAGAACACTAAACATGATGACAGACTAACCATGGAGAACACTAACCATTATGACAGACTAACCATTGAGAACACTAAACATGATGACAGACTAACCATGGAGAACACTAACCATGATGACAGACTAACCATTGAGAACACTAACCATGATGACAGACTAACCATTGAGAACACTAAACATGATGACAGACTAACCATTGAGAACACTAAACATGATGACAGACTAACCATGGAGAACACTAACCATGATGACAGACTAACCATTGAGAACACTAAACATGATGACAGACTAACCATGGAGAACACTAACCATGATGACAGACTAACCATTGAGAACACTAAACATGATGACAGACTAACCAGGGAGAACACTAAACACGATGACAGACTAACCATTGAGAACACTAAACATGATGACAGACTAACCATGGAGAACATTAAACATGATGACAGACTAATCATGGAGAACACTAAACATGATGACAGACTAACCATTGAGAACACTAACCATGATGACAGACTAACCATGGAGAACACTAAACATGATGAGAGACTAACCATGGAGAACACTAAACATGATGACAGACTAACCATGGAGAACACTAATCATGATGACAGACTAACCATTGAGAACACTAACCATGATGACAGACTAATCATTGAGAACACTAAACATGATGACAGACTAACCAGGGAGAACACTAAACATGATGACAGACTAACCATTGAGAACATTAAACATGATGACAGACTAACCATGGAGAACACTAAACATGATGACAGACTAACCATGGAGAACACTAATCATGATGACAGACTAACCAGGGAGAACACTAACCATAATGACAGACTAACCATTGAGAACACTAAACATGATGACAGACTAACCAGGGAGAACACTAAACATGATGACAGACTAACCATGGAGAACACTAAACATGATGACAGACTAACCATGGAGAACACTAATCATGATGACAGACTAACCATTGAGAACACTAAACATGATGACAGACTAACCATGGAGAACACTAACCATGATGACAGACTAACCATTGAGAACACTAACCATGATGACAGACTAACCATTGAGAACACTAAACATGATGACAGACTAACCATTGAGAACACTAAACATGATGACAGACTAACCAAGGAGAACACTAACCATGATGACAGACTAGCCATTGAGAACACTAAACATGATGACAGACTAACCATGGAGAACACTAACCATGATGACAGACTAACCATTGAGAACACTAAACATGATGACAGACTAACCATTGAGAACACTAAACATGATGACAGACTAACCATGGAGAACACTAACCATGATGACAGACTAACCATTGAGAACACTAAACATGATGACAGACTAACCATGGAGAACACTAACCATGATGACAGACTAACCATTGAGAACACTAACCATGATGACAGACTAACCATTGAGAACACTAAACATGATGACAGACTAACCATTGAGAACACTAAACATGATGACAGACTAACCAAGGAGAACACTAACCATGATGACAGACTAGCCATTGAGAACACTAAACATGATGACAGACTAACCATGGAGAACACTAACCATTGAGAACACTAACCATGATGACAGACTAACCATTGAGAATACTAAACATGATGACAGACTAACCATTGAGAACACTACACATGATGACAGACTAACCATGGAGAACACTAACCATGATGACAGACTAACCATTGAGAACACTAAACATGATGACAGACTAACCATAGAGAACACTAACCATGATGACAGACTAACCATTGAGAACACTAAACATGATGACAGACTAACCAGGGAGAACACTAAACACGATGACAGACTAACCATTGAGAACACTAAACATGATGACAGACTAACCATGGAGAACATTAAACATGATGACAGACTAACCATGGAGAACACTAAACATGATGACAGACTAACCATTGAGAACACTAAACATGATGACAGACTAACCAAGGAGAACACTAACCATGATGACAGACTAGCCATTGAGAACACTAAACATGATGACAGACTAACCATGGAGAACACTAACCATTGAGAACACTAACCATGATGACAGACTAACCATTGAGAACACTAAACATGATGACAGCCTAACCATTGAGAACACTAACCATGATGACAGACTAACCATGGAGAACACTAAACATGATGACAGACTAACCATGGAGAACACTAAACAGGATGACAGACTAACCATGGAGAACACTAAACATGATGACAGACTAACCATGGAGAACACTAATCATGATGACAGACTAACCATTGAGAACACTAAACATGATGACAGACTAACCATGGAGAACACTAACCATGATGACAGACTAACCATTGAGAACACTAAACATGATGACAGACTAACCATGGAGAACACTAACCATGATGACAGACTAACCATTGAGAACACTAAACATGATGACAGACTAACCAGGGAGAACACTAAACACGATGACAGACTAAGCATTGAGAACACTAAACATGATGACAGACTAACCATGGAGAACATTAAACATGATGACAGACTAATCATGGAGAACACTAAACATGATGACAGACTAACCATTGAGAACACTAACCATGATGACAGACTAACCATGGAGAACACTAAACATGATGACAGACTAACCATGGAGAACACTAAACATGATGACAGACTAACCATGGAGAACACTAATCATGATGACAGACTAACCATTGAGAACACTAACCATGATGACAGACTAACCATTGAGAACACTAAACATGATGACACACTAACCAGGGAGAACACTAAACACGATGACAGACTAACCATTGAGAACACTAACCATGATGACAGACTAACAATGGAGAACACTAACCATGATGACAGACTAACCATGGAGAACACTAACCATTGAGAACACTAAACATGATGACAGACTAACCATGGAGAACACTAACCATGATGACAGACTAACCATTGAGAACACTAAACATGATGACAGACTAACCAGGGAGAACACTAAACACGATGACAGACTAACCATTGAGAACACTAAACATGATGACAGACTAACCATGGAGAACATTAAACATGATGACAGACTAACCATGGAGAACACTAAACATGATGACAGACTAACCATTGAGAACACTAACCATGATGACAGACTAACCATGGAGAACACTAAACATGATGAGAGACTAACCATGGAGAACACTAAACATGATGACAGACTAACCATGGAGAACACTAATCATGATGACAGACTAACCATTGAGAACACTAACCATTATGACAGACTAACCATTGAGAACACTAAACATGATGACAGACTAACCAGGGAGAACACTAACCATGATGACAGACTAGCCATTGAGAACACTAAACATGATGACAGACTAACCATGGAGAACACTAACCATTGAGAACACTAACCATGATGACAGACTAACCATTGAGAACACTAAACATGATGACAGCCTAACCATTGAGAACACTAACCATGATGACAGACTAACCATGGAGAACACTAAACATGATGACAGACTAACCATGGAGAACACTAAACAGGATGACAGACTAACCATGGAGAACACTAAACATGATGACAGACTAACCATGGAGAACACTAATCATGATGACAGACTAACCATTGAGAACACTAAACATGATGACAGACTAACCATGGAGAACACTAACCATGATGACAGACTAACCATTGAGAACACTAAACATGATGACAGACTAACCATGGAGAACACTAACCATGATGACAGACTAACCATTGAGAACACTAAACATGATGACAGACTAACCAGGGAGAACACTAAACACGATGACAGACTAACCATTGAGAACACTAAACATGATGACAGACTAACCATGGAGAACATTAAACATGATGACAGACTAATCATGGAGAACACTAAACATGATGACAGACTAACCATTGAGAACACTAACCATGATGACAGACTAACCATGGAGAACACTAAACATGATGACAGACTAACCATGGAGAACACTAAACATGATGACAGACTAACCATGGAGAACACTAATCATGATGACAGACTAACCATTGAGAACACTAACCATGATAACAGACTAACCATTGAGAACACTAAACATGATGACACACTAACCAGGGAGAACACTAAACATGATGACAGACTAACCATTGAGAACATTAAACATGATGACAGACTAACCATGGAGAACACTAAACATGATGACAGACTAACCATGGAGAACACTAAACATGATGACAGACTAACCATGGAGAACACTAATCATGATGACAGACTAACCAGGGAGAACACTAACCATAATGACAGACTAACCATTGAGAACACTAAACATGATGACAGACTAACCAGGGAGAACACTAAACATGATGACAGACTAACCAGGGAGAACACTAAACATGATGACAGACTAACCATGGAGAACATTAACCATGATGATAGACTAACCATGGAGAACAATAAACATGATGACAGACTAACCATGGAGAACACTAAACATGATGACAGACTAACCATGGAGAACACTAATCATGATGACAGACTAACCATTGAGAACACTAAACATGATGACAGACTAACCATGGAGAACACTAACCATGATGACAGACTAACCATTGAGAACACTAACCATGATGACAGACTAACCATTGAGAACACTACACATGATGACAGACTAACCATTGAGAACACTAAACATGATGACAGACTAACCAAGGAGAACACTAACCATGATGACAGACTAGCCATCGAGAACACTAAACATGATGACAGACTAACCATGGAGAACACTAACCATGATGACAGACTAACCATTGAGAACACTAAACATGATGACAGACTAACCATTGAGAACACTAAACATGATGACAGACTAACCATGGAGAACACTAACCATGATGACAGACTAACCATTGAGAACACTAAACATGATGACAGACTAACCAAGGAGAACACTAACCATGATGACAGACTAGCCATTGAGAACACTAAACATGATGACAGACTAACCATGGAGAACACTAACCATTGAGAACACTAACCATGATGACAGACTAACCATTGAGAATACTAAACATGATGACAGACTAACCATTGAGAACACTAAACATGATGACAGACTAACCATGGAGAACACTAACCATGATGACAGACTAACCATTGAGAACACTAAACATGATGACAGACTAACCATGGAGAACACTAACCATGATGACAGACTAACCATTGAGAACACTAAACATGATGACAGACTAACCAGGGAGAACACTAAACACGATGACAGACTAACCATTGAGAACACTAAACATGATGACAGACTAACCATGGAGAACATTAAACATGATGACAGACTAACCATGGAGAACACTAAACATGATGACAGACTAACCATTGAGAACACTAAACATGATGACAGACTAACCAAGGAGAACACTAACCATGATGACAGACTAGCCATTGAGAACACTAAACATGATGACAGACTAACCATGGAGAACACTAACCATTGAGAACACTAACCATGATGACAGACTAACCATTGAGAACACTAAACATGATGACAGACTAACCATTGAGAACACTAACCATGATGACAGACTAACAATGGAGAACACTAACCATGATGACAGACTAACCATGGAGAACACTAACCATTGAGAACACTAAACATGATGACAGACTAACCATGGAGAACACTAACCATGATGACAGACTAACCATTGAGAACACTAAACATGATGACAGACTAACCAGGGAGAACACTAAACACGATGACAGACTAACCATTGAGAACACTAAACATGATGCCAGACTAACCATGGAGAACATTAAACATTATGACAGACTAACCATGGAGAACACTAAACATGATGACAGACTAACCATTGAGAACACTAACCATGATGACAGACTAACCATGGAGAACACTAAACATGATGAGAGACTAACCATGGAGAACACTAAACATGATGACAGACTAACCATGGAGAACACTAATCATGATGACAGACTAACCATTGAGAACACTAACCATGATGACAGACTAACCATTGAGAACACTAAACATGATGACAGACTAACCAGGGAGAACACTAAACATGATGACAGACTAACCATTGAGAACATTAAACATGATGACAGACTAACCATGGAGAACACTAAACATGATGACAGACTAACCATGGAGAACACTAAACATGATGACAGACTAACCATGGAGAACACTAAACATGATGACAGACTAACCATGGAGAACACTAATCATGATGACAGACTAACCAGGGAGAACACTAACCATAATGACAGACTAACCATTGAGAACACTAAACATGATGACAGACTAACCATGGAGAACACTAACCATGATGACAGACTAACCATTGAGAACACTAACCATGATGACAGACTAACCATGGAGAACACTAACCATGATGACAGACTAACCATTGAGAACACTAAACATGATGACAGACTAACCAGGGAGAACACTAAACACGATGACAGACTAACCATTGAGAACACTAAACATGATGACAGACTAACCATGGAGAACATTAAACATGATGACAGACTAACCATGGAGAACACTAAACATGATGACAGACTAACCATTGAGAACACTAAACATGATGACAGACTAACCAAGGAGAACACTAACCATGATGACAGACTAGCCATTGAGAACACTAAACATGATGACAGACTAACCATGGAGAACACTAACCATTGAGAACACTAACCATGATGACAGACTAACCATTGAGAACACTAAACATGATGACAGACTAACCATTGAGAACACTAACCATGATGACAGACTAACAATGGAGAACACTAACCATGATGACAGACTAACCATGGAGAACACTAACCATTGAGAACACTAAACATGATGACAGACTAACCATGGAGAACACTAAACATGATGACAGACTAACCATGGAGAACACTAACCATGATGACAGACTAACCATTGAGAACACTAAACATGATGACAGACTAACCAGGGAGAACACTAAACACGATGACAGACTAACCATTGAGAACACTAAACATGATGACAGACTAACCATGGAGAACATTAAACATGATGACAGACTAACCATGGAGAACACTAAACATGATGACAGACTAACCATTGAGAACACTAACCATGATGACAGACTAACCATGGAGAACACTAAACATGATGAGAGACTAACCATGGAGAACACTAAACATGATGACAGACTAACCATGGAGAACACTAATCATGATGACAGACTAACCATTGAGAACACTAACCATGATGACAGACTAACCATTGAGAACACTAAACATGATGACAGACTAACCAGGGAGAACACTAAACATGATGACAGACTAACCATTGAGAACATTAAACATGATGACAGACTAACCATGGAGAACACTAAACATGATGACAGACTAACCATGGAGAACACTAAACATGATGACAGACTAACCATGGAGAACACTAAACATGATGACAGACTAACCATGGAGAACACTAATCATGATGACAGACTAACCAGGGAGAACACTAACCATAATGACAGACTAACCATTGAGAACACTAAACATGATGACAGACTAACCAGGGAGAACACTAAACATGATGACAGACTAACCAGGGAGAACACTAAACATGATGACAGACTAACCATGGAGAACACTAAACATGATGACAGAGTAACCATGGAGAACATTAACCATGATGATAGACTAACCATGGAGAACACTAAACATGATGACAGACTAACCATGGAGAACACTAAACATGATGACAGACTAACCATGGAGAACACTAATCATGATGACAGACTAACCATTGAGAACACTAACCATGATGACAGACTAACCATGGAGAACACTAAACATGATGAGAGACTAACCATGGAGAACACTAAACATGATGACATACTAACCATGGAGAACACTAAACATGATGACAGACTAACCAGGGAGAACACTAACCATGATGACAGACTAACCAGGGAGAACACTAACCATAATGACAGACTAACCATTGAGAACACTAAACATGATGACAGACTAACCAGGGAGAACACTAAACATGATGACAGACTAACCATTGAGAACACTAACCATGATGACAGACTAACCATGGAGAACACTAAACATGATGACAGACTAACCATTGAGAACATTAAACATGATGACAGACTAACCATGGAGAACACTAAACATGATGACAGACTAACCATTGAGAACACTAAACATGATGACAGACCAACCATGGAGAACACTAAACATGATGACAGACTAACCATGGAGAACACTAAACATGATGACAGACTAACCATTGAGATGACTACCCATGATGACAGATTAACCATGGAGAACACTAAACATGATGACAGACTAACCACAGAGAACACTAAACATAATGACAGACTAACCATTGAGATGACTAACCATGGAGTACACTAAACATGATGACAGACTAACCAGGGAGAACACTAACCATAATGACAGACTAACCATTGAGAACACTAAACATGATGACAGACTAACCAGGGAGAACACTAAACATGATGACAGACTAACCATGGAGAACACTAAACATGATGACAGACTAACCATGGAGAACATTAACCATGATGATAGACTAACCATGGAGAACACTAAACATGATGACAGACTAACCATGGAGAACACTAAACATGATGACAGACTAACCACGGAGAACACTAAACATGATGACAGACTAATCAGGGAGAACTCTAAACATGATGACACACTAACCACGGAGAACACTAAACATGACGACAGACTAACCAGGGAGAACACTAAACATGACGACAGACTAACCAGGGAGAACACTAAACATGATGACAGACTAACCACGGAGAACACTAAACATGATGACAGACTAACCACGGAGAACACTAAACATGATGACAGACTAATCAGGGAGAACACTAAACATGATGACACACTAACCACGGAGAACACTAAACATGACCACAGACTAACCAGGGAGAACACTAAACATGACGACAGACTAACCATGGAGAACACTAAACATGACGACAGACTAACCAGGGAGAACACTAACCATGATGACAGACTAACCACGGAGAACACTAACCATGATGACAGACTAACCACGGAGAACACTAAACATGATGACAGACTAACCAGGGAGAACACTAAACATGATGACAGACTAACCACGGAGAACACTAAACATGACGACAGACTAACCATGGAGAACACTAAACATGATGACAGACTAACCATGGAGAACACTAATCATGATGACAGACTAACCATTGAGAACACTAACCATGATGACAGACTAACCATGGAGAACACTAAACATGATGAGAGACTAACCATGGAGAACACTAAACATGATGACATACTAACCATGGAGAACACTAAACATGATGACAGACTAACCAGGGAGAACACTAACCATGATGACAGACTAACCAGGGAGAACACTAACCATAATGACAGACTAACCATTGAGAACACTAAACATGATGACAGACTAACCAGGGAGAACACTAAACATGATGACAGACTAACCATTGAGAACACTAACCATGATGACAGACTAACCATGGAGAACACTAAACATGATGACAGACTAACCATTGAGAACATTAAACATGATGACAGACTAACCATGGAGAACACTAAACATGATGACAGACTAACCATTGAGAACACTAAACATGATGACATACTAACCATGGAGAACACTAAACATGATGACAGACTAACCATGGAGAACACTAAACATGATGACAGACTAACCATTGAGATGACTACCCATGATGACAGATTAACCATGGAGAACACTAAACATGATGACAGACTAACCACAGAGAACACTAAACATAATGACAGACTAACCATTGAGATGACTAACCATGGAGTACACTAAACATGATGACAGACTAACCAGGGAGAACAGTAACCATAATGACAGACTAACCATTGAGAACACTAAACATGATGACAGACTAACCAGGGAGAACACTAAACATGATGACAGACTAACCATGGAGAACACTAAACATGATGACAGACTAACCATGGAGAACATTAACCATGATGATAGACTAACCATGGAGAACACTAAACATGATGACAGACTAACCATGGAGAACACTAAACATGATGACAGACTAACCACGGAGAACACTAAACATGATGACAGACTAATCAGGGAGAACACTAAACATGATGACACACTAACCACGTAGAACACTAAACATGACGACAGACTAACCAGGGAGAACACTAAACATGACGACAGACTAACCAGGGAGAACACTAAACATGATGACAGACTAACCACGGAGAACACTAAACATGATGACAGACTAACCACGGAGAACACTAAACATGATGACAGACTAATCAGGGAGAACACTAAACATGATGACACACTAACCACGGAGAACACTAAACATGACGACAGACTAACCAGGGAGAACACTAAACATGACGACAGACTAACCATGGAGAACACTAAACATGACGACAGACTAACCAGGGAGAACACTAACCATGATGACAGACTAACCACGGAGAACACTAAACATGATGACAGACTAACCAGGGAGAACACTAAACATGATGACAGACTAACCACGGAGAACACTAAACATGACGACAGACTAACCAGGGAGAACACTAAACATGATGACAGACTGACCACGGAGAACACTAAACATGACGACAGACTAATCAGGGAGAACACTAAACATGACGACAGACTAACCAGGGAGAACACTAAACATGACGACAGACTACATTGGACTGAACAACATCAGGGAAACGTATCAACTGTGTGTTGATCCAGAGGAAAGAGAGAAGGCTGCGCGTAACCCACTTTGGGGAGTCAACTCTTAATCTCCTGATTGATGGCAGAATTGCTGGGTGAGTCTAGACCAATATCCTTTTAAAAGAACCAAATCTGATTAAAATAATGCATGCAATGAGTGTTATGTATCTGTTATATACAAGGGTTCAAGTGCTTTTTTATTACAGAGTTTAGTTCTTTGTTTGCTCGGTTAGGGGTTCAAGTCCTCTTAGGGGTTCGAGTCCGCTATTAAAAGATTTGAGGCCTCTGTTTTTGTTAAACCTTCTTGTTGCATAGAAGTGAGTTGCTAGTTGAGTAGCAATTTTTACACGTGCGGTAAATGTAAGCCTTTAAAGCATTCAACAATCTTTGAAGTGAACATAAGTTTTATGGGTAACCAGGCCCTACATAAACAATTTGTGTTCTAGAGGATAATAGAGGTTTGAGTCCACAAAAGGGGTTACATAAATATATATGTATATTGGGGTTAAATAAATATATAAACATAGAGATATATATTATACAACTTTTGACTTTAATGTAATGTCATTGTTAAGTGAGAAAACCACTCTGGAAAAGGGCGGAACAGCTCTTCCGCATGTGAACATGAAACATATTTTAAACTCACTGTCCAGTGATATAAAGAACCATTGCAATGTAGAGGAGGAGACATGGGGGTGAAAAAGTCAGGCGTGACCCCCACCTGTAGCCTCTCTGTTCCCTCTATCTATCCTCGCATTGAGTTGTGCAGGACAGATCTGGTCAGTACTGCCTGACCTTGAGTCAACGGATACTGACAGCAGTGACGAACGATGTCTTAGGCAAAACAGAACAAAGGCTGTAAAAGGTAGTAAAGATAAACCTCTAGTGGCAGTAATCACACATACAGTGGGGCAAAAAAGTATTTAGTCAGCCACCAATTGTGCAAGTTCTCCCAATTAAAAAGATGAGAGAGGCCTGCAATTTTCATCATAGGTACACTTCAACTATAACAGACAAAATGAGAAAAAAAAATCCAGAAAATTATGGTGGAAAATAAGTATTTGGTCAATAACAAAAGTTTATCTCAATACTTTGTTATATACCTTTGTTGGCAATGACAGAGGTCAAACGTTTTCTGTAAGCCTTCACAAGGTTTTCACACACTGTTGCTGGTATTTTGGCCCACTCCTCCATGCAGATCTCCTCTAGAGCAGTGATGTTTTGGGGCTGTTGCTGGGCAACACGGACTTTCAACTCCCTCCAAAGATTTTCTATGGGGTTGAGATCTGGAGACTGGCTAGGCCACTCCAGGACTATGAAATGCTTCTTACAAAACCACTCCTTCGTTGCACGGGCGGTGTGTTTGGGATCATTGTCATGCTGAAAGTCCCAGCCATCTTCAATGCCCTTGCTGATGGAAGGAGGTTTTCACACAAAATCTCACGATACATGGCCCCATTCATTCTTTCCTTTACACGGATCAGTCGTCCTGGTCCCTTTGCAGAAAAACAGCCCCAAAGCATGATGTTTCCACCCCCATGCTTCACAGTAGGTATGGTGTTCTTTGGATGCAACTCAGCATTCTTTGTCCTCCATACACGACGAGTTGAGTTTTTACCAAAAAGTTATATTTTGGTTTCATCTGACCATATGACATTCTCCCAATCTTCTTCTGGATCATCCAAATGCTCTCTAGCAAACCTCAGATGGGCCTGGACATGTACTGACTTAAGCAGGAGGACACGTCTGGACCTGCAGGATTTGAGTCCCTGGTGGCGTAGTGTGTTACTGATGGTAGGCTTTGTTACTTTGGTCCCAGCTCTCTGCAGGTCATTCCCTAGGTCCCCCCGTGTGGTTCTGGGATTTTTGCTCACCGTTCTTGTGATCATTTTGAGCCCACGGGGTGAGATCTTGCGTGGAGCCCCAGATCGAGGGAGATTATCAGTGGTCTTGTATGTTTTCCATTTCCTAATAATTGCTCCCACAGTTGATTTCTTCAAACCAAGCTGCTTACCTATTGCAGATTCAGTCTTCCCAGCCTGGTGCAGGTCTACAATTTTGTTTCTGGTGTCCTTTGACAGCTCTTTGGTCTTGGCCATAGTGGAGTTTGGAGTGTGACTGTTTGAGGTTGTGGACAGGTGTCTTTTATACTGATAACAAGTGCAAACAGGTGCCATTAATACAGGTAATGAGTGGAGGACAGAGGAGCCTCTTAAAGAAGAAGTTACAGGTCTGTGAAAGCCAGAAATCTTGCTTGTTCGTAGGTGACCAAATACTTATTTTCCACCATAATTTGCAAATAAATTCATTAGAAATCCTACATTGTGATTTTCTGGATTTTTTTCTCATTTTGTCTGTCATAGTTGAAGTGTACCTATGATGAAAATTACAGGCCTCTCTCATCTTTTTAAGTGGGAGAACTTGCACAATTGGTGGCTGACTAAATACTTTTTTGTATGGTGGGACGCTGCATTGGTCAGAACAGCCCTAACAAGGGTGCTGAATAGTCCGAATGTAATTGATAGCAAGGATATCAACACGTTTGCCAGATTTAACTGGGTTGAGATGATTAGAGGACATAAAATGTTTTGTGATTCAGTATTATTCTCTCTCAAAAAAAGTTACCCACTGGGCACAGACGTCAGTTCAACGTCTAGTTTTGATTTACATTTGGTTTAGCTTTCAACGAACGTGAAATCAACCAAAAATGTCAACCTGCCATTGGATTTAGGTTAAAAGTTCAACATCATGACATTACATTTTTTGCTTGAAATTATGTGGAAACAACGCTGATTGAACCAGTTTCCGCCCAGTAGGTAATGTGAAGACCAATTAGAAAACACTTAGAATAAATTAAATAAAGTTTTCAACTCTGTCAAAATCAGTCCTATTATTTGTGTGGTCGTAGATACGGTTTGTTTGCTGGTCAAGCTTAGCGTCACCATAGCGAAATAAAATCACAGACCATGTTGTTCCAGGAACTGGTAAGACAAAACACATCTGTAAAAGAGGTTCCGTTTTACTATTAGCACATTTCAGTTCCCATACCACATGGAAGTAGTGTACTCAGTCAAACTTGTTACGGTACACACAGGTGTAACATCATGGGTATCCAAATGCATTAATCAGCAATGATGAAGCCAAGTTCTATTGTTTCAACTAATCAGAAATCCTGTAATACATTACTCTTGCTTAAATGGATTTGAGTGAAATCTTTTGTTTGATGGTGACTAGGCCCATTCACACCTCTCTGGCCTACAGGACCTCTGCCATAAACAGAGTAAGTCAACCACCTATCCATCAGTTGCTGACTGCAGAGGCAAGACACTTCCAAACTCATCTCTGGTAAGAAATAACATTGCTGCAGTTTTTTTTATGGCTCAATTATGTTTTCATGACTTTTACCCTCAACACATTCATACAATCGTTGGCAGTCAGCATTTCTAAGTAGGTTACACAACTAGCACCACCAGTCATTCAGGTGGTTTATAGCAGTATGTGTCCTCACATGACACTTATTACAGACTACCCCTCTACTTCTTCAGTAAGCTTCTCCAGTCCCATGGGAAACACAGTGTCCAGCAGCCACATGTTCCATGAAAAAGCTGCAGCATCTCCCTCAAAAAGTACTACACAAGATATACACAAAAACTACTGGTTATACTACTTGGTTGATACTGAGATGTGTAGTGATTTATGTAATGATAAATTGGGACATTTTACTACTGGTGAACCCTACATATTTCCTATTTAAATCACTACATATTTCTCCCTTAATGGCTACTGTGTAACTAATGAGCTTTTGGGTATCTAATACTTAAAACCTACACATACTTAAACAATTCCTACATGTTCACTACTGAATTACTACACAATGCCTACACATTACTGCTGTATGCCTACTCAATCCCTATTGATACTACTGCCAGTGCCATCTGTGTGTTTAGTGTTGTCACTACTGAATTACTACACAATGCCTACACATTACTGCTGTATGCCTACTCAATCCCTATTGATACTCCTGCCAGTGCCATCTGTGTGTTTAGTGTTGTCACTACTGAATTACTACACAATGCCTACACATTACTGCTGTATGCCTACTCAATCCCTATTGATACTACTGCCAGTGCCATCTGTGTGTGTAGTGTTGTCACTACTGAATTACTACACAATGCCTACACATTACTGCTGTATGCCTACTCAATCCCTATTGATACTACTGCCAGTGCCATCTGTGTGTGTAGTGTTGTCACTACTGAATTACTACACAATGCCTACACATTACTGCTGTATGCCTACTCAATCCCTATTGATACTACTGCCAGTGCCATCTGTGTGTGTAGTGTTGTCACTACTGAATTACTACACAATGCCTACACATTACTGCTGTATGCCTACTCAATCCCTATTGATACTACTGCCAGTGCCATCTGTGTGTGTAGTGTTGTCACTACTGAATTACTACACAATGCCTACACATTACTGCTGTATGCCTACTCAATCCCTATTGATACTACTGCCAGTGCCATCTGTGTGTGTAGTGTTGTCACTACTGAATTACTACACAATGCCTACACATTACTGCTGTATGCCTACTCAATCCCTATTGATACTACTGCCAGTGCCATCTGTGTGTGTAGTGTTGTCACTACTGAATTACTACACAATGCCTACACATTACTGCTGTATGCCTACTCAATCCCTATTGATACTACTGCCAGTGCCATCTGTGTGTGTAGTGTTGTCACTACTGAATTACTACACAATGCCTACACATTACTGCTGTATGCCTACTCAATCCCTATTGATACTACTGCCAGTGCCATCTGTGTGTGTAGTGTTGTCACTACTGAATTACTACACAATGCCTACACATTACTGCTGTATGCCTACTCAATCCCTATTGATACTACTGCCAGTGCCATCTGTGTGTGTAGTGTTGTCACTACTGAATTACTACACAATGCCTACACATTACTGCTGTATGCCTACTCAATCCCTATTGATACTACTGCCAGTGCCATCTGTGTGTGTAGTGTTGTCACTACTGAATTGCTCCTGATCCTTTTTCCTTTCCTACATAAACCCTTTTGAATTACTATTAAAAACATTTACTACTGTTTTCTTATTCAAAATCACTATTGACACCTTGTTTAACTACTAGACTGGTGCACATGTTGTTTCTTACTGTAGTTATATCATCAAACAAGAAATAATACGCTTATACAAACTTTATAGCACTTTGTATTAATAAAATGAAGTCCCTTTGAGGCCTTGTTTTCATGCAGCGTTGATAGAGCTATCTTCAGATCCTCTTTTTTTTATATTTAGAAAATAAAGCACAAAAAAACAACCAGTTATGTCATTATCAATAATCTGCTAAAAGAGGTCACATAATACAACAGAAAAACATTTGATAAACAATGTAAATTTGATCAACAATGGCCTCCAGTCTTCTTACAGATGTAGGATCTTAATTTGACCTAGTTTGCTACAGCAGGAAAATACATCTGCAACAACAGGAAATGTGAATCATTAGGATTATAGTTAATGGACATTTGTTTAGGGGTTGGTACATTTTCATAAGGGCAAATCAAGTCTGAAACTTAGAAGTGGAAATCTAAGCTGTATAAGTCTCTTTAAGCCTCATGCACTACATGTTTGTATTTCCTGTTGTCCAGGACAATTCTCAGCAACAAAAGAGTGATCAAATTAAGATCCTACATCTGTCTGTCGAGGGCTTCCTTGGCAACAGGTTAAAAGAGGTAGGTAGAATGGGTAAGTAAACCAACAGGAACATACTGTACATTTGCATACAAACACACACACTTATTAGCTAGCATGACAAAAACAGAGGCTACATGGCTACATTTCAATCGTGCTAGCAAACATATAGGTTAAACTCAATACATCTCTATGACAACGGCTAACAGCTAATACCATTTTGGCTAGCAATCTAAAAAGATATATAAACGGCTAAACAACGATATGAAAGTATTCATAAAACATAAAGCACAGTTAAACTTACAGATGGTGCCTGCATAAGTGCTATCAAAGACAGGATGATAAAGGACGGAAGGTGATTACATTCGGGATTGTCAAAAACAGTAGCTAGCTAACAACAACCAACTACTTCCTGTTTTGCCTTCTGTGGTTTCAAAAAGCCAGTGTAGTCTGGCTGTAGAGTTGTGATACTTATTTACTACCATCATCAAGTAGTCACAACTCTGCCTGATTACTGTTGAAAAGACTGTTTAGTAAAACTGTAGTGTTTTGGCTAGTTATGAACTACCAACATAAAGTAAAAATCTCTACCTGATTCCAACTGGAGACGCTACTGTTTTCCTAATGAACACTAAACAACTCTACTTATGTATCTTGAGTAGTGCATAAATTACACATTCACTACACAATCCCTGCAAGTCTCTAAATAGTCGCAAATGTACAAATAGGTTTTGTGTACTTTTTTATGAGGATATATTTAACTGTCAATCAGCCCAGAACAATAACAATGTGAAACACCGTACGTTGCTACACAGTAACAAAGAGGAAACATTATTTTGGGGAAAACGCTGTTTACCTTCACAATTACTCATCACGTGCTTCGTTCATATTTTCAACTGTCTACATTTATGTGTCTTTGTTAAAAAAAACACATCTTGAATGGGTGAGGGGTAGTGAGAGTGGAAGTGGGCTGCCTGGCAACTGTACTTCACCTTTCAAATGGCAGACCAACGGCACATTACTTCCTGTTTACGCTAATAACTCATAATATATCAATCAGGCTGTTTGACCACAAAAATGTTTAGAATTCATTGATATCCAATTTTGTGAGTGCATCTGTGCATCTCTGTGTGTGTGTGTGGTTGGTGGTTGGTGTTGGGTGTCTTTGCATGTGAACAGTGCTGAGAAGAGCAGAGTTTAGGGTCCATTATAGAAATATATAGAGGACTCATTGTGTATATATAACCTGTTTTAGCATAAACATGGCCATTGAGGGCTTCCACTATGCGCTGGCCATGCTGTCACAGATGCTATAATGGCACAGATATAAAGATGAGATCTCTTTTTGTTCCACATGCAGCTTGTTCTATGGATAGCCCACCTCACATACCACAGCTGCACCGGACACTGCAAAGGTGTGAAAAAAACACTGCAACTACACCATGTGCAGACCAGACAAGAAGAACAGAGACCGACACTGAAACAAACCAGATGTGTGTGTGTGTGTGTGTGTGTGTGTGTGTGTGTGTGTGTGTGTGAGAGAAAGGTGATGTGGTTTGATGGCTTCGGTGGGGATTACAACATGAAAGAAAGTAGCAGAAAAAGGATGTAAAGAGGGTTAGAAAGTAAGATAAGATTTTTTTTCATCAAAAGTTTGAAATCTAGATAAAGAACATTTGGTTCATTCATAATGAAAACCTTCCGCATTTAAGATGCCATATGTCTGTGGCAGAGTTATTGCAAATGATATATCTCTTTTTTCATGGGCCTAATGGGAAAGACGTAACTTAACTGTAAAAATGTGAACACAACCAGTCATAATGTTTTTATCTGATTGTCAGAAAAGCCACCTGCTCAAGTTTTTCTACTCCAAAATCATTCCAGCATCCAAACAGTGCACTGTGTGCACCTGCCATTTGATGAATGGAAAGACACAATTGTTACAAATTGCTTAGAGGTGGATCTTTGCTATAAAAGATCTCAGTTGCCATTTTGTTGACACTCTCAGAATTAATTTATAGACACTGAATTGATCTGAGAGTCAAAGGGCTATGGTGAAGCTTTATATTATTAAAAGATGAAGTGTAAAGTATAACTCTGACTTGTGTGTGGTTTGTAAACTCTCCTTTCACTTAGTAATACAGGAAATTACCACGACACTGTCCCAAGGATGAAAAGTGCAACTACATGGGAAAAACAATGTTAAAACTATGACAGCGAGTTGGGAGTGTTCGTTTCATTTGGAATAAGATTAGATTTTCATATTTACCACTGTAGCAGTCCAAAATGGCATCTTAAACAAATTGGACCATGGTTAAATTAGCTGTAATTACTTAGAGACTCCCCAAAGTTTGACTTTTGTTGAATTTAAGGCTGCTTATCTCTCATTCAGGGGGGTGTAGTCCCCCGTAATTCACACTCTGGGGTAGGTGGAGTCTGTTCAGTCTGACTGTGGTTAATTGTGCCAACCTCAGCACAGGATCCTATCATATCTTATCATTCTTCCCCTTTGTGTTAGAATGTGCAAGCCAACAGCGTTTATTTTTTTTAAATTCTCATCTGTCTTCTTTTTGTTATGGCGTTCAACAATGTGTTTGAATTAATAACACATTTGTTACAAACAACAGGAAAACAAGGCATATGGAATATAATGAATACAAATTAATGCTCATTCACAGATAAATATGATACAAATCAGTGATCAACATTGGGCCTGTAGAAGTATTACATATTTCCTCTCACTTGGTTCCTCCCCATTTACTGAACATAGCAGTTCTGTTTGACATCATGCTCACAACAGCGCCAGCCCATCATCTCTGTGGAAACTGATTGACAGACTGCATCAATACCATTCAAAGGCATGGTAAGTGTCCCTATACACACATATTTCAACTGCATATACAGAATAATCACTATCATATTGAATAACAACATTGATTTTGTACCAATGGGTACAGGTTTATTTTATTTGTCTATTTATTAAAAAAAAAAATAAGTTGGTGGCATTAATGGTATAAGCAATTATAAGCAATTTTATATTACTTGTCACAATGCACATTGTTAATAACAATAGGCTTTCAATTATTTAAATGCACTGAAAAAATGTTCTAAATTTGAGTCAGACCTAAGAAAAGCACCTTAACATTAATTGTAGGTGTGAAGGGTCTTTGAATGAGTCAAATTGAATTGTCTGAAATGACAGAATCTCGACAGATGATTTTATGATACCAAAACCCATCAATTATTGACATTTGACAACTCCGATAGGGCTTTAGTGTCCCCACATCGCATTTAGCATGTTTCACAGGTGCAGTGCAGGGTATAGAATATGTGTGAAAAGAAAGACAGTATCCACACATTTTGTTAAGATGTTCAGATGTTCCACAATAACGCACCAATATTTTGACTCACAGTTGCATTATTGGGGTGCATCTGAAAATATTGTGACTATATTCTCCTTCCTTCTCATAGTATGTTTTGGACATCTAACCCCTTTTAAACATTGTGTGAGTTACAGACTTCTGGGTTGTACCATTAGATTTGTTTATGGATAGATACCAACCATTAACAAGGGTTGAGTGGCATTTATGAGACATGGGTGGATCCCTGGTCTTTTTACAAAAATGTATGTAAAAGCTATCTATGAAAAACTGAAACTCTCACAAACACACACATGTAACATGTTTTGCTCTATGACGCTCACAAGCTACACAAAAGTCGTTAAAACAGAAGGGGTTCTTCTACATAGAAGATCATAGTGAATCCCAGGACATAGTGTCTATAATACTGTAATAAGCTAACATAGTTGCTGTGACAACTCTGAACTCCACACAGTTGTCACTGACTAGTTGGATATTAATTTCCCAGCAAACATTCTGTACGCACAGCATTCATATACATTCATTTTTCATGTTTTTTTGTTTTGTTTTGTTGCTTTAGCAGAGTTTAAACATGTGTTTGTGTAATTGTTTATGTCAAATAGTTTTGTGTTGTACTTACAGCCCTGGTTGTCCTGAAAATAAAATGTTAAAACATTTCATTGTGAGGCAAAATATAAGGGCTGGACATGCAGATAAAAGTCCATTTTTGTTGGGATCTCTGGAATGATAGGGTTAACTGAAGACGATGTTGGCGATGAAACTACAGAAAGCCATTCATATCCAATGGAAGAGAAGCAAAGTGGGCAGCTTTCCCAAACTTTGGTTCCGCCCTGTTCAGACTCCACCATCCATGCTCGCATCGCCCAACGGTCCCCTCGCCCACTCCCCTTCATTGAAAATGTATGGGGCTCCGTTTGTGTTATGTGGAAATGCACTATAATGGCTGTTGATACCTAGCACTACCTGGCCTGCTTGCTAGCACCAAAATGAGGGCGAAGCTAGTGTGGCTATGCAAATGATCGTGTTATGTGTAAATTCACTGCAAGGCAATCAGATCAAGTGTTAACCAGTGATAGTGACACCTGCATAGCTGTTGTTTTGGTGGTGTTCAAATCAAGTCAAATTGTATTGGTCACATGCAATGTTAATGCGAGTGTAGCGAAATGCTTGCTCTTGTAGTTCCGACTATGCAGTAAAATCTAACAAGTAATCTAACAAATTCACAACAACTACCTTATACACACAAATACATGGTGTAGAATCCAGCATTGTAATGGAACAGTAGGGAGCAGGTCTCGAACCCTCGACCTTCGAGCCCGAGGTCCGGTGCGCTATTGACTGTGCCACAAATGCATGCGCTTATAAACCCAAGGTCGTTACACTACTCCTTCCTTTCAAAGAGCGCGTCCTCGCGCTTGCTTGAGACTCTACGTAAGAGATCTTTTTGGCCTTCCTGTGACATCGGATGCTGTCGGTGTCCTGGAGGGCAGGTAGTTTGCTCCCGGTGATGCGTTGTGAAGACCGCACTAACCTCTGGAGAGCCTTGTGGTTGAGGGCGGTACAATTTCCGTACCAGGCGGTGATAAAGCCCGACGGGATGCCCTCGATTGTGCATCTGTAAAAGTTTCTTCAGCCTCCTTCTTCAGTAGATGTACCTTATTTTTGGCGTTTATCCCAAAACCCCATTCTTTCCCCATTAATTTCCCGCTGTTGCGCTGTCTGTGTGGGTGGACCATTTCAATTAGTCCGTGACGTGTATGCCGAGGAACTTTAAACTTACCACCTTCTCCACTACTGTCCCGTCGATGTGGATGGCGGGGTGCTCCCTCTGCTGTTCTTACTTTGTCTCTTCCATAGTAATGGCGTCTTTTTGTAAGCACTAACTCACACATATATCATACTAAAGCCACATAAATCCTACTGGTGAAACACTCCAGGGGCCTGTTGCACAAAACTAGGATAAGGGATTAAGCCAGGATATCTTGGTGATCCTGGCTCAATTGATCCGTAATCCGGTTGCACTAAAGATGGATAGGGGGCAGGAGGATATGTTATGGTATAAATTACCATGGAGATTTATTCTGTGGAGCTAGCCTGCTCCAGACCAGGCTAAATTCCAGGATCTATTTAATCTCATCCCTAATGTCAGTCAGCAGTCACCACAAATGGAAACCAATAGTTATTTCACTGCTCACTATACATTGTTATCACATAACTAGACCCACTGTTATTATTTAAACGTTTGTGATCATTAATTTCAATGATTTTGGATAAAAAATGATTTTTAGATGATGTTGCTATCATTAGATAATTTACAGTTTCCCATTGACTATAAGGCTATATATAAAATGATAGAATATTAGGGCCACAGAGGGGAAAAAAACAAGTCATAATATTGTAACCAGTTGTTTTAAAGGAGGACAGTTGTTAAAATGACAGATGTGGGGCATTTCGTGAAATTGTACTTCTGTTTATGAAACCATACTAAGACATGCTGATGTGCCAGAATATTAAGTATCACATTGTCATAAGTATCAAAACTGTAAAAACAATATGTAGCTTTTCTGCAGAAAGAACCAGCCTCATAAATTTATGACTTTATCCTTTTTCTTCAGTGTGGCCCTAGTACTCTGTCATATAAACAAATACACATTCCATATGAATATAAAAACACAATGTGTAACATTATGTTCCTTTATTGAATAAGGACAAAACAAAGCAGGTAAACCATCAGCTCCTTTCGAAACTGAAGTCAGTGACTCTACAAGATGGAAAGCACAGAATCCAAGCATATTATACAAAATGATACATACACATTCAAAGGTCTGTATATAACACACCCTGCATGTCTGCACACTAAAATAAATGCAGGACAAATCCATACACATCAACTGAACAGACAAATGAATGGATGCAGTAGCCTCCCTGCAGCCTTGTATTACACACAGTATACCGCACAAACATCATAAGAGGCCAAATTGGTCAAAAACGAACCCAAAAAACCCAAATTCCTCTGCCACCGCAGGACATATTTAACCAAAATTGAAAGCACACATACTAACTAAAATAATTCAACACATATTGGTCCCTCAGCAGCCGACCACTGTCGTCATCAGGGAAGATTGCCGGATTGTCCCAGTCCATGGCTGGTGGCACTCTGGGGGCCCTCTCCTTCCTCAGGCAGGCCACATTGTGGAGGACAGCACAAGCCACAGTAATATCACATGCCCTAACAGGGCTGACCCTTAATTTGTGAAGGCAGTGAAAGCGTGCCTTCAGGAGGCCAAAGGTCATTTCAACTCTGGCCCTGGCATGGGCATGGTTGTAGGCCTGCTGTGCTTCCTGGGGGTCTGTGAAAGGTGTCAGGAGAAAAGGCTGGCAGCCATACCCCCTGTCTCCCAGCAACACACCAGAGAATTCACCTGTCAACACAAAATCTCATCATTACTACCTCATAAACACAGTGATATTCTTGACACAGCCATGATGGTTATAAATAGGGGTTGTGTGGCTTACCTTGTGATAGGCACTGATAGATTTCAGAGGCCCGAAAGATTCTGGAGTCATGGACTGAGCCAGGCCATTTTGCCACAACATTGCTGATCACACAGTCAGCATTGCAGACCATCTGAAATCATAAGATGAGGAATATTACACCAATCAATGCACATCACTGGCAATGCAGAGTGTTCGTCAATGGACAATATCAAAAGTTATGTTCACCTGAACATTAATGCTGTGAAAGGATTTCCTATTCACAAAATCGGCCTCATGGGCACCTGAGGGGCTTTTATCCTTATGTGTGTGCAGTCCACTGCACCAATGACATTGGGGAAACCTGTCACACAAAGTAATGAGTATCCTACTATGTGTTAACAGTTGTCCTGTAATTTGTAGATCCTCTTACCTGCAATCCTATAGAACTCCTCTTTGATGTCACAGAGTCTTCTGTGGCCAGGGAAGGAGATGAAGACATCTGCTAATGCTTTGATAGCCAGACACACACTCCTTATTGTGCGGCAAATTGTGGCCTTGTTCAGCTGTTCTGCATCCCCCACTGAGTACAGGAAGGCTCCACTAGCAAAAAGCGCAAGGCCACACAAACCATTTGCTCCACACTCAGTGCATGGCTCCGTGCAGTGCGGTGCTTAATCCTGGGACCCAGTAGTCTGCATAGATACCTGATGCCATCTGCAGAAAACCTGTATCTTTCATATAGATGGTCATCAGGGAAGGCCAGTGGGTCCAACCGGTCCCTGAAGACCCTTTCTCGCCTGAAGGCTCTCCTCAGCACAAGTGCTTCTTCATCCACCACATCTCGCACGAATGGGCATGCCATTGTCAGAGCAGAAAGGAACACACAATTTTGGGCCTTCATATAGGCTAGTGGCCACACCTGGTGCTTGGGGGGTGGGCAAAAGAGGGCGATGCCTTATAACGATGACTTGGTTGTACTGATTGCTGGGAAGGTGGTTGCCATACAACTTTCTGATAGCTTGTGAGCTCTGTGAACACAATACAATTAGCGCAGCTGGAATTTGGCAGGATGTGATGTCCTTTTATTAATACGCACTATGTTGCCAGGCTGGTTTTCCCACTGTATAGCATCTGGGTCCTGTAAAAGAAATTAGATTTTTTGATTTTGATGAGGACTCCTCACCATTGTAGAGTAAATAGTACTTTCACAGTCTTAACATGATACCTCATGCCTTCTGGAATCCAGAGAGATGGTCTCCTCCTCATCATCGTCTCCATCATGTGCTGTTGCTGCTGCACTGGGGCCTTCACCCTATCACATTTAATCGGATTCATATTGAAGCTAGTAGACAAGACATGCCAGGCCTACAGTATGCCTTTGATGGAGTACTCACTGGATCAGCATCGTCTGGTGCTTGTGCTGGTGGCTCTAACAGGAACACAGTGCTGCCAGGCACTGCAAGGCAATAGGTAAACCAAAGTCAGACAGTCCAAATTGATTCAATATGAATGTGGTTGTATCCCATGTAGAGATGGAAGGACATACCTTGAATGAAGCGGGTGGCATCTTGGGAGGAACCTATGCTCGTCTCTTTCCCCCCAGGGATCCCCTCTAAGACGGGCCTGCCTTTATTTAGCTCCAAGGCCATGTCCTCTGCTGGGGTAAGGTCAGCCTTTGGTGACCCACCACCCGTGCCTTGTATGTGGGTATTCTTTTTCACTGCTAAAACAGTACAGACAATGTGTGAGCAGGCACCTTCTGGGTACAATATATGCTTGTGCTTTGTTAAATATTAGTCAGGGACCATACCATTCTGCAGAATGTTCTTGTATTTGATTTTGACCTGCTGCCATGTCCGTTTTGGCCCGTTCATGTTTAATCTACACACACACACACACACACACACATTTAATGGAGTCACACTGCAAAAAATTACTTGGTATTTTTGTCTTGTTTTCAGTAAAAATATCAAAAAATGTATCATAGCTTTATACAGTGTGATGGAGTTACTTTACACAATTTCACTCATATCTGCAGTGCATTTCAATTAAAAATTTAACCGTTTCATAATTACAGTACAACTGCATTTTTGGAGATGTGAATTAAATATTTGAATTGTAATTGTGATGTTTCAGCGGAGCGGTGAGTGTGTAATTGTGCACTACTTACGCATTCAGGCGGTCTGCAATACTTTGCCACACTTTTTCTCTTTGCTTTATCACTGTGGCGGTGTTGCCTTTCTTCTTAATTATATCTTTTACCTCCTCGTATGCCTCCATGAGGATTTGTGCTTCCGACGGGGAAAAGTACGCGGCTCTAGTTGCCATGGTAAATCAATTAATCTGTGATCTGTGGCGGGGTCTATTTGAGTGAGCCGTGAGCGCGCACCTATCCAGGATTGGTTTCACCTGGCTTAATGAATCCGTGTCTGCTCATCCTGGCTTGGTCTTTGTGCAACCAATTAAGCCTGGACGCACATGTTTTGGCTTCATTGAGCTCAGCTGAGTCATTTATCCCGGATGTCTTAATTCTACTTTTGTGCAACAGGCCCCTGGAAAAACAATACTTTTGGCACTTTTTCTGATATTGTATTTTACTCACTTACCGTGAAGCCTAAGTCAAACCTAATGTAAAACTGAATTTATTCTGTTTCCTTTACAGGATTCTCTCATGCCCAATGGTGAGAAATTTACAATTAACATATCTGTCAGTGACCTTGAATATTATGATGACAAGGAGTATAGTAACTACACCGATACCAGTGACACGTGCTGTTCAACTGGGGAGGTGTGCAGCTTGGAGGAGGGTATGAGTTTTGATGCTGTGTTCCTGCCCGTGTTCTACTCCCTGACACTGATTCTGGGGCTGCTGGGTAACGGGTTGGTCCTGTTGGTTCTGGTCCAGAGGAGGCGTGGCTGGAGCGTGACGGACACCTTCATCCTGCACCTCTGTGTGGCTGACATCCTGCTACTCCTCACTCTGCCCCTCTGGGCTGCTCAGGCAGCTGAGGAATGGAGCTTCGGGACCCCCCTCTGCAAGATCACTGGAGCCATATTCACAGTAAGGGGGGTGGAGGGGCTGGTCTGGGAAGCAAGAGTATACGTCTCTGTAATAACGTAATAACACATAAAAAAACTGCAACAAAATTGTTATCAAGATACCCAATTACAGCAGTAGTCTTTGTCTGAACCTTGTAAAAGTTGTATAACAGTCATGTTTCCCTCTGTCTCGTGTCTCTGTCAGATCAACTTTTACTGTGGCATCTTCCTGCTGGCCTGCATCAGTCTGGACCGCTACCTGTCCGTGGTCCACGCAGTCCAGATGTACTCTCGCAGGAAGCCCTGGATGGTGCAGGCCAGCTGCCTGTCCGTGTGGCTCCTCTCCATCCTCCTCTCCATCCCCGACTGGCACTTCCTGGAGTCTGTGAGGGACACCAGACGAGACAAACAGGAGTGTGTCCACAACTACCCGTCTCTCTCCCAGTCTGGGTTTGACTGGCGCCTGGCCTCCCGCCTGCTCTACCACACGGTGGGCTTCCTCCTCCCATCTGCCGTGCTGCTCTTCTGCTACTCCTGCATCCTGCTGCAGCTGCAGCGCGGCTCCCAGGGCCTCCAGAAGCAGAGGGCTGTCCGGGTCATCCTGGCCCTGGTCTTCTTCCTCTGCTGGACGCCCTACAACATCACCCTTATGGTGGACACCCTCTACTCCAACAACACCCTGGAGGTCAACTGCGAGAGCCATAAAGCCCTGGACATCTCCCTGACGGCCACCTCCTCTCTGGGCTACCTGCACTGCAGCCTCAACCCTGTGCTCTACTCCTTCGTGGGGGTGAAGTTCCGTTACCACCTGCTGGACATGCTGAGGTCCCTGGGCTGCAAGCTGAAGAGTGGAGTCAGGCTGCAGACTGCCAGCCGGAGGAGCTCCATGTGGTCTGAGTCTGGAGACACCTCCCACACCTCTGCCATCTATTAAGGACTTATCTCTCTATCCCAAGGTCTCCCAAACTATGTCCTAAGGACCCCAAATGGTGCATGTTTTGTTTTTTACCCTAGCACTACACATCTGATACAAATAATCAGCTAATCGTCAAGCTATGATAATGTGAATCAGCTGTGTAGCGTTAGGGCAAAAACCAAAACGTGCACCCCTTGGTATCCCGAGGACCGAGTTTAGGAAACACTGCTCCTGTTGCTCTTGAGTTGTCGTTGACTCAATAAGTGGATTATCAATGTGACCTTTAGCCTACTCCAACTTCCCCTCCAGCAGATTTGGACTGGAGGAAAGGTTGTTAGATCCGCCGTGTTTCACCATCATCTTTCCCCAATAGAGCACACTCAGAAAACAAATGATTGCCTATTAAAGAAACTCCTTGTAAATAATGGGGCCTATAATGAAGTTACACATAAGTAAATCACTTGTACATACTAAAAAAATAATAAAGTGATTACAAAATTATATACATTTTTTTAGAGTATGAACAATATCTTGTGAGTTTTAAGCTTGTCATTTATCATTTTACTTACCTGCTTTATGTTTTGTTATTAAATGATAACTGGCATATGTGCTCTGTTATAGTTAATGCATTTGTTATTACTGACACATGCAATGATTTGATGTATATTTTTTCATTACAAAAATGCACAGTATCCTATGACAGGTTACAATTTCAAGGAACCATAGTGAAATACTGAATAAAGTTTAATTCTTTATACTATCATTCAGAATCTCTGTCTTTTAATGGTTGGTTAATAGATGTCTGTACACCAAAAATGAAAACCCCTAGAGGAAGCCAGACTCAGATCAGCAGAGATTTAGCCACACCACCAACAAGGGCCTGTTCAGGATGATTGAACATCAAAGAACAATCATAAACATGTATGATTGTCTGGCATGTAGAATGGGGAATTGTGTCAGCTCTATACATTACATTTCTATATGTAAACATTCTGAACATTTCACCTCACTAAACACAACACTGTAGGCCTGCTGGTAGCCTAGCCGTTAAGAGTGTTGCACCGGTAACCGGAAGGTCGCTGGTTTGAATCTCTGTGGAGACTAGGTAAAACATTTTTTTGTCAGATGTACCCTTGAGCAAGGCACATAACCCTAATTCCTCTGGAAAAGAGTGTCTACAAAAAGATAACATAATTACCCAAATTCTCTGTGATTTCAGCTGAAAAATACATACTTTTACTGTGGCAGGAAGCCAAGTAAAGCTTACCAACATGGGGTGACAAAGCTTTGTACCAAAAGGTTTGCACACAAAACATTTTATATAACACAGGAGTGAAGAGCGATATGAGAAGTCACCACCCAAGATGACGAAGAGACAGTCTGCCTCTCTTCCTGTCCCTTCTCTGCTTTACTACAGCATCTGTGCACCTAAATGTTTATTCTAGAAGGACATACAGTAGCAACAAAAACTTTCACTTGTTCCATTCAAGAGCTTCATAAGCACTTCAGCCTTTAGTTAGCTTTACTTAATCATCAACAATATTGAGTGACAAGACTTAAATGGACAGCATCACTCAGTCCAACTGAACATCTGGCCTCTACCACCTTTTAGCAAGAAGAGAAAAGTATAATCAACTTTAGCTGATACAGGAAGAGAAACAGGAAGCAGGTCATATCTTGAGTTTGGTGTGTTGCTGCTACTGCCACATGATTTCTCTGTCCTCCATATCTCATAGAAAACAAGTGGTGAAATATCACACAGTGAAACAAAACCAAAACATGTATGGTCATAATTGAAAACAGGAAGGAGGAAAAGTGGTTAAAATGGTGTTTTGTGCTAATAAAATTGGAAACCAGACATTCAGCTTAACCAAAATACAAATAGGGTCAAGGTCTGTCATGAATATTCCATGTCAGTTCTTCTGTACCATTCCATGTCAAATTTGTTCTGTATCACATATATATACAGTACCAGTACAAAGTTTGTACACACCTACTCAATCCAGAGTTTTTCTATATTTTTACTATTTTCTACATTGTATAATAATAATAGTGAAGACTTCAAAACTATGACATTTTGATTAGTTTAACACTTTTTTGCTTACTACATGATTCCATATGTGCTATTTCATAGTTTTGGTCTATTCACTATTATTCTACAATGTAGACAATTATAACACATTTAGAAAAACCTTTGAATGAGTAGGTGTGTCCAAACTTGACAGTTTCAGGATATTTTTTTACAACTCATTTACATTACATAATCTGGTCAAAAATAGCCCATTGTATTTAAAAGACATGTATTGACTTGTATGTCAATGTTTAGCATTGAAAACAAAGGATTAGTGCGTCACAAACCATGCAACCCTAAAAACATCTCTCTTTCTCTATATCTCTCCCCACCCTCTCTCTCTACACCTCCTTCTTTTCTGTTTTCTCTTATCTTACCTTCTCCCACAGTGTGACCTGGTTGACAATGCCCACTACAGTCCTCTCTTAGTAAAATAAATAGTGGAGTATTCAGATGGATATCGATTAACCATGGCTGTGTGTGTCATCAGGCCTGCCAAGGGCCTAAACAGCCTGTTGCAACAAAGAAATTAACTCAAGGATGCCTGGGACAGAGTGGGAAACCCTGTCTCATGCTGCTGTCAGACACCTTAAAACCAGTCAAAAGAAAGGGTAAAAACAACATCGGGCTTCCCCAGAGTGGGTCAATTTACAGGATATAGCTTCCAGTTGAAGCTCGCATCCGCTACAAGACCATGGTGCTTGCCTACGGAGCTGTGAGGGGAACGGCACCTCAGTACCTCCAGGCTCTGATCAGGCCCTACACCCAAACAAGGGCACTGCGTTCATCCACCTCTGGCCTGCTCGCCTCCCTACCACTGAGGAAGTACAGTTCCCGCGCAGCCCAGTCAAAACTGTTCGCTGCTCTGGCCCCCCAATGGTGGAACAAACTCCCTCACGACGCCAGGACAGCGGAGTCAATCACCACCTTCCGGAGACACCTGAAACCCCACCTCTTTAAGGAATACCTAGGATAGGATAAAGTAATCCTTCTCACCCCCCCCCCTTAAAAGATTTAGATGCACTATTGTAAAGTGGCTGTTCCACTGGATGTCTTAAGGTGAACGCACCAATTTGTAAGTCGCTCTGGATAAGAGCGTCTGCTAAATGACTTAAATGTAAATGTTATTGGTAATGGCGAGAGGTTAGCATGTCTTGGGGGCATGATCTTTGTGCATCTGTAACTTTCTTACTCATCATTAATCATGATTGATTCAGAATGATCCGTAATCATGGTAGCCATTTTAATATAGAAGAAAACACATTCTATTCTTATTTATAATAAAGGTGACTCCAGAATGAAACAATACATTATTTATCATTAATTTCTATTGGACACAACATAATCTGAAACAAAACCAAAACAAACTGCAAACGCATCCAACAAGTTTGTAGATTCACATGCTTGATTTGGTCATTGCGTGCTAGAATTATGGGACCAAATTCTAAACTTTTGACTAAACGTAATACACTGAAGTGAATTTATCCAAATACTTATGACACCTTCTAATAGCGGGACTAGATACATAAAAGTGCATTCATTTCTAAGCAGTAAAACTGTCACGTTCTGACCTTAGTTCTTTTGTTATGTCTTTCTTTTAGTATGGTCATGGCTGAGTTGGGTGGGTTGTCTATGTTCATTTTTCTATAATTTGGGATTTCTGAGTTCGGCCTAGCATGGTTCTCAATCAGAGGCAGCTGTCAGTCGTTGTCCCTGATTGAGAATCATACTTAGGAAGCCTGGGTTTCACTTTTGGGTTGTGGTGATTATTTTCCGTGTGAGTGTTTGGTCCACACGGTACTCTTTTCGGTTATGTATATTCACGTCATCATTTGTTGTTCTGTTCGAGTGTTCTATTGTCTTTATTAAAAAACATTATGGACACCTACTACGCTGCACATTGGTCCTCCGATCCTTCTCGCTACTCCTCCTCAGAAAAGGAGGACGAGAACCGTTACAAAAACAGAAACGTATGAAAACACCCTCAAATAAAAGATGACATGCTGTACCATCGCCTAATATAAAACATTTGATCTCAAATCCCAAATGCTGGAGTATAGAGCCAAATAAAAGTTTGTAGGTTTGAATAATTAATGCATGAATCTTTCCAACAGATTCTACAGAGCCGGACGACATCGATAGGTAAAACAAAACGTGAAGATCAGACAACCCACTGACTTTATACAAATATACATTTAGTCTGAGCGTTATCCATTAAAGTGCAATTCAAAGAAAGCAGTCCTCATAAGGGGCTTTCTACTATGCATGTCTTTCTCTCATGACCCAGGTTACGGTCATCCACCAGCCCCCAGACCCATGACCCAGGTTACGGTCATCCACCAGTCCCAAGACCCATGTTACGGTCATCCACCAGTCCCCAGACCCATGACCCAGGTTACGGTCATCCACCAGTCCCCAGACCCATGACCCAGGTTACGGTCATCCACCAGTCCCCAGACCCATGACCCATGTTACGGTCATCCACCAGTCCCCAGACCCATGACCCAGGTTACGGTCATCCACCAGTCCCCAGACCCATGACCCAGGTTACGGTCATCCACCAGTCCCCAGACCCATGACCCAGGTTACGGTCATCCACCAGCCCCCAGACCCATGACCCAGGTTACGGTCATCCACCAGTCCCCAGACCCATGACCCAGGTTACGGTCATCCACCAGTCCCCAGACCCATGACCCAGGTTACGGTCATCCACCAGTCCCCAGAACCATGACCCAGGTTACGGTCATCCACCAGTCCCCAGACCCATGACCCAGGTTACGGTCATCCACCAGTCCCCAGACCCATGACCCAGGTTACGGTCATCCACCAGTCCCCAGACCCATACAACTTCCCCTCAAGGCAGGAAGACATACTATATTAGTCATTAGGATCCTCTTCCTACCCATCAGCTCTGGGTGGACTGTACCTGTCCCATGGTTGTCATTGGGTTCAACGTCCCCATCTCCTCTGCTTGGTCAGGTGAGTCTTCAACCACACCTGAATCCCATAGTGAGAGTTTTGGATCGTTCTGCACCCCCTCAACACACCTCACCATATCCAGTACGCGTCGCCGGAAGTTTCTACACAATCCGAGATGGAGCACTGGGTTGAGGCAAGCGTGCAGGCAGGCTAGAGCGAACGTAACCACCAGACTGTTCTCCAGAGCTGTCCTCCCGTTCTCACAGGACCCAGAAACAGGCTGCCCAGGCCTCCCCTGAAAAGTGTCCACCATGAGGGTGATGTTGTAGGGAGTCCAGCAGAGGAAGAAGACCAGCACCAGGGCCAGGATGACCCGGACGGCCCTCTGCTTCTGGAGGCCCTGGGAGCCACGCTGCAGCTGCAGCAGGATGCAAGAGTAGCAGAAGAGCAGCCCGGCAGATGGGAGGAGGAAGCCCACCGTGTGGTAGAGCAGGCGGGAGGCCAGGCGCCAGTCAAACCAAGACTGGGAGAGGGACGGGTAGTTGTGGACACACTCCTGTTTGTCTCGTCTGGTGTCCCTCACAGACTCCAGGAAGTGCCCGTCTGGGATGGAGAGGAGGATGGAGAGGAGCCACACGGACAGGCAGCTGGCCTGCACCATCCAGGGCTTCCTGCGAGAGTACATCTGGACTGTGTGGACCACGGACAGGTAGCGGTCCAGACTGATGCAGGCCAGCAGGAAGATGCTACAGTAAAAGTTGATCTGAGGAGAGAGAGAGAGAGAGAACAGAGAGACATAAACTTGAGAAAGCTCTTAGCTGGAATGAACATTAAGATGAAACAGCTGTGTTTCTCTTCGGTACTTCCTCTTTTCCCAGAAATGTTGACAGTTTATTATTGGACTCAGAGGAAGAGCCCCTTAAGAGTACATTAACCCTGAGCTGAATTGAATGATGTATTGAAAGTGTATCTGATGACTTAGAAGAATAATAGGATGTAAAAACCCTTCCTCCCCTTCCTATCCAACACTACCCAGCCCTCGGATTTCACAGCACTAGAACCCCCATCATATACCACACTACTCCACACTCCTACCCCCTCTCCCCATCCCCAACCCCCAGTTCATGTGTTCATACAGATATATACACTTGCTAGACCAGTCCCCCCCTACAAGTCCTTACTGTGAACATGGCTCCAGTGATCTTGCAGAGGGGGGTCCCGAAGCTCCATTCCCCAGTGGCCTGAACAGCCCAGAGGGGCAGCGTGACCAGCAGCAGGGTGTCGGCCAAGCCCAGGTGCAGGATGAAGGTGTCCATCACGCTCCAGCTCCGCCTCCTCTGGACCAGAACCACCAGGACCAGCACGTTACCCACTAGCCCCAGGACCAGCGTCAGGGAGTATAGCATTGGGAGGAACACCGTGCCAAAACGCACCCCAACGCCATCTTCAGGGGAGCATTCCTCTTCATAAACATAGTCCCCATCATAGTTATAGGTGCTATTCTCTAGAAATATCCCTCCCAGGTCCAAATCCATGTCTGTCTGTAGAGAAGTCGAGAATCAGTTTATCGTTTGGGTAGTACAGATCAATCTATTGGTTTAAGACAAAAACAATGCGAGCAGAATGTGTGTTGGCGAGGACAACAATTTCCTCTTTCACCAAGTTACACCTAGAGAGATCTGTCTTTAGTCTCCGGTCCTCTGCTCTAACACTGACAAGTTGTGTGAGAAAGAGAGGTATCCCCTGAAGTGTCTCATCTGACAAGGGCCAGAACATATTATATTCACGCTGCTCACATGATTTCCATGTAACCAGACTAGGCAACACTACACACAGCATAGTAACAGTGGAAAGTACAGTTCCCCTTAAGGGGGCTGTCCACTGCACTACAGACCATCTGACTGGTGCCATTGACACACTATGGGAGTTTGTCTCGTTGTGCTCTAACCACACTCTCTAACCTCTCTGTAGGTATTCTATACTTATCAGATTTTCTGTTAAACCAGAAAGACTGGTGAGAGATGGCAAGAGAGAGGGGGAGACAGAGAGAAAGCAAGAGAGACAGAGAGAGAGAGAAGATTTGTCCTGGGAAATTTGGATGCACAGACATATGCACAAGCACACACAGGAATTCAAATAGCATGAAAGACATAAGCGGAGTAAAGAGAACTTGTGAAGGACAAAGACCACAGACGAGGAGAAAAGAGAAAACACATAGACATTAGAAGGGGTTTGAAATGAGAAATGTACTTACCACATAAACCGTGTTCTTTATATAAATAAAGGTTCAATTTAAAATAAAAATAGCCGATCATTCAGTAGTCCCAGTAGCATTGCAGAGACTGGAGACAAACACTGCTCTGTTTGCTTACACTATAAGTAGAGAACAGACAGTTTGTTTGAATGGCTGCATTCCCTGAGCAGGAGAGAGGGAGGACAAATTGAACTAACAGTTCACACAAAACAAAAGTGAAGGAGGTCAAGGGATTGATGCAGGACTTTTAGAAGAGAGGAAGTATAGTCATTTCAGTCCTCTACTCTCACGGTAAACAGAGTTGTACAGTAAACATGTCACACACCCAGAGAACCAGCGCTAGTATTTTTGGAGCTTTACAGAAGAGAGGTAATGCATACCTCAGCTGCCGGTTGTCCGTCAATAACACCTACTTGGCAGGGCTTACGCTAACAAAAGCAGTGATGTGCGCAGTGTGAACACGGTCGCGAGCCGGTGAGAGTGGATTTGTCAGAATTTATTGTGTCGATGTTGCAGCCTGGTCTCATAGACAAGACTTAACATAGTAAACGTAAATCGGGATCCAGGACACTAAAATTAGTATCATATGTTATGTTTGGGATGGTAACATAAGACAGATGGTTACTTAAGGAAACAATGAAAGTATGGTGGTTGGTCGGGGTTGGTATAATGGGAACATCTAGCAACCCAAAGGTTGTGAATTCAAATCTCATCATGGACAAATGTAGCATTTTAGTTTATTAGCAACTTTTCAAATACATACTACTTTTAAACTACTTTGCAACTACTTAGCATGTTAGCTAACGCTTCCCCTAACCATAGCCTTTTCAGCTAACCCTTCCCCTAACCTTAACCCTTTAATCTAACTCCTAAACTTAACCCTAACCTCAAGCCTAGCTAAGAAAGGGCAAGCTAGCTAACATTAGCCACCTAGCTAGAATTCGTAACACATCATACATTTAGCAAATTCATAATATATTTTACATTTTGCAAATTCATAAAGTAAACATTTTGCAGATTCGTAACATATTTTACATATTGCAAATTCATAACAATATAGCAATTTTAATTTGTAACATATCTCACGAAATGTGCGATGGACATCCACATATTAATACATACCATACTAAACGTAACATATCATAATAAATTGAGCGTCCCAGATTTAAATACAGAGTAATACGAAATGCTCTGAGACCAGGTTGGGCCATAAGATATGTACTGTTTGTATGCATAACCATGTTGCTTTTTGTAAGCTAATCTTGTGTCTTCAGATCAGTGAAGGAGGAAAGGAGATGAGATTAGAGCAGGAGGTGTCCTTATTCTAAACTATTGAGATGGACATGCACCACGAATTTAATATAACTGAAGCACTATTCTGTCAGGCGCAGTGTATCACAACTGCTGCTGGTGTAGCCTAGAATATGCATGCAAACTAGAAGTCTCCAACGCCTCTTGTTTGGACCTTGGCTCTCATATGAAAAAGAGCAGTGCCTAACAATACAGAAGTGGATGAACATTTCCCTCGAGGTAACCGCAGCTGCTGATACCAGCAGTATATCTCCTACTCCATCTCTCCCCACCTCCTTCATTTCTGTTTGCTCTTATCTTACCTTCTCCCACAGTTTCACCTGGTTGACAATGCCTACTACAGTCCTCTCTTAGTAAAACAAACAGTGGTGTATTCAGACAGATATTGAGGACACAGACCTGTGAAAAGAGAACAGGTCACAAAGAGGAATATTACTGTCTCCCTCTCCCACCCCATCTGACCAATGATGTCATTAACCATGGCTGTGTGTGTCATCAGGCCTGCCAAGGGCCTAAACAGCCTGTTGCAACAAGGAAATGAACTCAAGCCTGGGATGCCTGGGACGGAGTGGGAAACCCTGTCTCATGCTGCTGTCAGACACCTTAAAACCAGTCAAAAGAAAGGGTAAAAACAACATCGGGCTTCCCCAGAGTGGGTCAATTTACAGGATATTGTGACACCGACTTGAGGAAATCAAAAGTGAAACAATTGTTGTAAAAAGGTAAAAATACTCTTATTCATTAATTATACACAGTAATGGAATAATACAATAACAGGATATACTTGTTTAATATAACATTATAGTTACACAATAGAACAGTAGGATATACAAGTCCTACTAAAAATGTAATATTCTGTGAGAAAATGTTGGGATTTCTTCATACAGATAATTATGAATGAATCGTGAATAATATTGAGTGAGAAAGTTACAGATATATAAATATCATATTCCTAAGAAAATCCTATGCTCCCCTGTTATTGGTAATGGCGAGAGGTTAGCATGTCTTGGGGGCATGATCTTTGTGCATCTGTAACTTTCTTACTCATCATTAATCATGATTGATTCAGAATTATCCGTAATCATGGTAGCCATTTTAATATAGAAGAAAACACATTTTATTATTATTTATAATAAAGGTGACTCCAAAACGACACAATACAATATTTACCATTAATTTATATTCGGCACAAAATAATCTGAAACACAACAAAAACAAACTGAAAAACGCATCCAACAAGTTTGTAGAGTCACATGCTTGATGTAGTCATTGCGTGCTAGAATTATGGGACCAAATACTCAACTTTTGACTACATGAAATTTAACACACTAAAGTGAATTGGTCCAAATACTTATGACACCTTCTAATAGGGGGACTAGATACATAAAGTGCATTCATTTCTAAACAGTAAAACAAATAGGTATGAAAACACCCTCAAATAAAAGGTGACATGCTGTACCATCGCCTAATACAAAACATTTGATTTCAAATCCAAAATGCTGGAGTATAGAGCCAAATAAAATGTTTTAGCTTCACATTCCAAATAAATATGTAGGGGAGTGTAAAAATCTAAATGTATGATGTATGTGTCTGCTGAGAACATTGTTTACTCTAAAATCCATTACATTCAGTGAAGTGCTCTGTAAAAATAATAATACAATAGATATAGGTTTGAATAATTAATGCATGAATCTTTCCAACAGATTCTACAGAGCCGGACGACATCGATAGGTAAAACAAAACGTGAAGATCAGACAACCCACTGACTTTATACAAATATACATTTAGTCTGAGCGTTATCCATTAAAGTGCAATTCAAAGAAAGCAGTCCTCATAAGGGGCTTTCTACTATGCATGTCTTTCTCTCATGATCCAGGTTACGGTCATCCACCAGCCCCCAGACCCATGACCCAGGTTACGGTCATCCACCAGTCCCCAGACCCATGACCCAGGTTACGGTCATCCACCAGTCTCCAGACCCATGACCCAGGTTACGGTCATCCACCAGTCCCCAGACCCATGACCCATACAACTTCCCCTCAAGGCATGAAGACATACTATATTAGTCATTAGGATCCTCTTCCTACCCATCAGCTCTGGGTGGACTGTACCTGTCCCATGGTTGTCATTGGGTTCAACATCCCCATCTCCTCTGCTTGGTCAGGTGAGTCTTCAACCACACCTGAATCCCATAGTGAGAGTTTCGGATCGTTCTGCACCCCCTCAACACACCTCACCATATCCAGCACGCGTCGCCGGAAGTTTCTACACAGTCCGAGATGGAGCACTGGGTTGAGGCAAGCGTGCAGGCAGGCTAGAGCGAACGTAACCACCAGACTGTTCTCCAGAGCTGTCCTCCCGTTCTCACATGACCCAGAAACAGGCTCCCCAGGCCTCCCCTGAAAGGTGTCCACCATTAAGGTGATGTTGTAGGGAGTCCAGCAGAGGAAGAAGACCAGCACCAGGGCCAGGATGACCCGGACGGCCCTCTGCTTCTGGAGGCCCTGGGAGCCGCGCTGCAGCTGCAGCAGGATGCAAGAGTAGCAGAAGAGCAGCACGGCAGATGGGAGGAGGAAGCCCACTGTATGGTAGAGCAGGCGGGAGGCCAGGCGCCAGTCAAACTCAGACTGGGAGAGAGACGGGTAGTTGTGGACACACTCCTGTTTGTCTTGTCTGGTGTCCCTCACAGACTCCAGGAAGTGCCAGTCTGGGATGGAGAGGAAGATGGAGAGGAGCCACACGGACAGGCAGCTGGCCTGCACCATCCAGGGCTTCCTGCGAGAGTACATCTGGACTGCGTGGACCACCGACAGGTAGCGATCCAGAATGATGCAGGCCAGCAGGAAGATGCTACAGTAAAAGTTGATCTGAGGAGAGAGAGAGAGAGAGAGAGAGAGAGAGAGAGAGAGAGAGAGAGAGAGAGAGAAACTTGAGAAAGTTCTTAGCTGGAATGAACATTAAGATGAAACAACTGTGTTCCTCCTCTGTACTTTCTCTTTTCAAAGAAATATTGACAGTTTATTATTGGACTCAGAGGAAGAGCCCCTTAAGAGTACATTAACCCTGATCTGGATTGAATGATGCATTTAAAGTGTATCCGATGACTTAGCAGAATAATAGGATGCATAAACCCTTCCTCCCCTACACTACCCAGCCCTCCGATTTCACAGCACTAGAACCCCCCATCATATATACAACACTACTCCACACTAGTCCAAATCCTTTACCCCCTCTCCCCATCCCCAACCCCCAGTTTATGTGTTCATACAGGTATATACACTTGCTAGACCAGTCCCCCCCTACCCCCCACAAGTCCTTACTGTGAACATGGCTCCAGTGATCTTGCAGAGGGGGGTCCCGAAGCTCCATTCCCCAGTGGCCTGAACAGCCCAGAGGGGCAGGGTGACCAGCAGCAGGGTGTCGGCCAAGCCCAGGTGCAGGATGAAGGTGTCCATCACGCTCCAGCTCCGCCTCCTCTGGACCAGAACCACCAGGACCAGCACGTTACCCACTAGCCCCAGGACCAGCGTCAGGGAGTATAGCATTGGGAGGAACACCGTGCCAAAACGCACCCCAACGCCATCTTCAGGGGAGCATTCCTCTTTATAAACATAGTCCCCATCGTAGTTATAGGTGCTATTCTCTAGAAATATCCCTCCCCGGTCCAAATCCATGTCTGTCTGTAGAGAAGTCGAGAATCAGTTTATCGTTTGGGTAGTACAGATCAATCTATTGGGTTTAAGACAAAAACAATGCGAGCAGAATGTGTGTTGGCGAGGACAACAATTTCCTCTTTCACCAAGTTACACCTAGAGAGATCTGTCTTTAGTCTCCGGTCCTCTGCTCTAACACTGACAAATTGTGTGAGAAAGAGAGGTATCCCCTGAAGTGTCTCATCTGACAAGGGCCAGAACATATTATATTCACGCTGCTCACATGATTTCCATGTAACCAGATGAGGCAACACTACACACAGCATAGTAACAGCGGAAAGTACAGTTCCCCTTAAGGGGGCTGTCCACTGCACTACAGACCATCTGACTGGTGCCATTGACACACTATGGGAGTTTGTCTCGTTGTGCTCGAACCACACTCTCTAACCTCTCTGTTGGTATTCTATACTTATCAGATTTTCTGTTAAACCAGAAAGACTAGTGGGAGATGGCAAGCGAGAGGGGGAGACAAAAAAGAGAGAACATTGGAAATGTGGACGTATTGGGTGCACGGACATATGCACACAAACACACGAAACATGAAAGACATACGTGGAGTAAAGAGAACTTGTGTAGGACAAAGACCACAGACGAAGAGAAAAGAGGAAACACATAGACAGTAGAAGGGGTTTGAAATGAGAAATGTACTTACCACATAAACCGTGTTCTGTAGTTAAATAAAGGTTCAACTAAAAATAAAAATAGCCGATCATTCAGTAGTCCCAGTAGCATTGGAGAGACGGGGGAGAGACTTACACTATAAAAAGCCAGTATATAACAGACTGTTTATTTGAATGGCTGCATTCCCTGAGCAGGAAGGAGAGAACAACTTGAACTAAAAGTTCACACAAAACAAAAGTGAACCATGTCACGGGGATGATGCAGGACTTTTAGAGAGGTAACGCCTACCACAGCTTCCGATTGTCGGTCAATAGCATGTACTTGGCGGGGTTGCGCTCACAACAGCTGTGCGTGCGCAGTGCAAACATAGTCACGATCTGGCAAGAGTGGATTTTGTCGGAACTTGTTGTGTTGCAACCTGGTCTCATAGACAAGACTTAACATAGTACATATGTAACGGATGTGAAACGGCTAGCTTAGTTAGCGGTGCGCGCTAAATAGCGGTTCAATCGGTGACGTCACTTGCTCTGAGACCTTGAAGTAGTGCGGCTTTTGTGGAGCGATGGGTAACGATGCTTCGTGGGTGTCAGTTGTTGATGTGTGCAGAGGATCCCTGGTTCGGGCGAGGGGACGGTCTAAAGTTATACTGTTACACATATAAATCCGGAACCGTGACACAGAAATGTGTATGACATGTTATGTTTGGTATGGTTAGATAAGACAGATGGCTACTTAAGGAAAAACTCAAGTAATGGTGGTTGGTTGGGATCGGCTTATAACATGAACGTCTAGCAACCCAAAGGTTGTGAATTCAAATCTCATCATGGACAAATTTAGCCTTTTAGCTAACTACGTTTGAGCTACTTTGCAACTACTTAGCATGTTAGCTAACCCTAACCCTAGCCCTTTTAGGTAACCCTTCCCTTAACCTTAACCCTAACCCATAGCATAGCTAACGTTAGCCAATAAGCTAATGTTAGCCACCTAGCCACATAGCTAAAAATCGTAACACATTTTACTTTTGCAAATCCATAACATATTGTATGTTTTGCAAATGCGTAACATATAATAGGATTTGCAATTGTTAACATATCATAAGAAATGGGTGATGGACATCCACAAATGAATACATACCATACAAAACGTAACATACAGTATCATCTGGCCGTGATTTGGAGTCCCATAGACCGGCGCACAAGTGGCGCCGAGGTAGGCCATCATTGTAAATAAAAATTTGTTCTTAACTGACTTGCCTAGTTAACCTGTTAGTCCTATAGGGGCAGTATTTCATTTTTGGATAAAAAGACGTGCCCGTTTTAAGCGCAATATTTTGTCACGAAAAGGTGCTCGAATATGCTTGGAATTGATAGCTTTGGAAAGAAGACAGTCTTACGTTTCCAGAAATGCAAAGATTTTCACTGTGAGTCCCTTAGAACAAATGTTTCGGGCAAAACCAAGATGTATGACCGACCAGGAAATGCACAGGATTTCTGAGGCTACGTTTTCCATGATCGCCTTATATGGCTGTGAATGCGACAGGAATGAACGGACTCTTTCTCTTGTTTCCCCAAGGTCTCTGCAGCATTGTGACGTATTTGTAGGCATATCATTGGAAGATTGACCATAAGAGACTACATTTACCAGGTGTCCCGCTAGGTGTCTGCGTGGCAATTGGTGCGCAAAAAAGTCAGGTCCCGGTATTTTTCCATTCAAATCTCAGAACAAACCAGGCTACAAGGACGGTGCTTTCAATGGAGAGAAATATGACAAACCACCTTCAGGATTGATTCAAACAACGTTTTCCATGTTTCAGTCGATATTATGGAGTTAATTCGGAAAAAAGTTCGACATGTAGGTGACTGAATTTTCGGTTAGTTTCGGTAGCCATATGCATAGTAACAAAAGGGAACGATGTGTCCTACACAAGAATCTTTCAGGAAAAACTGGACATCTGCTATGTAACTGAGAGTCTCCTCATTGAAACATCTGAAGTTCTTCAAAGGTAAATTATTTTATTTGATTCCTTGGCTGGTTTTTGTGAATATGTTGCGTGCTAAATGCTAATGCTAACGCTAAGCTAGCTATCACCACTCTTACACAAATTAGTGATTTTCTCTGGTTCTAAAGCATATTTTGAAAATCTGAGACGACAGGATTGTTAAGAAAAGGATAAGCTTGAGAACAGGCATATTTATTTCGTTTCATTTGCGATTTTTAAAAATCGCTAACGTTGCGTTATGCTAATGAGCTTGAGGCTGTAGTAACGATACCGCATGCGGGATGGGGCGGACTAAGAGGTTAAATAAAGGTTAAATAAAAATAAAATAAATAAAAATCGTACTAAATGGATTGCTTCGGAACATACAGAATAATACGTAATGCTCTGAGACCAGGTTGGCAGATATACTGCTGGTATCAACAGCTGTGGTTACTTCGGGGGAAACTTGTATCCACTTCTGTATTGGTAGGCAGCGCTGCTATACATATTGTTGTACATACATGTTGGAGACAGTTCTAGTTTGCATGCTTAACCTACTGTTCAACCGTGGTAGTTGTGCTACATCGGGGCCTGAGAATAATGCTTCAGTTATAATAAATTCGCGGAGCAAGTCCATCTCAATAGATTAGACTAAAAACGCCTGCCCTAAATCTCATCTCATCTCCTCTCCTCCTTCTCTGATCTGAAGACACAAGATTAGCACCGAGGTAAAGTTAGTTTCAGGTTGTATATTCGACGGATATTCGCCTGTAGTTTTCCTTACATCCACCAACAGCAGTTAGGGACCGGCAACATAGTGACAAATCAACATTTTCAAAATTCAATAGCTCTTTAACCATTACTCCTAACAATTTCAAAATTGGTTGTAGCTAACCCGATGGCATAGACACACATTGCACACCCTGTAGTTTGTCCATTTTCATCTCACATGGTTTTACATGAATTTTTCAAAATGTTGAATTTCAATAGCTCTTTTGTCATGTGATCTGGTGAATTCAAGCACGTTTCAGAATGTCCACTCAGTGGGCCTACACATTGCACACCCTTGAGTTTGTCCATTTTTATCTCACATGGTTTTACATGCATTTTACACATTTTAGAATTTCAATAGCTCCTTGGTCATGTGACCTGGTGACTTCAAACAAGGCTCAGAATGTCCACTCAGTGGGCCTACACATTGCACACCCTTTAGTTTGTCAATTCTTTTTATATATACATATATATATTTTTTTTGATCTCAGATGGTTTTACATTAATAGTTTGTAAGTAGTAAATAAATAGTTTGTAAGTTTATGAGAAACTTATTTGCTTAAAATGGGCGGAGACCAGTCTCAAAATCAAGCACTAGCGTTTATTCTCGAGAGTACTGAACACGATTCAATTTACCACAGGTCATAAACTGAAAATGACGTCATTAGTTTTCGAACTGCCCCGTCTCTTCTCCACTCCGGTACAATGGCAGTGTAGTTCTCAAGCCTTCCCACATCGTCTCCCACCAATTTAGATAATTTATGACCGAGCCAAGGTCTTCCTGTGTAGATAAGCATTCTAGCCAGTCTGACGATAAGTTCATTCGTTTCTACCAAGGAACAGACAGTCATTGTTCTAATTCTTGATTATAATGACACACATTATATTCAGTACTAGGATTCAAATACAATTCATACATCTTATACAGTAACATAATAGTATTCTGATTAGTCAATCCTGATTGAAATGTATACATAATTAGTCATTATTGATAAAAAAAAATCCCTTAACAGTTTCTCAAATGACTGTCTCGCCTGGTTCACCAACTACTTCTCAGAGTTCAGTGTGTCAAATGGGAGGGCCTGTTGTCCGGACCTCTGCCAGTCTCTATAGGGGTTCCACAGGGTTCAATTCTCGGGCCGACTCTTTTCTCTGTATATATCAATGATGTCGCTCTTGCTGCTGGTGATTCTCTGATCCACCTCTACACAACCGACACCATTCTGTATACTTCTGGCCCTTCTTTGGACACTGTGTTAACAACCCTCCAGACAAGCTTCAATGCCATACAACTCTCCTTCTGTGGCCTCCAACTGCTCTTAAATGCAAATAAAACTAAATGCATGCTCTTCAACCGATCACTGCCCGCATCTGCCACCCCCCTAGCATCACTACTCTGGACGGTTCTGACTTAGAATATGTGGACAACTACAAATACCTAGGTGTCTGGTTAGACTGTAAACTCTCCTTCCAGACTCATATTAAGCATCTCCAATCCTAAATTAAATCTAGAATCAGCTTCCTATTTCGCAACAAAGCATCCTTCACTCATACTGCCAAACATACCCTCATAAAACTGACTATCCTACCGATCCTTGACTTCGGCGATGTCATTTACAAAATAGCCTCCAACACTCTACTCAGCAATTTGGATGCAGTCTATCACAGTGCCATCCGTTTTGTCACCAAAGTCCCATATACTAACCACCACTGCGACCTGTATGCTCTCGTTGGCTGGCCCTCGATTCATATTCGTCGCCAAACCCACTGGCTCCAGGTCATCTATAAGTCCTTTCTAGGTAAAGCCCCGCCTTATGTCAGCTCACTGGTCACCATAGCAGCACCCACCCGTAGCACACGTTCCAGAAGGTATTTTTCACCCAAAGCCAATTCCTCCTTTGGCTGCCTTTCCTTCCAGTTCTCTGCTGCCAATGACTGGAACGAATTGCAAAAATCACTGAAGCTGGAGACTCTTATCTCCATCACTATCTTTAAGCATCAGCTATCAGAGCAGCTAACAGATCATGCACATGTATGTAGCCCATCTGTAAATAGCCCATCCAACTACCTCATCCCCATATTGTTATTTATTTTTATATATTTATTTTTTTGCTCCTTTGCACCACCATCTCTATTTGCACATTCATCTTCTGCACATCTCACTCCAGTGTTTATTTGCGAAATTGTAATTATTTTGCCACTACGGCCTATTTATTGTCTTTCCTCCCTAATCTTACTTAATTTGTACACACTGTATATAGACTTTTGTATTGTGTTATTGACTGTACGTTTGTTTATTCCATGTGTAACTCTGTGTTGTTGTTTGTGTCACACTGCTTTGCTTTATCTTGGCCAGGTCGCAGTTGTAAATGAGAACTTGTTCTCAACTGGCTTACCTGGTTGAATAAAGGTGAAATAAAAAAATAATCAAATACTGTATGTGGGAATGTCTTATGTCCGTCCTACATGTAGTGTTGGTACATGGACTATTCCTCAACTGCATATATCATAAATTGCTATTGAAAATAGAAGTATTATTTTCAACAACTGACATTTTCAGATTTTATTTTGACACACACTTGGTGCTTACAATTCATTCTCTACTGTCATAGATTTGGTGGGCACTGTCATCTGATCTTTGTGATATGACTTTCTTTAAGCACGTACTGATGAAACTGTCACTTAATATTTTTTTCTTAAAGTCTAAAAACGCTCTACAGTCGTGGCCAAAAGTTTGGAGAATGACACAAATATTAATTTCCACAAAGTTGGCTGCTTCAGTGTCTTTAGATATTTTTGTCAGATGTTACTATGGAATACTGAAGTATAATTACAAGCATTTCATAAGTGTCAAAGGCTTTTATTGACAATTAGATGAAAAGAGTCAAAATTTGCAGTGTTGACACTTCTTTTTCAAGACCTCTGCAATCCGCCCTGGCATGCTGTCAATTAACTTCTGGGCCACATCCTGACTGATGGCAGCCCATTCCTGCATAATCAATGCTTGGAGTTTGTCAGAATTTGTGGGGTTTTGTTTGTCCACTCCCCTCTTGAGGATTGACCACAAGTTCTCAATGGGATTAAGGTCTGGGGAGTTTCCTGGCCATGGACCCAAAATATCTATGTTTTGGACCCCGAGCCACTTAGTTATCACTTTTACCTCATGGCAAGGTGCTCCATCATGCTGGAAAAGGCATTGTTCATCACCAAACTGTTCCTGGATGGTTAGGGGAAGTTGCTCTTGGAGGATGTGTTGGTACCATTCTTTATTCATGGCTGTGTTCTTGGGCAAAATTGTGAGTGAACCCACTCCCTTGGCTGAGAAGCAACCCCACACATGAATGGTCTTAGGATGCTTTACTGTTGGCATGACACAGGACTGATGGTTGCACTCACCTTGTCTTCTCCGGACAAGCTTTTTTCAGGACGACCCAAACAATTGGAAAGGGGATTCATCAGAGAAAATGACAGTACCCCGGTCCTCAGCAGTCCAATCCATGTACCCTTTGCAGAATATCAGTCTGTCCCTGATGTTTTTCCTGGAGAGAAGTGGCTTCTTTGCTGCCCTTCTTGACACCGGGCCATCCTCCAAAAGTCTTTGCCTCACTGTGCGTGCAGATCCACTCACACCTGACTGCTGCCGTTCCTGAGCAAGCTTTGTACTGGCAGTGCCCCGATCCCGCAGTGAATCAACTTTAGGAGACGGTCCTGGTGCTTGCTGGACTTTCTTGGGCGCCCTGAAGCCTTCTTCACAACAATTGAACCGCTCTCCTTGAAGTTCTTGATGATCCGATAAATGGTTGATTTAGGTGCAATCTTACTGGCAGCAATATCATTGCCTGTGAAGCCCTTTTAGTGCAAAGCAATGATAACGGCACGTGTTTCCTTGCAGGTAACCATGATTGACAGAGGAAGAACAATGATTCCAAGCACCACCCTCCTTTTGAAGCGTCTAGTCTGTTATTCGAACACACTCAGCATGACAGAGTGATCTCCAGCCTTGTCCTTGTCAACACTCACACCTGTGTTAACGAGAGAATCACTGACATGATGTCAGCTGGTCCTTTTGTAGCAGGGCTGAAATGCAGTGGAAATGTTTTTTGGGGATTCAGTTCATTTGAATGGCAAAGAGGGACTTTGCAATTAATTGCAATTCATCTGATCACTCTTCATAACATGCTGGAGTATATGCAAATTGCCATCATACAAACTGAGCCAGCAGACTTTGTGAAAATACATATTTGTGTCATTCTCAAAACTTTTGGCCACGACTGTACATTTATTCACTCTGTGATAGGGTTGGATCCTATATGCCACTTTTAGTGTCCTGTAAATGGTTCAGTGCCTATAATTTAGGCTGTGTGTAGAATGGGGCATAAAGGAAATTACCTCTACTAATAAATTACTACTAGATTATAGTGATAAGGAAAACAGCATACAAATTTGGCTTGTGTATTCATTTGCCTATTGTTAATCATAATTCCATTATTTTTACATAAAAAAGAGAATACTTCAAAATGAGAAGATCCTGCCATGGAAAAGACGACTGGGCGGACATAAAGGAGGGAAAATAACTCACACCATGCAGCAGGACACCTTCAGCTGTGGGGTCTTTGTATTGCAGGTTTGATAGTTATATTTTCAATAATGAATGGTTAGCTGTTATTTTTTGGTGTAGATGGCCAAGGAAGTTGCACAGAACTTCCCCAACATCCCTTCCCAAATTAATATGGAACCTTCAAAAACACATGGAGCAACTGTGAAAAGAAATGGCTGAGGATATATTAAAAATGTCTGGTATGTAATGACATTTAATTCAAAGTAAATGTAAATTCTTTATTTTTATGTAGTAGTGTGGGACAGCCATATGTTCAGTTCATGCCTCTGATGTCAGAGTTCAACAAAGCCAACAACTGCTTCATGTGTGTCACTGATAAAGAACCATGGATGTGGCCCAAAGACTGACTGGGTTAGTAACTTTATTTAACATGTTTATAATCTTTTGACAACAGTGACGGCATGTAAGACAATTTATGATATAACACAATGGACGGCTAATTCGAAATTCGTCATACTGCATTGATATTTCATATTATTTATTACGTCTTACGCTTTGTTTTGTTTTGATTGAATGTTTTGTATGCCAACGTTGGTTCCATGTGCTGTGCCTAGGAATGAAGACAGAGTTCAACATAGTAAAGAACACAAACTGGAAGTGCAGTCTTTGTTGTTGAAAATGTATGCTATACCCCACCAACACTGAAGAGATAAAACCAGGGATAAAGAGAAAGTTAACACTGTGAAATGTTTCATGCTTAATTGAAGTTAAGTGTCTGTTGATATTTTGGAAAAGATTAAAGGTCTACAATTTGTTTAATTTGTCAATATTACTTTTTTATTAATTGATTTACTGGCCACCATTACTGTGGTTACATGTTCAGTATATGTATTGACCAGAAAACCCAACTGCAGCCTACCTCACTAGCTCCCTCTCCATCCCTGTTCAGTATATGTATTGACCAGCAAACCCACTGCAGCCTACCTCACTAGCTCCCTCTCCATCCCTGTTCAGTATATGTATTGACCAGCAAACCCACTGCAGCCTACCTCACTAGCTCCCTCTCCATCCCTGTTCAGTATATGTATTGACCAGCAAACCCACTGCAGCCTACCTCACTAGCTCACTCTCCATCCTGTTCAGTATATGTATTGACCAGCAAACCTACTGCAGCCTACCTCACTAGCTCACTCTCCATCCCTGTTCAGTATATGTATTGACCAGCAAACCCACTGCAGCCTACCTCACTAGCTCCCTCTCCATCCCTGTTCAGTATATGTATTGACCAGCAAACCCACTGCAGCCTACCTCACTAGCTCCCTCTCCATCTCTGTTCAGTATATGTATTGACCAGCAAACCCACTGCAGCCTACCTCACTAGCTCACTCTCCATCCCTGTTCAGTATATGTATTGACCAGCAAACCCACTGCAGCCTACCTCACTAGCTCCCTCTCCATCCCTGTTCAGTATATATATTGACCAGCAAACCCACTGCAGCCTACCTCACTAGCTCCCTCTCCATCCCTGCTCAGTATATATATTGACCAGCAAACCCACTGCAGCCTACCTCACTAGCTCCCTCTCCATCCCTGTTCAGTATATGTATTGACCAGAAAACCCACTGCAGCCTACCTCACTAGCTCCCTCTCCATCCCTGTTCAGTATATGTATTGACCAGCAAACCCACTGCAGCCTACCTCACTAGCTCCCTCTCCATCCCTGTTCAGTATATATATTGACCAGCAAACCCACTGCAGCCTACCTCACTAGCTCCCTCTCCATCCCTGCTCAGTATATGTATTGACCAGCAAACCCACTGCAGGTGGTCTTTTCCTCGGTAAGATTAGCCTACTAAAAGCAACAGGGTTATGCATATATACATTACATATCCTATGGTCCAATATGTTCTCAGAGCATTTCATATTATTCTATGAGTAATTCTGAGAGATGCAACTTAGTTTGATATGTTCCATTTAGTATGGTCAGTTATAGCCTACGGTATATACCGATACTTTTTTACAGTGTTCTTCACTTTTCTTTCAATCTGACTGGACTGCGTCATCACTGAAAACCCTACAGTGGTTGGCGTATGCCGCTTGTGGAATGTGGGACATGTTGTTTTTAAACAATTAGCAGCGGGAGAAAAATAGATTACGGTAGGTTGTCATCTTTACTCGCACACTGTGCTCGTAAATCATTTTATTTTTAGGGGCAAATGCGAGTGAAATACTCGCACTGTCGAGCCCTGCTACTGTTCAAAAGTTTGGGGTCACTTAGAATTTGTTTTGTTTTTGAAAGAAAAGCACTTTTTTTTGTCTATTAAAATAACATCAAATTGATCAGAAATACAGTGTAGACATTGTTAATGTTGTAAATGACTAGTGTAGCTGGAAACGGCTGATTTTTTAAAATGGAATATCTACATAGGTGTACAGTGGCCCACTATCAGCAACCATCATTCCTGTGTTCCAATGGCACGTTGTCTTCGCTAATCCAAGTTCATCATTTTAAAAGGCTAATTGATTATTAGAAAACCCTTTCGCAATTATATTAGCACAGCAGAAAACTGTTCTTATTAAAGAACCAATAAAACGGTCCTTCTTTCGACTAGTTGAGTATCTGGAGTGTCAGAATTTGTAGGTTCGATTACAGGCTGAAAATGGCCAGAAACAAAGAACTTTATTCTGAAACTTGTCAGTCTATTCTTGTCCTGAGAAATGATGATGGCCTTCTAGGCAGAGTTGCAAAGAAAAATACATATCTCAGACTGGCCAATAAAAATTAAAGATGGGCATAAGAACACACACTGGACAGAGGAAGATTGGAAAAAAGTGTTAAGGACAGACAAATCTAATTTTGTGGTGCTTGGATCACAAATAAGAACATTTGTGAGATGCAGAAAACATGTAAAGATGCTGGAGGAGTGCTTGATGCCATCTGTCAAGCATGGTGGAGGGAATGTGATGGTCTGGGGGTGCTTTGATTGTGGTACAGTGGGAGAGTTTTACAGGGTAAAAGGGATCTTGAAGAAGGAAGAATATCACTCCATTTTGCAACACCATGCCATACCCTGTGGACTGCGCTTAATTGGAGCCAATTTCCTCCTACAACAGGACAATGACTCAAAGACCCTCCAAACTATGCAATAACTATTTAGGGAAGAAGCAGTCAGTTGATATTCTGTCTATAATGGAGTGGCCAGCACAGTCATCGGATCTCAACCCTATTGAGGATTTGTGGGAGCAGCTTGACCGTATGGTACGTAAAAAGTGCACATCAAGCCAATCCAACTGGTTGGAGGTGCTTCAGGAAGCATGGGGTGAAATCTCTTCAGATTACCTCAACAAATTGACAGCTAGAATGCCAAAGGTCTGCAAGGCTATAATTGCCGCAAATCGAAGATTCTTTGACAAAAGCAAAGTTTGAAGGACACAATTATTATCTCAACAAAAAATCTATATTTATAACCTTGTTAATGTCTTGACTATATTTCATATTCATTTTGCAAATAATTTCATGTATGTTTTCATGGAAAACAAGGACATTTCTAAGTGACCCCAAACTTTTGAACGGTAGTGTACATATATATATTTTTTGTTTTAAACGTTGGGGTCAAAATAGGTGGGGTTCTGCCCCACCTTCCCTGAATGACGGGTCACCACTGAGTATGGTATTTATTCATTTGTGGATGTCCATCTTCGATTTTGTATGATATGTTAAGAATTACAATTCCTATTATATGTTACGAATATGTAAAATGTAAAATAAGTTATGAATTCGCAAAACATATTATATGTTACAAATTTGCAAAAATGTACACTATATTATGAATTTGCAAAATGTATGATATGTTACGAATTCTGGCTAGGTGGCGATCATAAGCTAGCTTGCAAATGTTAGCTAGGCTAGGGGTTAGTGTTAAGTTTAATTTATAATTTAACCAGGCAAGTCAGTTAAGAACAAATTCTTATTTACAATGATGGCCTAGGAACAGTGGGTTAACTGCCCTTTCAAGGGGCAGAACGACAGATTTTTACCATGTCAGTTCAGGGATTTGATCCAGCAACCTTTCGGTTCCGAGCCCAAGACTCTAACTCCCAAGACTCTATATTCCTTTAACCACTAGGCTACCTGCCACCTCTAGGTTAGGTTAAAGGGTTAAGGTTAGGGTAATGGTTAGCTAGCATGCAAAGTAGTTGCAAAAGTGCTACAAAGTAGTAAGTAGTTGAAAAGTTACTAATTAGCTAAAATGCTAAAGTTGGCCGTGGTGAGATACAAACTCGCAACCTTTGGTTGCTAGACATTTGCGTTATACATAGTTGCAAAGTAGCTCAAAAGTAGTATGTAGTTGAAAAGTTGCTAATTAGCTAAAATGCTAAAGTTGTCTGTGATGAGTTTCAAACTCACGCACCCATCCACCCTGACCAACCACATTTAAGTAACCATCTGTCTTATGTACCCATCAGTTGCGGTCGGTGCCGTTGAAGATGAGGGAGGACAATTTTCATGAGAATAGCTTATTTCTATTACAGTATATTGGATGACTGTCATTCATATTCCTTTCATCCAGTTCAATGTGACAGTGATAGGTTTAGGCTACGACATGATTCTCGAATTTTGCCTATACACATCATGAGGTTGCTACAACCTAGCCTATGAATGAAAGTTTACAACGTAGGTGCACACAGGCCGAGATCATGTTTTTAGGTGACAGACAGTGACACATTCAATATCGCCTTGCACACTCTTCTTGCCTGCATCTAGCTGATCTAGGGTCTAATCATTAGTCCAACAGTTGCAAATACCAGTTTATATTAGACAAATTCAGATATGTTTAGCCCCGTTTTGTTCCTTTTGCTTCCGTTTAAGAAACTTATTTTCCACAGAATCGGCAGAATGAATACACCCCGAGATGATTCACTTTTATAGCAGCCACTGTTTTCCTCTTCGCATTTACGCACTCCACTCCACTCACCGTTTCCCTTCGCTTGTGGACTTCACTGCACTACACATCGGCTGTATGTGACCAGGCGAAAAAACCTTTACAAGCAAAACCATATCATAACCCCTACATCGTTGTCACCATATTGGCTAAAATAACGTCATAGTCAGCATAGCTAATACTAGAACTAACATGTTAACCTGCTACAATCATACAGTCAGTAAGCAGTGTAGCAGTTACCTCACCTGGTGGCAATAAATTAGTAAAACCAAAAGCTTACCTTGACTTGGAAGAGTTCCAGTGTTGTGTTGGATAGTCATCGCCAGCTAGCTAACATAGCATCCCTCTATTTGAGCAGGGTGTTTGAGTAGGCTAAACTAGCTCGCTGCATTTGCTAGCTAAGTAAGTGAAACAGAAAGTGATTTAAACAATCTGGAAATCTCTATCTTTCTCTTGTTTCTCCTTCATTTTGGAAGAAATTAATTTGTTCAAAACTGTGAAACTATTGTCTTACTCTCTCTTTGAGTCAACTACTAACCACATTATATGCACTGCAGTGCTAGCTAGCTGTAGCTTATGCCTTCTGTACTAGATTCATTATCTGATCCTTTGATTGGGTGGACAACATGTCAGTTCATGCAACAAGAGATCTGATAGATTGGAGGATGTCCTCCGGAAGTTGTCATGATTACTGTGTAAGTCTATGGAAGAGGGTAAGAACAATGAGCCTCCTAGGTTGTATTGAAGTCAATGTACCCAGAGGAGGATGGAAGCTAGCTGTCCTCCGGCTGCACGATGGTGCTACCCTACAGAGTGCTGTTGAGGCTACTGTAGACCTTCATTGCAAAACAGTGTGTTTTAATCAATTTTTTTTGTGACGTGAATATATTTAGTATAGTTTTATCTGAAAATAATCACTTCTAAAATGTTTTATTTGTATGAAATTCACTGAGGAGGATGGTCCTCCCTTTCCTCCTCTGAGGGGCCTCCACTGGTACCCATACCAAACACAACATATCATACTAAATGGAGTGTCTCGGATTTACATACAGAATAATACGAAATGCTCTGAGGTTAAATGGCCTGGGAATTTGTTTTCACCTGCCATGTTGTTTCAAAGTAGAGATAATGTATCCTACAGATTAAGAGGATAAGGAAAGAAATATAACATAAATTGTTTTATATGTTGTCCACCAGATGGCGAGATTGGCCTTTTTTGGTAAGTACTACTGGAATGTTTCCTGATACTACTTGCTACATTAATGCAGGTAAATTAACCTTGAAATGTTGTATAGCCAAAAATATCTAGAGATGTAACAAGATATTTGCATATCATTTATTTATTGATATGAAAATTACATTTCCCCCAATGTTTTATTCTACTTCCTCAAATTTCTACAACATAGAAATACATGCATACAATCCCATGTACATATCTGTTGTGCTGACTGATTGATAACAATCTCATCTAAATAGGTAAATTAGCAAATGTTGAACAACAGTCTGGTACCAAAGGACACGTGGACAGTTTGCCATAGGTAAAGTAAAGCTGCATGTCTGTCATGACTTAACACCGTTGTTTCCCCTCTTCAGCAAGTAACAAAATGAAGCAATCAACCAAAGAAAAAATTATTGCTGCGAGGATTTGAAATGTATAAGTATTTGCTGCCTTCAAAACTACAAGGCAATATATGAGTAACACATATATTGATGACTTAGCCCTCTTGAGGGAGTGGGTATCAAACATTTAAAAAAAATCTATTTAGCAGTTCCTTGAAATTAGTCATCAATTTATCATAAAGCCAAACACTAGAGGCAGATGGGGTTAACATGGTAGGCTATGCGATTGGATGGACTGTAGAATCTCATGAACAAAAATGACCCCAAAATTGTATTTACAAGAAGATAGCGAAAGTAGACTACTATATGAAAAATTCCCCGTCCTGAGAAGGTGTGGTCTTTAAAAGCACCATAATTTTGAGCTAGGCAACTATCATGAAGCACCAGAGGAACGAATCACAACAAAATAACATCAGTTTTTTCCTCACTTTGACACAATGCGCACATCTGTATTTCTTCCCCATTTTGTCATTTTCACAATCATTCCAATTTCTGTTCCCTCTTTTCATGACTCCCTGTCCCCCTTTTGTCTTGTATTCTCTCTTCCTCTCTCTTTTTCTGTCAGTCTCCACATCCCCCTCTCCCTCTTTCTCCCTCTCTCTTCTTCAAATCTGATTTTAAACCTAACCTTACCCCTAACCACACTTTTAACCTTATGCCTAACCCTAACCTTAAATTATTTTTTGTTTTCATACATTTTTACATTAGAGCCAATTTTGCCTTTTTGGCTGTGATAACTAGTGACAACCACCTTAAAAAAAGTACATCTCTAAATTCATAACATACTACCTGCCTTTGTAGAGATAAAAAAAAAACATAAACCTATTTATTTCTGCAACAACACACTCACTCATCAAAAATTGTAAGCACGCTAGTTAGTGCCTCCTAAACACATGATTGACATTGGGTAAAGACAATAGGCTATCAGCTGATCATTGTGTTGATGATTGATGTAAACCTGATAGTTAACTAGCATTTTTTTGTGATTTCTCTTCAATGCTCTTAAATAATAACTTCATTATATACTATAATATTCATACTCTTCTAACTCATGCTACGGTATATGGCTGGCTGGTGGCCTGTGTGGATATTTTAGTATATGGTGGTTAGCTAAAGTCCAGACTACCTGTGTTGCTGCTGCCCTGACACACATGTGCAACACCCGACTGATGAAGGGATGGAGATGGGTCAGAGGGTCGTACAGCCTGAATGCAGCTGCTCCTCTCTGTCTTCTGCCTCTCTGCTGCTCGAAGGCTATGTAGACCAAACAAAATATTGATGATGATGTAGATCAAATGTTATGCTGCTGTGGCAGTACTGTTGATATTTAAACTAGGTAGCTTGCTACACAGACTCGAACGGTGACTGCATCCCAAGCCATGCATGTTTGGATACCAGGCACACGCAAGCTCTGTACAGGGCAGACCAATGGGATGGGGGTTGGCGGTGGTGAACTTGATGACTTTACGATGACTTGTGGGTTCAGAACAACAACAAAAAGGTGCTCGGGTACAGGTAGACCCCTCTCTGTGCACGTGGCTGGTTCACGCCATGACAGAGAAGTGGGAGGTGTTCTCGCTCTCTACTGAGCTGAAGGACCCAGTGGTCCTCCGTGTTTTCCTCTGTCCTCCCCATCTGTTCATCCCTGGATAGAACCTCTGTCCCAGCAGCCCCTTACACATTCTGGTCAGCTCCCTCCTAAACTTCACCCCCACAAAGCCGTACAGCAGCGGGTTCAGGGCACAGTGTGACAGGCCCATGCTCTCAGACACCAGGATCCCGATGTCCACCGTGCGGCCAAACTGGCAGCCTCCACTAATCATGCCCAGCTTCTTCAGGCTTTCGGCCAATTGGAAGGAGTTGTAGGGTGCCCAGCAGAGCACAAACATAGACACCAGGGAGACGATGAGGTGAAGGGACTTCCTCTTCTGGCGGCGCGAGGCGTTGCAAAGGGAGCGGAAGATACGGATGTAGCAGTAGAGCATGACAAGCAGGGGCAGCCCAAAACCCAGCACCAAGTTGACTAGCGGCATCCCCACCTGCCACTGCATTGAGCTGTGGGGGAACACAGTCTGGCACACCAGCAGGCCCTGATGATCCCCCGAGCGCCCCACTTCCATCTCCACCACCTGTCTAAAGGCGATGTCCACCCCACTCAGGCCCAAGCACACTGTCCAGATGAGGGCACAGGCAATCTGGGCATGGCAGGTGTTGCGTTTCCAGCCGGTGCTGACGGCGTGGACGATGGCTAGGTAGCGGTCGAAGCTGATGCAGGCCAGGAACAGGATGCCGCTGTAGCGGTTCAGAGAGAACAGGGCTCCGGAAATCTTGCAGGCGGCCACACCGAACAGCCACAGGTGGGACCACTGGACCGCGAACAGGGGCAGCGTGAGGGCCAGCAGGAGGTCGGACACGGCCAGGTGGAGCAGGAAGGTGTCGGTGAGGGAGAAGGAGCAGGCCCCGCCTGTCTGAGAGGTGCGGTAGCGCATCAGCACACACAGCACCAGGATGTTACCCACCAGCGCCAGCACAAACACCAGGCTGTAGACCACAGGAGAGTAGCTCCGGGTGAAGTCCATGATGCCATCCTGGTTGCAGGGCACGCCACTGGATTGGCTACTGCCTGTTTCTGGTGAAAAGCTGTAGTTGTCTTCATAAATCTGGAGACATAGGAGAGGAAAAGAGAATTTGAGGAAGGAAAATTAGCTAACTACAACAATGTTCTGGGTCCGTATGCATGAAGCATTCCCCCTGCCCATATAATCTTGTTTATTATGATCTAAAAGGTAAAACTGATCCTAGATCAGCACTGCTACTCTGAGACGCTTTATGGATACAGGCCCTGGATTCTCCTCATAGGACAGAGCGCATTTGTATCTCTGACTAAACTCAAGATGATGCAGTGCTATATTCATACAAATGTGTGTACCTATTACACATCTTAATTTGACCTACAGTGGGGCAAAAAAGTATTTAGTCAGCCACCAATTATGCAAGTTCTCCCACTTAAAAAGATGAGAGGCCTGTAATTTTCATCTTAGGTACACTTCAACTATGACAGACAAAATTAGAAAAAAAATGATTTTTTTATGAATTTATTTGCAAATTATGGTGGAAAATAAGTATTTGGTCAATAACAAAAGTTTCTCAATACTTTGTTATATACCCTTTGTTGGCAATGCCAGAGGTGAAGACTTACAGAAAAACGTTTGACAAGGTTTTCACACACGGTTGCTGGTATTTTGGCCCATTCCTCAATGCAGATCTCCTCTAGAACAGTGATGTTTTGGGGCTGTTGCTGGGCAACACAGACTTTCAACTCCCTCCAAAGATTTTCTATGGGGTTGAGATCTGGAGACTGGCTAGGCCACTCCAGGACCTTGAAATGCTTCTTACGAAGCCACTCCTTCATTGCCCGGGCGGTGTGTTTGGGATCATTGTAATGCTGAAAGACCCAGCCACGTTTCATCTTCAATTCTTTGGATGCAACTCAGCATTCTTTGTCCTCCAAACACGACGAGTTGAGTTTTTACCAAAAAGTTATATTTTGGTTTCATCTGACCATATGACATTCTCCCAATCTTCTTCTGGATCATCCAAATGCTCTCTAGCAAACTTCAGACGGGCCTGGACATGTACTGGCTTAAGCAGGGGGACATGTCTGGCACTGCAGGATTTGAGTCCCTGGTGGCGTAGTGTGTTACTGATGGTAGGCTTTGTTACTTTGGTCCCAGCTTTCTGAAGGTCATTCACTAGGTTCCCCAGTGTGGTTCTGGGATTTTTGCTCACCGTTCTTGTGATCATTTTGACCCCACGGGGTGAGATCTTGCGTGGAGCCCCAGATCGAGGGAGATTATCAGTGGTCTTGTATGTCTTCCATTTCCTAATAATTGCTCCCACAGTTGATTTCTTCAAACCAAGCTGCTTACCTATTGCAGATTCAGTCTTCCCAGCCTGGTGCAGGTCTACAATTTTGTTTCTGGTGTCCTTTGACAGCTCTTTGGTCTTGGCCATAGTGGAGTTTGGAGTGTGACTGTTTGAGGTTGTGGACAGGTGCCTTTTATACTGATAACAAGTTCAAACAGGTGCCATTAATACAGGTAACGAGTGGAGGACAGTGGCCTCTTAAAAAAGAAGTTACAGGTCTGTGAGAGCCAGAAATCTAGCTTGTTTGTAGGTGACCAAATATTTATTTTCCACCATAATTTGCAAATAAATTCATTAAAAATCCTCCAATGTGATTTTCTGGATTTTTTTCTCATTTTGTCTGTCATAGTTGAAGTGTACCTATGATGAAAATTACAGGCCTCTCACCTTTTTAAGTGGGAGAACTTCCACAGTTGGTGGCCGACTAAATACTTTTTTGCCCCACTGTATATAGTCACAGCAAAATAGTCCTGAAGCCACAGGATATGAACATTTAGTCCATAATGGTGCTTGATTGGTGGTTAGAATATTAGCTGGACAAAAGTAGTCTACATGAAAAGTAATGTCAATATAACCGTGTGTAAGTTTTCAGTGAAATTATGTAAATTACAAAGCTTATCTGCATTTCCTGTGGTGCAGGAAAATTCTCAGCAACAAAAGCATGATCAAATTAAGATCATACACTTGTAGTTTCTATGATTTTGAACAATATTTTAAATGGCTTCAGATTCTCTAACCATTGTTTTAAAATACAAGTTTTAATGTACAGATTGTTATAAATTGTCTCATACATATTTAGTTTTATTCTGTTCATTTCTTGACCAACCATGTTATAAAATATAATTTCTTATTTGACTTACCTGGCTAATATATTTTTTTTTGTCTGCTAGTCCCAATTATTTCTTGCAGCATCTATTGCTCTTGTCGTCATAAAGAACTACATTCATCAGTATGTGGCATAACAAGACCGTTACTCACATAGTAATCTGTGGTTGCCTTGACGTGATCCATTGTTACCAACGAAACAGCGGAACACCTGAAACACCTTCACAGACTAAGGACACTCTTCTCGTAGTCTCACCCGCGTTCCTCTCTTCATTTGAAACACCTTCACAGACTCAGGACACTCTTCTCGTAGTCTCACCCGCATTCCTCTCTTCATTTGCCACTCTGAACCAAATAAAAAGGAGAAGTTAGTAATTCAGGAACCGAATCCTCTCATATTTTAGGCCAAGCAGACCTATTCAAGGACAGCTGTTAGGAACCGGTGACTGTCCAAAGGGGATTGCGACATTAAGGTAAAAAAAAAACTAAATGTATGTGGCTTACTCAGAGACAGACAGACAGAAATGTTTTTCTAGTTATGCACTCTCTCTAGCTGTTATTTCTGGCTTATATTGGCGATATGTAGTACATTGCACATGTACAGTACACACAGTGCCTTCGGAAAGTATTCAGACCCCTTAACTTTTTAAAACATTTTGTTAAGTTATAAAAACTAAAAAACAGAAATACATGATTTACATAAGTATTCAGACTATTTTCTATGTGACTCGAAATTGAGCTCAGGTGCATCCTGTTTCCATTGATCATGCTTGAGATGTTTCTACAACTGGACCACCTGTGGTAAATTCAATTGATTGGATATGATTTGGAAAGGCACACACCTGTCTATATAAGGTTCCACAGTTGGCAGTGTATGTCAGAGCAAAATCCAAGCCATGAGGTCGAAGAAATTGTCCGCAGAGCTCCGAGACAGGATTGTGTCGAGGCACAGATCTGGGGATGGGTACCAAAAAATGTCTGCAGCATTGAAGGTCCCCAAGAACACAATGGCCTCCGTCATTCTTAAATGGAAGAAGTTTGGAACTGTAAAGGTTTTCCTCCTCCCCTTTGTCTGAAGAGGTGTAGCAAGGATCGGACCAAGATGTGGCGTGGTAAGTGTCCATGGTTGTTTATTTAAAAAACAAACTGAACACTCAATGATATACAAAACAATAATCGTGAACAAAACCGAAACAGTACCGTGTGGCGAACAAACACAGACACGGAAACAATCACCCACAAAACAACAGTGAAACCCAGGCTACCTAAGTATGATTCTCAGAGACAACTAATGACACCTGTTCTGCCTCTGATTGAGAACCATACTAGGCCGAACACAGAAAACCAACCTAGAAACACAAAACATAGAATGCTCACCCAACTCACGCCCTGACCAACTAAAACAAACAAATAACACAAGAACTAGGGTCAGAACGTGACAGGACCCACCAAGACTCTTCGTAGAGCTGGCAGCCCGGCCAAACTGAGCAATCGGGGGAGAAGGGCCTTGGTCACAGAGGTAACCAAGAATCCAATGGTCATTCTGACAGAGCTCTAGAGTTTCTCTGTTAAGATGGGAGAACCTTCCAGAAGGACAACCATCTCTGCAGTACTCTACCAATCAGGCCTTTATGGTAGAGTGGCCAGACGGAAGCCACTCCTCAGTAAAAGGTAGATGACAGCCCGCTTGGAGTTTGACAAATGGCATCTAAAGGAATCAGACCAAGAGAAACAAGATTATCTGGTCTGATGAAACCAAGATTGAACTATTTGGCCTGAATGTCATGTGTCACATCTGAATGAAACCTGTCACCATCCCTACGGTGAAGCATGGTCAAATCAATCAAATTTTATTTGTCACATACACATGGTTAGCAGATGTTAATGCGAGTGTAGCGAAATGCTTGTGCTTCTAGTTCCGACAATGCAGTGATAACCAACAAGTAATCTAACTAACAATTCTAAAACTACTGTCTTATACACAGTGTAAGGGGATAAAGAATATGTACATAAGGATATATGAGTGAGTGATGGTACAGAGCAGCAAACAGTAGATGGTATCGAGTACAGTATATACATATGAGATGAGTATGTAGACAAAGTAAACAAAGTGGCATAGTTAAAGTGGCTAGTGATACATGTATTACATAAGGATGCAGTCGATGATGTAGAGTACAGTATATACGTATGCATATGAGATGAATAATGTAGGGTAAGTAACATTATATAAGTAGCAGCATTGTTTAAAGTGGATCTAGATCTGATATATTTACATCATTTCCATCATTTCAATTCCCATTATTAAAGTGGCTGGAGTTGGGTGGCAGTGTCATTATTAAAGTGGCTGGAGTTGGGTCAGTGTCAATGACAGTGTGTTGGCAGCAGCCACTCAATGGTGGTGGCTGTTTAACAGTCTGATAGCCTTGAGATAGAAGCTGTTTTTCAGTCTCTCAGTCCCAGCTTTGATGCACCTGTACTGACCTCGCCTTCTGGATGATAGCGGGGTGAACAGGCAGTGGTTCGGGTGGTTGATGTCCTTGATGATCTTTATGGCCTTCCTGTAACATCGGGTGGTGTAGGTGTCCTGGAGGGCAGGTAGTTTGCCCCCGGTGATGCGTTGTGCAGACCTCACTACCCTCTGGAGAGCCTTACGGTTGAGGGCGGAGCAGTTGCCGTACCAGGCGGTGATACAGCCCGCCAGGATGCTCTCGATTGTGCATCTGTAGAAGTTTGTGAGTGCTTTTGGTGACAAGCCGAATTTCTTCAGCCTCCTGAGGTTGAAGAGGCGCTACTGCGCCTTCTTCACGACGCTGTCAGTGTGAGTGGACCAATTCAGTTTGTCTGTGATGTGTATGCCGAGGAACTTAAAGCTTGCTACCCTCTCCACTACTGTTCCATCGATGTGGATAGGGGGGTGTTCCCTCTGCTGTTTCCTGAAGTCCACAATCATCTCCTTAGTTTTGTTGACGTTGAGTGTGAGGTTATTTTCCTGACACCACACTCCGAGGGCCCTCACCTCCTCCCTGTAGGCCGTCTCGTCGTTGTTGGTAATCAAGCCTACCACTGTTGTGTCGTCCGCAAACTTGATGATTGAGTTGGAGGCGTGCGTGGCCACGCAGACGTGGGTGAACAGGGAGTACAGGAGAGGGCTCAGAACGCACCCTTGTGGGGCCCCGTGTTGAGGATCAGCGGGAGGAGATGTTGTTGCCTACCCTCACCACCTGGGGCGGCCCGTCAGGAAGTCCAGTACCCAGTTGCACAGGGCGGGGTCGAGACCCAGGGTCTCGAGCTTGATGACGAGCTTGGAGGGTACTATGGTGTTGAATGCCGAGCTGTAGTCGATGAACAGCATTCTCACATAGGTATTCCTCTTGTCCAGGTGGGTTAGGGCAGTGTGCAGTGTGGTTGAGATTGCATCGTCTGTGGACCTATTTGGGCGGTAAGCAAATTGGAGTGGGTCTAGGGTGTCAGGTAGGGTGGAGGTGATATGGTCCTTGACTAGTCTCTCAAAGCACTTCATGATGACGGAAGTGAGTGCTACGGGGCGGTAGTCGTTTAGCTCAGTTACCTTAGCTTTCTTGGGAACAGGAACAATGGTGGCCCTCTTGAAGCATGTGGGAACAGCAGACTGGTATAGGGATTGATTGAATATGTCCATAAACACACCGGCCAGCTGGTCTGCGCATGCTCTGAGGGCGCGGCTGGGGATGCCGTCTGGGCCTGCAGCCTTGCGAGGGTTAACACGTTTAAATGTCTTACTCACCTCGGCTGCAGTGAAGGAGAGACCGCATGTTTTCGTTGCAGGCCGTGTCAGTGGCACTGTATTGTCCTCAAAGCGGGCAAAAAAGTTATTTAGTCTGCCTGGGAGCAAGACATCCTGGTCCGTGACTGGGCTGGGTTTCTTCTTGTAGTCCGTGATTGACTGTAGACCCTGCCACATGCCTCTTGTGTCTGAGCCATTGAATTGAGATTCCACTTTGTCTCTGTACTGACGCTTAGCTTGTTTAATAGCCTTGCGGAGGGAATAGCTGCATTGTTTATATTCGGACATGTTACCAGACACCTTGCCCTGATTAAAAGCAGTGGTTCGCGCTTTCAGTTTCACGCGAATGCTGCCATCAATCCACGGTTTCTGGTTTGGGAATGTTTTTATCGTTGCTATGGGAACGACATCTTCGACGCACGTTCTAATGAACTCGCACACCGAATCAGCGTATCCGTCAATATTTTCATCTGACGCAATACGAAACATGTCCCAGTCCACGTGATGGAAGCAGTCTTGGAGTGTGGAGTCAGCTTGGTCTGACCAGCGTTGGACAGACCTCAGCGTGGGAGCCTCTTGTTTAAGTTTCTGCCTGTAGGCAGGGATCAACAAAATGGAGTCGTGGTCAGCTTTTCCGAAAGGGGGCGGGGCAGGGCCTTATATGCGTCGCGGAAGTTAGAGTAACAATGATCCAAGGTTTTACCACCCCTGGTTGCGCAATCGATATGCTGATAAAATTTAGGGAGTCTTGTTTTCAGATTAGCTTTGTTGAAATCCCCAGCTACAATGAATGCAGCCTCCGGATAAATGGTTTCCAGTTTGCAAAGAGTTAAATAAAGTTCGTTCAGAGCCATCGATGTGTCTGCTTGGGGGGATATATACGGCTGTGATTATAATCGAAGAGAATTCTCTTGGAAGATAATGCGGTCTACATTTGATTGTGAGGAATTCTAAATCAGGTGAACAGAAGGATTTGAGTTCCTGTATGTTTCCTTCATCACACCATGTCTCGTTAGTCATGAGGCATACGCCCCCGCCGCTCTTCTTACCAGAAAGATGTTTGTTTCTGTCGGCGCGATGCGTGGAGAAACCCGTTGGCTGCACCGCATCGGATAGCGTCTTCCCAGTAAGCCATGTTTCCGTGAAGCAGAGAACATTGCAGTCTCTGATGTCCCTCTGGAATGCTACCCTTGCTCGGATTTCATCAACCTTGTTGTCAAGAGACTGGACATTGGCAAGAAGAATGCTGGGGAGTGGTGCGCGATGTGCCCTTGTCCGGAGTCTGACCAGAAGACCGCTACGTTTCCCTCTTTTTCGGAGTCGTTTTCTTGGGTCGCTGCATGCGATCCATTCCGTTGTCCTGTTTGTAAGGCAGAACACAGGATCCGCGTCGCGGAAAACATATTCTTGGTCGTACTGATGGTGAGTGGCAGCATCATGCTGTGGAGATAGTTTTCAGTGGCAGGGACTGGGAGACTAGTCAGGTATGAGGGAAAGATGAATGGAGCAAAGTACAAAGATATCCTTGATGAAAACCTGGTCCAGAGCTCTTAGGACCTCAGACTGGGGTGAAGGTTCACCTTCCAACAGGACAACGACCCTAAGCAAATAGCCAATACATTGCATGAGTGGCTTCAGGACAAGTCTGAATGTCCATGAGTGGCCCAGCCAGAGCCCGGACATGAACCCGATCGAACATCTCTGGAGAGATCTGAAAATAGCTATGCAGCGATGCTCCCCATCCAACCTGACAGAGCTTGAAAGGATCTGCAGAGAAGAATGGGAGAAACTCCCCAAATACATGTGTGCCAAGCTTGTAGTGTCATACCCAAGAAGACTCAAGGCTGTAATCGCTGCCAAAGGTGCTTCGACAAAGTACTCAATAAAGGGTCTGAATCCTTATGTAAATGTGATCTTTCTGTTTTTAATACATTTGCAAAAATGTCTAAAAACCTGTTTTTTGCTTTGTCATTATGGGGTACTGTGTGTAGATTGATAAGGGGAAAAAACTGTTTAATCCATTTTAGAATAAAGCTGTAACGTAACAAACTGTATGTTTTTATGTGCAGTGCAGTAGCCTACATTCTAAGAAAAAACCCATACAAACATTGAGAACCCCCCATTCAAATGTCTGTGAGCGGACTAGATGCAGAAACCGATATACAAATCCCTGACTGCTTGCCAATTTAATTGAGTACAGAGAGACTGAATGTCTGGCACACATTCCCATAACATTGGGAAATGTTTTGAACTTGCCCCATCTGGGGAAGTGAAATCTGTGTTTTGCAGGAGTTGGGTTTTTACTGTCTGTACTGTGGTATTATTCAGTTTCGACCCTGTCTATTGCGGCTAAAACCAGACAAACATTTGCATTGTTTATGGATATGAATCTGTTGGATGGATACAATCAGACATCCTTTGATTTCTGTAAGCATTTCTCTGAGCTCACATTGATATCCAGTTATTTCTAAACCTTGCGGCAGTGCGATACAGTCTCCGATACAGTCTCCAAGAGCATGAAAATCATTCTAAAGATATTCCCCACTGTGGAACCGTTGCAAAAACAGAATAGTGAAAAAGACAGAGTGTCTAGCATAGAACAAACTGTTAAAGTCTTTACACATAACTAAATGCAAAGATGTTGTATTATATCATTACTGATGTAAAAGCCTCTTACCTGCTCACTGTCAGAGTGTTGACGTGTTGGGGACCTGGACCCCAGAGGAGATTGAGCAGGTTTGATATCACTTGCAGTTAGGTGAGGAAGAAGATGTACCTCTGTTTCAGGTCACAGAGTTACCTCTGATGTGGTTTCACACTGTGTCACCCATGCAACGCCCCAGGGAACTGGAATAGATCAGCTACTTATACGATTTACTGGTTTACTCACAATTTCCCTTAAGTATAGATACTGCATGTATATCTGTTATCTAGAATCTGGCCTTATTCAGATGGTGTGATCGTAAATAGTCATAGAGCAACTATTATACAGCGGCATGGAAATGTTCATTTTTTTCTGTCCACAACCACACCATGTAGTGAGCATCAGTGTGAAGAAAATGTCACACCTTATTTTTTGATATATTTTACCACAGCTGGGGTATCAAAGCAGCATGTCACCATGTGTAACAACAACCTCTAACTGAGGGTAACGTTCTCAATCCACATAGATACTTTTTGTGCAATTCAGTTTATTCAGATGTGGATGGATGTCCTAGGTGTTCAGATAAATTACGTTAGGTGGTGGAGCTGTCAGGTTTTCTTTATTCACTTGGGTAAAGAATAAAGACACTACAACGTTTTTACTCTTGGTTGTAAGGTCAATACTACACAGGGGGTGGGGTATGTAGAGGCACTAAACAGGAGCACAAATGGAAGAAGCAATAATCTGATTTATTTTTATTTTATTTAACTAGTTAAGAACAAATTCTTATTTTCAATGACAGCCTAGGAACAGTGGGTTAAACTGCCTGTGGGGGTAGAACGACAGATTTGTACCTTGTCAGCTCGGGGATTTGAACTTGCAACCTTCCGGTTACTAGTCCAACGCTCTAACCACTAGGCTACCCTGCCAATACCTGCAACACCTTTGCTCTTAATCTTAGTAGAAACTCATTACATAGGATACAAAAAATTAGACCTTCTTATTTTTAAAGCACTGCAGAGACAAGGCTGAATTTGAGAGGGACATTATAACATGTTGAGGTTGTTACTGTTTGGAGTGGTGGCTTATACAACTGCAACTTCATAGCTGCTGTTTCCTTCCTCTACACTCTGTGACTCAGAGAGGTGAGATGTTAGTCAATGGAAAAAGGCAACAGATTGTTGGGCACTGAGAGTAAGATAATGTACAAAGTATGTTTTAGTAAACTATTCAAGGTATGTGGGGAAATAACTTTCTTATTATATTAATGGGTAATTAGTTGGTGTGTAAACGTTTGTTAAAATCTTTAAAACTTTCAGGCTGAGTGTTTCTTTTCTATCCAATTGAGAGAAAGCTTTTTGCTTGATCTAATGGTGTATCAACATAGACTACTATTTGTTTAAGGAAACCAACCGGAAAGCAACTACATTGCACACACAATAGTGTAAGATTTCACATCCTTAATTTTACGGAGAAAGACGAAAAAGTCACTGCACACTTCCAATCAAATGCAAATGTATTTGAATTATAGCTGAGCTTTCGGTCAGTCGACCTTCATCTCCACAAACAATATTCGGACAGATAAGGCCACACAGAGAGCCTTTTAGCGAAAATATATTTAGAATGAGTCAGAGGGAGAATGAAAGAGGCCACCACATGCTCCTGCTCGATGTGTTTTCAGTGGCACGTGACTAGAACTCACTGCAGTTAAGCCCTCACAGAAGTTGCACAGCTGAGTTCTCATTTATCATCCTATTCAAATGTTTGCATTAGTACTCTGAGCAGTGCACAGGGCCATGCACAGACCTTTCAGGGGGCAAGTGCTCAAAAAGAAAAAAGGGCACTCCCCCCTTATTTAAATGAAACATCTACTTTAATTTGTATTTAAGCATAGAACTGATTATTTCTGCAACAACACCCTCACTTACAATCACAAATTGTAAGCAAGCTAGTTACAATCATGGCAGAGGGAAGATATTTCGGGGTGGGGGTGCTGAGGAAAACTGGGTGCTGGTAGAATTCTTTCTCTCCACGATGCTGACAAATATTTTTGTCTGCTCATACAGGAGTAATAAAGGCCCAGCATACTAATTTGGTGCGATTGTTTTGTTATTGACATTTTATTTAAAAAATATGGTATTCTTATTCAGGGGGTGCTGTAGCATCCTCAGCACCTCTACTTCCCCCTGCTATGGTTACAGTGCCTCCTAAAGACATGATTGACATCGGGAAAAGAGGGTAGGCTATAAGCTGGTCATTGATGTTAATGATTGATGTGAATCTGGTAGTTAGCTAGCTAAATATTTTGTTTTATTGATTGTGATTTATCTTCAATGCTCACTAACGTCTAACATTCATAATCTTCTAACTCATGGTACAGTGTCTTGCAAAAGTATTCATCCCCCTTGGCGTTTTTCCTATTTTGTTGCATTACAACATGTCATTTAAATTTTTATTTGGATTTCATGTAATGGACATTCACAAAATAGTACAAATTGGTGAAGTGAAATGAAAAAAATGACTTGTTTAAAAAACAACATTTCAATAACAAACGTGGTGCGTGCATATGTATTCACCCCTTTTACTATGAAGCCCCTAAATAAGATCTGGTGCAACCAATTACCTTCAGAAATCATATAATTAGTTAAATAAAGTCCACCTGTGTGCAATCTAAGTGTCACATGATCTGTCACATGATCTGAATATATATACATCTGTTCTGAAAGGCCCCAGAGTCTGCAACACCACTAAGCAAGGGGCACTACCAAGCAAGCGGCACCATGAAGACCAAGAAGCTCTCCAAACAGGTCAGGGACAAAGTTGTGGAGAAGTACAGATCAGGGTTGGGTTATAAAAACATATCTATAACTTTGAACATCCCACGGAGCACCATTAAATCCATTATAAATAATTGAAAGAGTATGGCACCACAACAAACCTGCCAAGAGAGGGCTGCCCACCAAAACTCACGGACCAGGCAAGGAGGGCATTAATCAGAGAGGCAACAAAGAGACAAACGACAATCCTGAAGGAGCTGCAAAGCTTCACAGCGGAGATTGGAGTATCTGTCCATAGGACCACTTTAAGCTGTACCCTCCGCAGAGCTGGGCTTTACGGAAGAGGCCAGAAAAAAAGCAATTTCTTAAAGAAAAAAATAAGCAAACTGTTTGGTGTTCGCCAAAAGGCATGTGGGAGAATCCACAAACATATGGAAGAAGGTACTCTGGGGTGATGAGACTAATACTCAGCTTTTTGGCCATCAAGGAAAATGCTATATCTGGCGCAAATCCAACACCTCTCATCACCCCGAGAATACCATCCCACAGTGAAGCATGGTGGTGGCAACATCATGCTGTGGAGATGTTTTTCATAGGCAGGGACTGAGAAACTGGTCAGAATTAAAGGAATGATGGATGGCGCTAAATACAGGGAAATTATTGAAGGAAACCTGTTTCAGTCTTTCAGAGATTTGATACTACAAAGTAATGACTTTGGGGGTGAATTGTTATGCACTGTCACGTTCTGACCTTAATGTCTTTGTTTTAGTATGGTCAGGGCGTGAGTTGGGGTAGGTAGTCTATGTTCTTTTTTCTATGTTGTATTTATATGTTTGGCCTGGTATGGTTCTCAATCAGAGGCAGGTGTCGTTCGTTGTCTCTGATTGGGAATCATACTTAGGTAGCCTTTTCCCACCTGTGTTTTGTGGGTGATTATTTTCTGTTTTAGTGTTTTACGCACTGTTTCGGGTTTCGTTTATTTTCACGTTGTTATTTTGTACTTTCAGTGTTCAGTAAAATAAATCATCATGAACACATACCACGCTGCGCATTGGTCCGACATTTTACACTCCTCGTCAGAGGAGGACGAAGAATTCCCTTAAATGCACGCTGAAGTTTTTTGTTTTATTTTTTGTTTGTTTCACAATAAAATATATTTTGCATCTTCAAAGCGGTAGGCATGTTGTGTAAAGCAAATTATACAACCCCCCCCAAATACATTTTAATTCCAGGTTGTAAGGCAACAAAATATGTCAAATGCCAAGGGGGGTAAATACTTTTGCAAGCCACTGTATATGGCTGGCTGGCTAGTGGCTTGTGTTGATATTTTAGCTAGAGTCTAGACTACCTTGTTCAGTGCTTAAGTTTTTAATCAGGAGGTGCCTTAGCAAAAGTGAAGCGAGAGGGGGGTGGGGAGCACTGAGGTACCTTTATTACAAGACATTGCATGCATGTCATCGCATTTGCGTGTTGGCATGAAGAAGTAGAGTAGAGGCGCTTACAGAAGTTTGCACACATGGGGACTATTTTTAGTAGCCTAGGGCCCAGTAAAAATGGCCTTAAATAAACGCCTTGGCCTTACATGACTGAACATTGTTAGCCAGGGTTAGGTAGGTTACTTTCTAAATGTAATCCATTACAGTTACTACTTACCTGTCCAAAATTGTAATCAGTAGCGTAACTTTTGACCTACCCAAACTCAGTAACGTAATCTGATTACTAATCTAGTGACTTTTAGATTACTTTCCCCTTAATGGAAAATTCTACCCAAAAAGTATATTTTGGGATCAGTTGCCGGGTGCCAGGGGTTTCTACTCCAGGTGCCAGGGGTTTCTACTCCAGCTGGAGCTCTACCTAGCAGCTGTTCGTCCGGCCCCTTCCGGACGCGAGAGAGTGAGCGCCCTCATCTCCTGCCTGACTGGAAAAGCCCTGGAGTGGGCCAACGCCATCTGGGGAAGGGAAGGCCCGACTCTGGATGACTACAGGACTTCTCCCGCCGCTTCCGGGCAGTTTTTGATCATCCACCTGAAGGAAGAGCGGTGGGAGAGAGACTGTTTTATCTGAGACAGGGGATGAGGAGCGCTCAAGAGTTCGCACTGGACTTCAGAACTCTGGCAGCTGGTACGGGATGGAATGAGCGGGCCCTGACGTTCGTAGGGAGCTAGCCTGCAGGGACACCACTCTCAACCTGGACCAGCTGGTGGACTTGTCTATCCGGCTGGATAACCTGTTGGCCTCCCGCGGACGTCATTTCCCAGCACCTTGGATCCCACACCGATGGAGTTAGGAGGGGCTGCTATGAGGGGGACCGGAGGGGGCCCATTCCCTGTACCAACTGTGGCCGCAGAGGACATACTGCTGGTCGGTGCTGGGGTGGTTCTCCAGGAGGTCGAGGTAGCAGGTGGAGCACTGGTGGGTCATCCCAGGTGAATAGGTACACAACTCACCCAGAGCCCTCTGTTGCACACATGTGGTTACCTATAGAATTTCCTGAGTTCTCCCCACATTCCCATTTATAAGGCACTAGTAGATTCAGGCGCAGCTGGGAACTTTATTGACCGCTCCTTAGCACATAGATTAGGGATTCCTATTGTTCCTGTTGACGTTCCCTTCCCTGTACATGCCTTAGATAGTCGTCCTTTGGGGTCGGGGCTAATTGGGGAGGTCACAGCGCCCATTGCTATGAGAACGCAGGGGTCACGAGGAGATAATTAGTCTCTTCCTGATCGACTCCCCTGCATTTCCTGTTGTATTGGGTCTTCCTTGGTTGGCCTCTCATGATCCTATTATTTCGTGGCAACAGAGGGCTCTCAAGGGATGGTTCTGTCAGTGTTCAGGGAGGTGTGTAGGTGTTTCCTTAGGTGCCACTACGGTGGAAAGTCCAAACCAGGTCTCCACCATGCACATTCCCCCCCGAATATGCCGATTTTGGCACTCGCCTTCTGTATAAAGAAGGCGACTCAATTACCACCCCATCGACAGGGGGATTGTGCGATAGATCTCTTGGTAGAAGCTGCACTTCCCAGGAGTCACGTGTATCCTCTGTCACAGGAGGAGACGGTGGCTATGGAGACATATGTCACCGAATCTTTGGGACAGGGATACATTCAACCTTCCATCTCACCTGTCTCCTCGAGTTTCTTTTTGTGAAGAAGGATAGAGGTTTGCGCCCGTGTATGAGTCACTACACTGGGCGTGCTTCTTCACAAAATTGGACCTCAGGAGCGCTTACAACCTGGTGCGTATCCGGGCGGGAGATGAGTGGAAGACAGCATTTAGCACCACTTCTGGGCATTATGAGTACCTCGTCATGCGTTACAAATGAATGCTCCATCAGTCTTCCAATCCTTTGTAGAGGAGATTTTCAGTGTAGTGGTGTAGAGCATGTGTCCCTGGTACGCAGGGTGCTTGGTAGACTGTTGGAACATGACCTGTATGTCAAGGCTGAGAAATGTCTGTTCTTCCAACAGTCCGTCTCCTTCCTAGGGTACCGCTTTTCAGTGTCAGGGGTAGAGATGGAGAATGACCGCATTTCAGCCGTGCGTAATTGGCCAACTCCAACCATGGTAAAGGAGGTGCAGCGGTTTTTAGGGTTTGCCAACTACTACCGGACATTTATCCGGGGTTTTGGTCAGGTAGCGGCTCCCATTACCTCACTGCTGAAGGTGCGACTGCAGTGGACAGCTGTGGCGGACAGGGCTTTTGGTCACCTGAAGGCTCTGTTAACCTCGGCTCCCGTGTTGGCTCATCCTGATCCCTTCTTAGCTTTCATAGTTGAGGTGGACGTGTCCGAGGCAGGGATAGGGGCTGTGCTGTCTCAGCGCTCGGGCACGCCACTAAAGTTCCGCCCATGTGCATTCTTTTCAAAGAAGCTCAGCCCGGCGGAGAGAAACAATGATGTGGGGGACCAGGAGTTGTTGGCTGTTGTCAAGGCTCTGAAAGCGTGGAGACATTGGCTTGAGGGGGCTAGACACCCTTTTCTCATTTGGACTGACCACCGCAATCTGGAGTACATCCGGGCAGTGAGGAGACTGAATCCTCGCCAGGCAAGGTGGGCCATGTTTTTCACCTGTTTTGTGTTTACCCTTTCTCACAGACCAGGCTCCCAGAACATTAAGGTAGACGCACTGGCTGTATGATACAGAGCAGCGGTCCACGGATCCCACATAATTCCAGCGTCTCGCCTGGTGGCACTGGTGGTATGGGAGGTGGACGCGGACATCGAGCGGGCGTCACGTGCAGAGCCCACTCCCCCCGAGTGTCCAGCTGGGCGTCTATACGTTCCGTTTGATGTCCGCGATCGTTTGATCTGTTGGGCTCACACGTCACCCTCCTCTGGTCTTCCTGGCATCAGTCGAACGGTGCGCTGCCTTGCTGGGAAGTACTGGTGGCCCACTTTAGGACGTGAGGGTTTATGTTTCCTCCTGTTCGTTATGCGCACAGGCACCTAGACACCTGCCCAGAGGGAAATTACAACCCCTTCCCGTTCCACAACGACCGTGGTCACACCTATCGGTGGATTTCGTGACGGATCTTCCCCCGTCGCGGGGTAACACCACGATCCTGATCGTTGTGGATCTTTTTAAAATATTTTTAAAATATTTTTTATTTTTACCCCTTTTTCTCCCCAATTTCATGGTATCCAATTGTTTTAGTAGCTACTATCTTGTCTCATCGCTACAACTCCCGTACGAGCTCGGAGAGACGAAGGTTGAAAGTCATGCGTCCTCCGATACACAACCCAACCAAGTCGCACTGCTTCTTAACACAGCGCACATCCAACCCGGAAGCCAGCGGCACCAATGTGTCGGAGTAAACACTGTGCACCTGGCAACCTTGGTTAGCGCGCACTGCGCCCGGCCCGCCACAGGAGTCGCTGGAGCGCAAGGAGACAAGGATATCTCTACCGACCAACCCCTCCCTAACCCAGACGACGCTAGGCCAATTGTGCGTCGCCCCACGGACCTCCCGGTCACGGCCGGTTACGACAGAGCTGGCGCTGCAGTACAGCGCCCTTAACCACTGCGCCATCCGGGAGGCCCCGGATCGTTTTTCTCAGTCCTGCCGCCTTCTTCCTTTGCCCGGTCTCCCTATGGCTGTACAAACTGCGGCGGCCCTGTTCACCCAAATATTCCGGCACAACGGGGTCCTGGCACCATGGCATCAGAGCCAGATCGAGGCTCCTGTGGTGGATGAATGGTTTAGGCACTCAGAGGAGACATGGAACGCTGCCCATGTGCGGCTACAAAGGGCCGTCAGGAGGCAAAAGGCGAGTGCTGACCGCCACCGCAGTGAGGCCCCGGTGTATGCACCGGGGGATCGCGTCTGGCTCTCCACCCGAAACCTGCCCCTTCACCTGCCCTGCCGGAAACTGGGTCTGCGGTTTGTGGGGCCATTTAAAGTCCTGAGGAGACTGAACAAGGTTTGTTATAGGTTGCAACTCCCCCCTGATTATCACATTAACCCGTCGTTCCATGTGTTTCTCCTCAGGCCGGTGGTGGCTGGTCCACTCCAGAAGTCTGAGGTGCGGGAGGCTTTGAGCACTACAAAAAAGTACTCTTTGCATGTGAAAACTTAATGCCATATGCTGCATTTGCTATAGGCCTACTGTTTACGATTTTGTTGGTGACACTTTGATATCTTGATAATTTGCAGTTGTTTACTTCTATCAAAAGTGCGTGAGTTTGACATGTGTCCTTTAGGACAGACCATAGACTTAGATATGCAGTTTTAGAAACTGTTCCTCATTTTGTAAGCAATACATGGCAAAGTAGCCAGAAGGTTGTGGATTCACAGACCACCGTGGACAAGGTGAAGGGTGAAAAGATATCCATTATAATAAAAGCACTGCATGAATCTATCATCTTATTTGCGTTCAGAGAAAAAAATGCCTTTTATATAGGTATTTCATGCAATTCTACGTCATTTTACATGACTGGAGACAAGCAGAATCTCTTTTAATACCACAACAGAGCATGCCAACGAATGAGTGCATGCGCAGCACCGGATGTGTTTTGATTTCTATACAGACTAATGTTAAAAAAGAGGATAGTCTAAGTTTGGAAAAGTGCTAAAGTTTTATATCAACTATAAAAATGTAGTGCAACAGATTCAGTTACGACTGAAGTATCTGGTCATCAATGAATTAAAGAAAAAGTAATTCATTGTTTAACACAGCAGCCACATATCATCAGCTAGGTCTATATGCACTTGTAACTTCTTTCATTTAGGAAACTCTCATTTTCTACTGTATAAAAGTTTTTCCATGATATTGTTGTTACATAATATACTTATTTCGACTGTGATTAGTGCATGGGAATATAAGAGCACCTGCTGGGCTAAATTAACAAATTAGGCATGTATAGCTCACCGCAGACCCTCAAACCAAAGACTGGCCAAACTCGTGTTTCTAAAAGTTAATTCAAAGGCACTAACTGTACAGTATATCCTAATAAGGCTTTTTTCGTTTCATTGTTATTTAATTCTAAGTATTATTATTATTTTTTACTTATGTAATTTATAGAGCCTAAATGCAACAGTTCTATGCATGTTGTTGACGTGTTGTTGTTGATGTGTTGTTGAAATGCTGAGCGCTCCTGCGAGCCTGGTGCGTGTCAAAAATGAAATAATAATAATATTGCCAAATTCATTCATTTTTGTTCCTTCTTAGACTACCTGGCTTGTTCCTGACTGATTTAGAGTTATTATGTTGTTTAATATTCTGTTGAAATGTTGAATGTCAATTGAAAGTGACAGAATCACACATTACTTCCCAAGCAAAGTACATGTATTCTCTCATCGGTTGTAGCGCAGCCTCTGAACATCATAGAGACAAACCAAATATATCCTATATGCATCGGAGTCACGTCTTTCCCTTGCATTTTACAGCTTGTTTCTAGCATAAAGCATTGCAGACTAAAGCGTCATTGTAGATTGTTTTATATAATCAGGTCCATTTAATTTAATTCAAAATCTTATGCTAACAAGGCCTATGTTTTTAGCCATTTTCTTTAACAAAAGCTACAATACCCTCACATACCCCCCCCCAATTACAGCCCTGGTTTTTAATTTAACACACCAAGCTTCACCTGAAACTAGATATTTAAAGAGTGCATGTTGATTGAAGGAATTTGCTGACAAAATGAAAAGTAGACTATAATTTCATCTATCTAACAGGTAGCTAATACCTCTTATTTCTTGAATAGGAATAAATAGGCTCCAACACAAAGGCCTCTTGTTGTTAGTAGCTAAAGTCAAATTAAAATGAAAAATGTTCCAATTAATTAGGCTTTCTCGAATAAGCCTACTTTCAGCACCCATGCTCTGTCCATATGTGAGGCTGCCAATTCATAGTAATGTAAGTTATGTAAATTACTCAAATATGGCTTATTTTGAGGTCAATATCTGTATATCTCGGATAAAAATCTTTATTATGGGCAATGTTTTTAATTCAAATATATTATAGCAGTAGCAAGCTTACCGCTGGTCCTCCTCATCTTCGCACTCTCTCTCTCAGTAGGCCTAATCCACACACAGATACAGAATGTTTTGGACAAATACACAATTATTTTCAGAAGAAACCTTTGACTCGCCTCCGGAAGTGCCACCGTACACAGCACAGCCGTTGTTTAGGCAGCACACAAGGGTTTACATCAGCAAGACCAGGGCTGGCCGGGGCTCATGATTGGGAACACCTATCCATTGCAATGTGTAATGAATGCAGTGTAGCCTAGTTTTATATACACTATCCCAGTAGCGCCTACACTCGGGAAGGAAGTACATTTTCTTATAAATACAACTTTTCCCAGTGCTTCTCTGAGCATCCTCTTCGTATAGTCTAGGCCTAAAGTCTATAGAATAGGTTATGGATCATTTTATTGAGACCAGACTAGGCACACTTGATATTGCTTGCCCAGCAGAGAATCAGGGATGGGGGAATCATCGGACACACATCAATATACTATAATAAGCAACTCATTCTCAAACCCTGAGCAAAATGACATTTAAATGATAAATTACATGACCCTCCCAGGCCATCAGACTGTTAAACAGCCACCACTAACATTGAATGGCTGCTGCCAACACACTGACACTGACTCAACTCCAGCCACTTTAATAATGGGAATTGATGGGAAATGATGTAAAATATATCACTAGCCACTTTAAACCATGCTACCTAATATAATGTTACATACCCTACATTATTCATCTCATATGCATACTTATATACTGTACTCTATATCATCTACTGCATCCTTATGTAATACATGTATCACTAGCCACTTTAACTATGCCACTTTGTTTACATACTCATCTCATATGTATATACTGTACTCGATACCATCTACTGTATCTTGCCTATGCTGCTCTGTACCATCACTCATTCATATATCTTTATGTACATATTCTTTATCCCCTTACACTGTGTATAAGACAGTAGTTTTGGAATTGTTAGTTAGATTACTTGTTGGTTATTACTGCATTGTCGGAACTAGAAGCACAAGCATTTCGCTACACTCGCATTAACATCTGCTAACCATGTGTATGTGACAAATAAAATTTGATTTGATTTGAAATAAAACAAATACTAAACCCTCACCCTGGCTGAAATTGAAAAAACATGACCCCCAACAATTTTGGCTCCCTTAGTGAGGAATTGAAACCTTTTTTGGTGTTTCCTCTCTCTAAAGCTCATGAGCACTATTTTGGTGTTACAAGTTCTGTTTACTGCAGAATAGGAAGTCTTTATTTTGGTAATGTTTCCTCTTCAAAACCCCTGAACACTATCAGAGTTAAAGTGTTACTCCACAATGGTACATCAATTGACTATACAAAATACAGAACGAAAAGAAAAACACACAGATTGCAGACTGCTCAAAGAGTTGTGAGACACTAAAAACCATCACAGTCAAACATGGTATAGTATTTCCTTTGGCATTATCTATAATACATTATATCATATATACATTATTGGTACATTACAACATCTATACACACGTTTGCATAAACAAACAAGAAGTACAGTACTAACTTCAACATGATGAAAGAGACAACATTTCATCTGGAATGACAAAAAGTATCATTAAACTCTATTCACAATATTTCTAAACATAAATTAACTGCCTCCAGCCCGCCTAACATTAATACTCAAAATTATATATATAAAAAAATAGCAAATTAAAAAAGTGTTTCTCCAGTATCTGCACCTGTATACATTTGAAAGTTCAGTCACACTTATTTGGATACACCATCCAAAATATGTCAAATTAAAATTATAATGTGTCACGCCTGGGTCAATATGTTTTGTGTTTTCGTTATATATTTTGGTCAGGCCAGGGTGTGACATGGGTTTATGTGTTGTGTTCGTATTGGGGTTTAATAGGCATTGGGATTGTGTATGATTAGGGGTGTGTCTAGTTAGGCTTGGCTGCCTGAAGCGGTTCTCAATCAGAGTCAGGTGATTCTCGTTGTCTCGAATTGGGAACCGTATTTAGGTAGCCTGCGTTTCACTTTGTATCTTGTGGGTGATTGTTCCTGTCTCTGTGTAGTTCACCAGATAGGCTCAGTCACTTGGTTTTTTTTCTTTTCAATTGTTTTGGAAGAGAAGAGAACGAGCGCCATTCTCCTTGCGGAGATGGTGCTAAATACATCAACACGGTCGGTCCCTGGGATTGGGCTGGCCAACACGATTCGGTTTGCTTGGAAGGAAAAGGATTTTGAGCCTTTAGGACGGGAATCCTTTGGAAGGATAATATTGATGGGGATTCTAAAGCTGACGGTGAAGGACGTGTTTTGTTTCCAAGGCAACTCGTTGGAGGGAGCATACGACGTTGCACTATATACAGAGGAAAAACACGATGATATCCTGAGAAGGGCAAGAGCAGTGGGAGGTGAGAGGCCGATGTGCCACTACGAAATAACAAGCCTGGCGAAGAATAACTTTAGGGTTGTAACTGTAAACATTTACAACCCTTACGTTAAGGACGAAGAGGTGAGGGCTTTTCTGGGGAGATACATGGATAACGTCTCCTCAGCAAGGCACCTCAAAGACTCCCTTGGGTTTTGGAATGGGAGGAGAGGCTTCCAGGCCCTCCTCAGAGAGGACCCAAGGGGACATGGTGGCTACCTCCATCCTCCTGCTATGTTCTCCCTAGGGGCTGACAGGGGGACGTTGTATTATGCACGTCAGCCCCCATTTTGCAGACGCTGTATGGCCTATGGTCACATATTCGCCTCATGCAGTGCAAGAAAATGCAGATTTTGTGCATCTGAGGATCACGAGGCGAGGGATTGTGACAAGCCTAAGACGTGCCATGGGTGTGGCTCGTCAGCACACCTGTGGAGGGGGTGCCCGGCCCGTCAGAGGTCATATGCGTCTGCGGCTGGGGGGGGAGCAGGAGCGGGGGATGGGGGAAGAAGAGGAGGGGAAGGAAGCACGCCTCATGACCAGAGATCAGGTCCAGAGGGGAAGGCCACAAGGAAGGAGGAGGAGCCAGAAGCGGCGGATGGAAGAGAGAAGGAAACGGAAGGCACGGGAGTAGGAGAACCAGAAAAAGCGGCGGAAGAAGGCAACCGAGTGGAGGAGCATGAGAGAGAAGAAAGTGAGGGAGGAGTGGTGGAGAAGGAGACGGTGGAAGAGAAAGTGGACTGGGGGGAAAGTGCCATGGTGGAAGAGATGAGGGGTATGGTGGAGGAGCTGGCAGGGGGAGGGTGGTATCTCTTCACTGCCGCCATCACCAAAGAAGAGTATGAAGAGGAGGGGGCGATTGGCCGACAGTGAGGGGGAAGGGATGGCCAAGAGAGTGATGGGGGCGGGAGAAACCTCTGGGTTGCTGCTGGTTTCCCCAGGCCCTCAACTTCTGTTGGGTGGGGACACACATAACAAGACTCAGGACTGGGTACAAGAGGAGGTGGGGAGTTTTTTGTTTGGGGACTCAGCCTCCCCAATTTTTTTCCAAACCAGCTGCAACACTGGGGAGGGGAGGATTGTGGGGGTAGACCCAGGGTGCAGGGCACCCCGGAGCCAAACACTATTCCTGCATCCTGGGATGGTGTGATGGAGGAAGAGGGGGGATGTCGGGATTACGGATGGTGTTCTCACCGGTAGATATGGAGCAGGGGAGCATCGGGTGAGTCTCCTGTTTTATGTTTTTTTCTGTCTGGGTTTAGAATTTGAGTGTATTACATGTATTTATTTTTCATGGAGTCTAATTTTACTTTTGTTAGTTTAAATGTAAGGGGTTTAAGGGATTTTGTTAAGAGGAGGGCGGTTTTTAGTTATTTGGAGGGTGTGGGGTTTGATTTTTGTTTTTTACAGGAGGTTCACCTGAGGGATGGAGGGGATGTTATTAGGTTTAAGAGGGAGTGGGACAAGGGGGAGTCGGTTTTGGGTGTTGGGGGTGCACTCATCGGGGTAGGGATTTTGTGTGGGCACAGGGAGGTAAAAGTGGAGGATTCTTTTGTGGTAATGCAGGGGCGGGTTATAGGGGTGGATGTCACGATAAGGGATTGTAAATTTAGATTAGTGGTGGTGTATGGGCCACAGGTGGTGGCAGACAGAAGGGAGATGGTGGACTGTCTGACGCCCCTGTGTGTCACAAATAGGAAATTAGTGATAGGGGGGGATTTTAATACAGATTTAGGAATAGGGGGGATAGCAGTGCAGGCGCCATTGCCGGGCTAATGGCTTGCCATGGTCTGGTAGATGGTGGTCTGCACACTACTCTGAAAATGGACGGTCCTACATGGCGTAACTCCAGGGGGGTTGAGCGGAGGCTCGACTATATTTTTGTACCCAGGTCTTTGGGTAAGTTGTCTGGGCGGCTGTTGCCTGTTTTCTTTCGCCAGTCTGCCTCTTTGGTAGAGGGTACTGGAAGCTAGATCGGGATGTGCTGGAGGAGCAGGCTTTTGTTGACGGGTTTTATGGTTTCTTTTGGAGGCTTGAGGGCCTCCGGTCCATGTGCGAGGGGGTGTTAGAGTGGTGGGAATTAGTTAAGGTGAGGATTAGGGCTTTTATAATAGGGTATTGCAAGAGGAAAAAAAGGGAGGAGAGGAGGGAGGTGGATCGTATCCAGAGGTTAATTGAACTCGAATACGAGGCAGGCAACCTCGGCGGGTCGTTTGACTGGGAGAGATCCGCAACCCTAAAGGCGCAGCTCAGGGAGTTGCAGGAGCGGAAGGCTCGAGCTTTCCTTGAGCGAGCGCATAGTGGCTTTCTAGAACATAATGAGACTTGTTCTGCTATGTTCTTTAAGTTGGTTAGGGCAAGACAGAGTAGGAAGGTAATGCATGGTGTTAGGGAAGAAAATGGTAGTATAGTTAGAGAACCAGAGGATATGGTCAGGGTGACAACTGATCATTTCCAAGGTTTATTTAAGGAAAGGGAAATAGATGTAGAGCAGGGAAATGTGTTTTTAGAACACTTGTCCAGGCGGTTGCCGGAGGACATTAGAGAAGTGATGGAGGCCCAGATCTCACTAAAAGAGGTTGAGAGCGCTCTTAGGAGGATGGGAAAAGGGAAGGTGCCTGGGATAGATGGGCTGCCGGCTGAGTTTTATCTCAAGTTTTGGGGTATACTTGGACCAGTGGTCCTCGAAGTCTTGAAGGCCATCCTTGAGACGGGGGCCCCGGGGGATCAATGGCTGTTGGTGTGCTGTCACTTTTATATAAGAAGGGGGAAGTAACAGACCTTGGCAACTGGCGGCCGTTGACCATGCTGTGTGTAGATTACAAGCTACTTGCAAAGGTTTTAGCAGACCGGTTGCGCACAGCCCTTCCCTACGTCGTTCATGAGGATCAGACGTGCGGGGTAGAGGGCCGCTCTATTAGATGGAACCTACAGTTAATCAGGGACTCCATCGCTTGGGTTGAAGATAGAGGTCTGCCTTTAATGGTAGCAGCGCTAGATCAAGCGAAAGCCTTCGATCGCGTGAATAGATCCTTTTTATTCAGAGTGTTAGGTCGATTAGGATTTGGGGAGAAGTTTATAGGATGGATTCGTACATTATATGTCGGAGCGGGGTGCCGAGTTAATGTAAATAGTCACTTGGGTGATGTTTTTGACCTCTCGTCTGGGGTCAGGCAGGGGTGCCCACTCTCGGCTCTCCTCTTCGTTCTGTACATGGAGCCTCTGGGGGCTGCCATTAGGGCAGACACAGGGGTGGAAGGTTTGCTGATCCCTGGAAGTGGTGGGCTGCGTGTTAAGATGACGCAGTACGCCGACGACACTTCCTTGCTGTTGTGCAAGGACTCGTGCCTGACAAGGTCCCTTGCCATCTTTGGGGATTTCACCCGAGCGTCGGGAGCAGTTCTGAACCATGCAAAGTCTTCAGTCAAGTTTTTCGGAAGATGGCGCGGTAGAACGGATGTGCCTGGGGGGTTATCTCTCTGTGAGGGGGCCCTGAGGATTCTCGGGGTCCATTTTGAGACCTCCGGCTCAGCGACGCTAAACTGGAACATGCGTATCGCAGTGGTACAGAGGAAGCTAGCAATGTGGAAAGCTAGGTATTTGTCTTTTATGGGCAAAGTCCTGGTCCTAAAGGTGGATGTGTTGCCGTCTCTTTTGTATTTGGCATACATCTACCCATTGCCGGCTTGTCTGAGGAGGCCTCTAGTGAGGCTTGTGTTTCAGTTTATGTGGAGTGGCAGGTGCGAGTGGGTCGCCAGGGCACGCATGATCTGTCCCATCGGGGAGGGAGGTAGGGGGGTACCACATTTCCCCCTCAAGCTGGACTTGTTAACGGAGCTTGCTCAGCCAGTGATACACCCGTCCGGTTACCTCCTGCGGGTGTTTTTCTCGTATCAGGCGAGAAGCATAATGCTGTGGTCTAACACGGGTCCTCGGGCGGAACAGCTGCCGTGGCACTTTGGTCATGCGGCCAAGTGGCTGCGTGCGCACCCTGAGGTTGAAGTTGCCCGAGTACAGGCACCTGTACGAGGAGGTCAGAAAGGCAGGGAGTCCGGCGCCTGTAGTGGGCATCTCGGAAGTGGTCTGGGAGGGAGTGCAGGCGCGAGGTCTGGATAACAGGCTCAAGGACCTGAATTGGTTGAGCCTTCATAAGTGTTTGCCGGTACGTTCCATCTTGTACCGGTATAATTTGGTGCAATCCCCCACCTGTCTAAGATCCTCTTGTGGCAGGGAGGAGACTGTGCGCCATGTCTTTTGGGACTGTGCCTTTGCCGGAGTAGTATGGGCTAGGGCACGGGTGTTGTTAGGTTTGGTAAAGGGGGATTTTGTATTGACGTGGGCCAGGTTAGAGAGGGGTGTAGGGAGAGCGAGAGGGACGGATAGGGACAGGTTTCTGCTCTGGCTTCTCATGAGTCTCTTTAAACGGGGGCTGTGGGAAGCAAGGCAGAACATGGTGAAGACAGGGAAAGATTGGGGGGTGGAAGGGATAGTGAGGAGGGTGGAAGGAGATTTGAGGGGGAGGATGAAGAGGGAGGAGAGGAAGTGGGGGCAGCATGCTGCTCGGGAGAGGTGGAAGGGGGGTTTAGGGCTGGGTGTCATTTAGATTTGTAAGAGGATAGATTAGGGACGGGGAGATAGGGAGAGGTATTTTGTAGGGTAACGGGGAGGGAAGATGCTCCCCTGAGGTTTTGTTTGTGATTTATGTTTTAGTTTAATTAGTTTATTTAAAATACCATTATTTGTGTATGTATGTAAATTATGAGTTGTAAAGAATGAATGGTATTGAAGATAATAAACTATTTTTATAAAAAAAAAAAAGGATAGGCTGTAATAAGTTTCACGTTCCGTTTGTTGTTTTCGTAGTTAGTTATTTCATGTATCATTCCGTTTTCATTCATTAAAGATCATGAGTAACCACCACGCTGCATTTCGGTCCGACTCTCTTTCAACAACAGACGAACGCCGTTACAGAATCACCCACCTCACACGGACCGAGTGGCGTGGTAACAGGCAGCGACAGCAGGAGCAGAAAAAGGAGGATGAATTGTTCGGAGAATGGACATGGGAAGACGTGTTGGATGGCAAAGGTTGTTACACTTGGGAGGAGATACTGGCTGGAAGAGATCGCCTCCCATGGGAACAGGTGGAGGCACTTAGGAGAGCAGAGGCAGCAGGAGATAGGAGCCGACGATACGAGGGAACACGGTTGGCAAGGAAGCCCGAAAAACAACCCAAAAAAAGTATTGGGGGGAGGCTTAATGGGAGTATGGCAATGCCAGGTTGGAAACCTGCGCAAACTCCCTGTTCTTTCCGGTGGGCTAGAGAGACCGGGCAGACACCGTGCTATGCTATGGAGCGCACAGTGTTTCCAGTGCGGGTGCATAGCCCGGTGCGGTTCATACCAGCCCTTCGTATTGGCCGGGCTAGAGTGGGCATCGAGCCAGGTAAGCTTGGGCAGGCTCGGTGCACGGTCCGGTCTATCCAAAGCCACCTCCACACACCAGTCCTCCGGTAGCAGCTCCCCGCACCAGGCTTCCTGTGCGTGTCCTCGATCCTGTAGCACCAGTTCCAGCACCACGCACCAGGCCTTCAGTGCGCCTCGCCTGTTCAACACAGCCAGAGCCTTCCTTCCCTCCTACGCTGTCGGAGTCTCCCGCCTGTTCAGCGCAGCCAGAGCCTGTCTCCTCTCCTGCGCTGCCGGAGCCTCCTGCCTGTTCAACACAGCCAGAGCCTTCCTTCCCTCCTACGCTGTCGGAGTCTCCCGCCTGTTCAGCGCAGCCAGAGCCTGTCTCCTCTCCTGCGCTGCCGGAGCCTCCTGCCTGTTCGGAGCAGCCTGAGCTGCCAGTCTGCAAAGAGCTGTCAGTCTGCCAAGTGCTGTCAGTCTGCATGAAGCAGCCAGAGCTGTCAGTCTGCAAAGAGCTGCCAGTCTGCAGAGAGCTGCCAGTCTGCAGGGAGCTGTCAGTCTGCATGAAGCAGCCAGAGCTGTCAGTCTGCATGAAGCAGCCTGAGCTGCCAGTCTGCAGAGAGCTGTCAGTCTGCAGGGTGCTGTCAGCCTGCATGGAGCAGTCAGAGCTGTCAGTCTGCATGAAGCAGTCTGAGCTGCCAGTCTGCAAGGTGCTGTCAGTCTGCATGAAGCAGCCAGAGCTGTCAGTCTGCAAAGAGCTGCCAGTATGCAGGGTGCTGTCAGCCTGCATGAAGCAGCCAGAGCTGCCAGTCTGCAAAGAGCTGCCAGTATGCAGGGTGCTGTCAGCCTGCATGGAGCAGTCAGAGCTGTCAGTCTGCATAGAGCAGCTAGATCCGCCAGTCAACCAGTCTCTTCCAGATCTGCCAGTCAACCAGATTCTTCCAGATCTGCCAGTCAACCAGTCTCTTCCAGATCTGCCAGTCAACCAGTCTCTTCCAGATCTGCCAGTCAACCAGTCTCTTCCAGATCTGCCAGTCAACCAGAATCTTCCAGATCTGCTAGTCAACCAGAATCTTCCAGATCCGCCAGCCAGCCAGGATCTACCGGAGCCTACTACCTGCCTGAGCTTCATCTCAGTACTGGACTTCCTCTCAGTACTGGGCTTCCTCTCAGTACTGGGCTTCCTCTCAGTACTGGGCTTCCCCTCAGTTCCGGGCTGCCCCTCAGTCCCGGGCTGCTTCTGTCTGCAGAGAGCTGTCAGTCTGCAGGGTGCTGTCAGCCTGCATGGAGCAGTCAGAGCTGTCAGTCTGCATGAAGCAGCCTGAGCTGCCAGTCTGCAGAGAGCTGTCAGTCTGCAAGGTGCTGTCAGTCTGCATGAAGCAGCCAGAGCTGTCAGTCTGCAAAGAGCTGCCAGTATGCAGGGTGCTGTCAGCCTGCATGAAGCAGCCAGAGCTGCCAGTCTGCAAAGAGCTGCCAGTATGCAGGGTGCTGTCAGCCTGCATGGAGCAGTCAGAGCTGTCAGTCTGCATAGAGCAGCTAGATCCGCCAGTCAACCAGTCTCTTCCAGATCTGCCAGTCAACCAGATTCTTCCAGATCTGCCAGTCAACCAGTCTCTTCAGAGCTGCCCCTCTGTCCCGAGCTGCCCCTCTGTCCCGAGCTGCCCCTCAGTCCAGTGGGGATCTGGGTGAGGACTATTAGGCCATGGTCGGCGGCGAGGGTGGATTATCCCAGGACGCGAAGGGGAGGAACTATGACTTTAATGAAGTGGGGTCCACGTCCCGAGCCGGAGCCGCCACCATGGACAGACGCCCACCCAGACCCTCCCTATGGTTTTGAGGTGCGTCCGGGAGTCCGCACCTGGGGGGGGGTTCTGTCACGCCTTGGTCAATATGTTTTGTGTTTTCGTTATATATTTTGGTCAGGCCAGGGTGTGACATGGGTTTATGTGTTGTGTTCGTATTGGGGTTTAATAGGCATTGGGATTGTGTATGATTAGGGGTGTGTCTAGTTAGGCTTGGCTGCCTGAAGCGGTTCTCAATCAGAGTCAGGTGATTCTCGTTGTCTCGGATTGGGAACCGTATTTAGGTAGCCTGCGTTTCACTTTGTATCTTGTGGGTGATTGTTCCTGTCTTTGTGTTGTATTCACCAGATGGGCTGTAATAAGTTTCATGTTCCGTTTGTTGTTTTCGTAGTTAGTTATTTCATGTATCATTCCGTTTTCATTCATTAAAGATCATGAGTAACCACCACGCTGCATTTCGGTCCGACTCTCTTTCAACAACAGACGAACGCCGTTACATAATGCAGCAATGGCATCTACAAAATCACGCAGAACAAGTACTTCTTTGTTTTCCACCACTAATTAGAAGCGTGTTGAAAAATGGACTGAGCCAATACTCGCAACATAGGGAGATTGAGGTCCTGTGGTGACATCAGATGGTGTGGAAGTCTCCTTAAATGAATAAAATACAACATAGTATACAATTTAATGAAAAAGAATGTAGCATACGCCAATACATTAAAAACCATAAATAGTAACTTAATGAAAACTCCTTTAGAAAAAGTGTACTGTCTTCCCCAAGGAGATGGGGAAGCATCGGGAGGCCAGCTACTGAATGGTGGTGTGTTACCGTCCAACTTGGGTCTTGTGTCGTTATGTCTTCATCCAAGGCATTGTTCATTCTCTCCACAATGTCTTTGAGAACTGCTCGCTTTGAATTGATCCTTTGCTGTGGGTTGCACTCCATTCTTTATAATTTGGCTCCACCCATATCCAATAACTTCACCGCCAGAGCGCCAGCATGTCTGTGAAAGTATCTGAGATCAAATGTTGAGTTAGTGAGTAGCTCCAAGTCTTCAATTAAAAGGGGTGTTCCTCCAGTATTTCATCTTTATTTTCACGTGTTAAGTAACTATCTCCTTTGTGTGAATGTTTCCTCAAGAATACTTGTTAGCTTGTTCAAATCCCTTTGGCCTCTATCTTTCTCATTTCTTCTTTCATTGGTGACACTGCATCAGATGGGACCTGGCATGGCGGTGGCTCCAAGCTCCGAGTGTCAGTCCTCCTTTTTGCTTTTGATGTCTGGGATCTCACCCACTGCTGCTCTTCTCCTAAAACGCAGGACTATGCCTCACCGTCTGTTCTTTAGTTTGTCCGTAATGCACATAAACCACACCATGGTGGGTGAACCCCATTTGGCCTTCAGGTGTGGCCATTTCAAGATTATGGCATTTGCCATTAGAATTTTATGATACTTTTCAGGATATGTTGCACACTGCAGTGCTTCGTCAACAACTGCAGACAGCAACATACCCCTCAGGTGATGAAATTGAGGTTTTGTGAGATCCACTGTGTTCCGTATCGCCTTTTTAAGCTCCAGTGACCACACATATAGTGAAATAGTCAGGCCAGCCTTTATCAGAGGTGTCAGCTCCAGTTGTGCCTTCCAGGGGACATGCTTCAAGGTGAACTCTGTATAAAAAAAAGAAACACAAAACATTGTCAATGTGAATTCTTTGAATTACCCCGCCCCTTGACTTTTTCCACAATTTGTTAAATTATTATTCTGAAATGTATTAAATAAAAATACTAATACCTTATTTACATAGGTAGTCAGAGACTTTGTTATGAGACTCGAAATTGAGCTCAAGTGACTCCTGTTTCCATTGATCATCCTTGAGATGTTTATTCAACTTAATTGGAGTCCACCTGCAGTAAATTCAATTGATTGGACATAATTTGGAAAGGTACACACCTGTCTATATAAGGTCCCACAGTTGACAGTTCATGTCAGAGCAAAAACCAAGCCATGAGGTTGAAGGAATTGTCCGTAGAGCTCCGAGACAGGATTGTGTCGATGGCACAGATCTGGGGAAGGGTACATCTCTGACCAAGAACCCGATGGTCATTCTGACAGAGTTCTAGAGCTTCTCTGTGGAGATGGGAGAACCTTCCAGAATGACAACCATCTCTGCAGCACTCCGCCAATCAGGCCTTTATGGTAGAGTGGCCAGACAGAAGCCACTCCTCAGTAAAAGGTACAAGACAGCCCGCTTGGAGTTTGCCTAAAGGCACCTAAAGGACTCTCAGATAATGATAAACAAGATTCTCTGGTCTGTTGAAACCAAGTTTGAACTCTTTGACCTGAATGCCAAGCGTTGCATCTGGAGGAAACCTGGCACCATCCCCAGCATGGTGGTGGCAGCATCATGCTGTGGGGATGTTTTTCAGCGGCAGGGACTGGGAGACTAGTCAGGATTGAGGGAAATATGAATGGAGTAAAGTACAGAGAGATCCTTGATGAGAACCTGCTCCAGAGCGCTCAGGACCTGACTGGGGTGAAGGTTCACCTTTCAGCAGGACAATGACCCTAAGCACACAGCCAAGACAACGCAGGACTGGCTTCGGGACAAGTTTCTGAATGACCTTGAGTAGCTCAGAGCTTGAGACGAGCTGCAGAGAAGAATGGGAGAGACTCCCCAAATATAGGTGTGCCAAGCTTGTAGCGTCATACCCAAGAAGACTCGAGGCTATAATTTCTGCCAAAGGTACTTCAACAAAGTACTGAGTAAAGGGTCTGAATCCTTATGTAAATGTGATATTAAAAATATAAAAAAATTGCCAACATTTCTAAAAAATATTTTCTTGCTTTGTCATTATGGGGTATAGTGCATAGATTGATGAGGGAAAAACACTATTGAGTACATTTTAGAATAAGGCTGTAACCTAACAAACTGTGGAAAAGTAAAGGGGTCTGAATACTTTCCGAAGGCATTGTATCTAATGCTGTCTGGTCAAAAAGAGCATGATATTTTGGCTGCCCTTCCATTGAATACAATGGAAGCCACCGAGCATTTGGCCTCCTTTGATTAAAAAAAAGCACAGCCAATTAGCGTTGCGCTAAACTGAGTGAGCATCAAAACAAAAGTGTCAAGAATAGCCAGGTTGGATTAGGGTTCAGGCCAATCATTTACATTTTTACATTTAAGTCATTTAGCAGACGCTCTTATCCAGAGCGACTTACAAATTGGTGCATTCACCTTATGACATCCAGTGGAACAGTAGTGCATCTAAATCTTTTAAGGGGGGGGGTTACTTTATCCTATCCTAGGTATTCCTTAAAGAGGTGGGGTTTCAGGTGTCTCCGGAAGGTGGTGATTGACTCCGCTGTCCTGGCGTCGTGAGGGAGTTTGTTCCACCATTGGGGGGCCAGAGCAGCGAACAGTTTTGACTGGGCTGAGCGGGAACTGTACTTCCTCAGTGGTAGGGAGGCGAGCAGGCCAGAGGTGGATGAACGCAGTGCCCTTGTTTGGGTGTAGGGCCTGATCAGAGCCTGGAGGTACTGAGGTGCCGTTCCCCTCACAGCTCAGTAGGCAAGCACCATGGTCTTGTAGCGGATGCGAGCTTCAACTGGAAGCCAGTGGAGAGAGCGGAGGAGCGGGGTGACGTGAGAGAACTTGGGAAGGTTGAACACCAGACGGGCTGCGGCGTTTTGGATGAGTTGTAGGGGTTTAATGGCACAGGCAGGGAGCCCAGCCAACAGTGAGTTGCAGTAATCCAGACGGGAGATGACGAGTGCCTGGATTAGGACCTGCGCCGCTTCCTGTGTGAGGCAGGGTCGTACTCTGCGGATGTTGTAGAGCATGAACCTACAGGAACGGGCCACCGCCTTGATGTTAGTTGAGAACGACAGGGTGTTGTTCAGGATCACGCCAAGGTTCTTAGCGCTCTGGGAGGAGGACACAATGGAGTTGTCAACCGTGATGGCGAGATCATGGAACGGGCAGTCCTTCCCCGGGAGGAAGAGCAGCTCCGTCTTGCCGAGGTTCAGCTTGAGGTGGTGATCCGTCATCCACACTGATATGTCTGCCAGACATGCAGAGATGCGATTCGCCACCTGGTCATCAGAAGGGGGAAAGGAGAAGATTAATTGTGTGTCGTCTGCATAGCAATGATAGGAGAGACCATGTGAGGTTATGACAGAGCCAAGTGACTTGGTGTATAGCGAGAATAGGAAAGGGCCTAGAACAGAGCCCTGGGGGACACCAGTGGTGAGAGCACGTGGTGTGGAGACGGATTCTCGCCACGCCACCTGGTAGGAGCGACCTGTCAGGTAGGACGCAATCCAAGCGTGGGCCGCGCCGGAGATGCCCAACTCGGAGAGGGTGGAGAGGAGGATCTGATGGTTCACAGTATCGAAGGCAGCCGATAGGTCTAGAAGGATGAGAGCAGAGGAGAGAGAGTTAGCTTTAGCAGTGCGGAGCGCCTCCGTGATACAGAGAAGAGCAGTCTCAGTTGAATGACTAGTCTTGAAACCTGACTGATTAGGATCAAGAAGGTCATTCTGAGAGAGATAGCGGGAGAGCTGGCCAAGGACGGCACGTTCAAGAGTTTTGGAGAGAAAAGAAAGAAGGGATACTGGTCTGTAGTTGTTGACATCGGAGGGATCGAGTGTAGGTTTTTTCAGAAGGGGTGCAACTCTCGCTCTCTTGAAGACGGAAGGGACGTAGCCAGCGGTCAGGGATGAGTTGATGAGCGAGGTGAGGTAAGGGAGAAGGTCTCCGGAAATGGTCTGGAGAAGAGAGGAGGGGATAGGGTCAAGCGGGCAGGTTGTTGGGCGGCCGGCCGTCACAAGACGCAATATTTCATCTGGAGAGAGAGGGGAGAAAGAGGTCAGAGCACAGGGTAGGGCAGTGTGAGCAGAACCAGCGGTGTCGTTTGACTTAGCAAACGAGGATCGGATGTCGTCGACCTTCTTTTCAAAATGGTTGACGAAGTCATCTGCAGAGAGGGAGGAGGGGGAGGGGGAGGAGGATTCAGGAGGGAGGAGAAGGTTGCAAAGAGCTTCCTAGGGTTAGAGGCAGATGCTTGGAATTTAGAGTGGTAGAAAGTGGCTTTAGCAGCAGAGAGAGAAGAGGAAAATGTAGAGAGGAGGGAGTGAAAGGATGTCAGGTCCGCAGGGAGGCGAGTTTTCCTCCATTTCCGCTCGGCTGCCCGGAGCCCTGTTCTGTGAGCTCGCAATGAGTCGTCGAGCCACGGAGCGGGAGGGGAGGACCGAGCCGGCCTGGAGGATAGGGGACATAGAGAGTCAAAGGATGCAGAAAGGGAGGAGAGGAGGGTTGAGGAGGCAGAATCAGGAGATAGGTTGGAGAAGGTTTGAGTAGAGGGAAGAGATGATAGGATGGAAGAGGAGAGAGTAGCGGGGGAGAGAGAGCGAAGGTTGGGACAGCGATACCATCCGAGTAGGGGCAGTGTGGGAAGTGTTGGATGAGAGCGAGAGGGAAAAGGATACAAGGTAGTGGTCGGAGACTTGGAGGGGAGTTGCAATGAGGTTAGTGGAAGAACAGCATCTAGTAAAGATGAGGTCGAGCGTATTTCCAGCCTTGGGGGGGAAGGTGAGAGGGTGAGGTCAAAAGAGGAGAGGAGTGGAAAGAAGGAGGCAGAGAGGAATGAGTCAAAGGTAGACGTGGGGAGGTTAAAGTCGCCCAGAACTGTGAGAGGTGAGCCGTCCTCAGGAAAGGAGCTTATCAAGGCATCAAGCACATTGATGAACTCTCCGAGGGAACCTGGAGGGCGATAAATGATAAGGATGTTAAGCTTGAAAGGGCTGGTAACTGTGACAGCATGGAATTCAAAGGAGGCGATAGACAGATGGGTAAGGGGAGAAAGAGAGAATGACCACTTGGGAGAGATGAGGATCCCGGTGCCACCACCCCGCTGACCAGAAGCTCTCGGGGTGTGCGAGAACACGTGGGCAGACGAAGAGAGAGCAGTAGGAGTAGCAGTGTTGTCTGTGGTGATCCATGTTTCCGTCAGTGCCAAGAAGTCGAGGGACTGGAGGGAGGCATAGGCTGAGATGAACTCTGCCTTGTTGGCCGCAGATCGGCAGTTCCAGAGGCTACCGGAGACCTGGAACTCCACGTGGGTCGTGCGCGCTGGGACCACCAGATTAGGGTGGCCGCGGCCACGCGGTGTGGAGCGTTTGTATGGTCTGTGCAGAGAGGAGAGAACAGGGATAGACAGACACATAGTTGACAGGCTACACAAGAGGCTACGCTAATGCAAAGGAGATTGGAATGACAAGTGGACTACACGTCTCGAGTGTTCAGAAAGTTAAGCTTACGTAGCAAGAATCTTATTGACTAAAATGATTAAAATGATACAGTACTGCTGAAGTAGGCTAGCTGGCAGAGGCTGCGTTGTTGACTATGTAGGCTAGCTGGCAGTGTCTGCGTTGTTGACACTACACTAATCAAGTCGTTCCGTTGAGTGTAATAGTTTCTACTGTGCTACTGTGCTGCTATTCGGGGCTAGCTGGCTAGCTAGCAGTGTTGATTACGTTACGTTGCGTTAAAAGAACGACAATAGCTGGCTAGCTAACCTAGGAAATCGCTCAAGACTACACAATTATCTTTGATACAAAGACGGCTATGTAGCTAGCTATGTAGCTAGCTACGATCAAACAAATCAAGCCGTTGTACTGTAATGAAATGAAATGAAAAATGTGATACTACCTGTGGAGCGAAGCGAAATGCGACCGGATTGTTGAGTGCGGAAGTTCTGTTCGGAAGACGTTGGCTAGCTGTTGGCTAGCTAGCAGTGTCTCCTGCGGACCGAGTGCAGATGCGACCGCTCGCTCCAACCCAACAATCACATCAAAAGCAAAACGTTACTGACAGAACTTGAATTGTTGCATCTCCTTTTGTCGTTGTTCTCTGGTGGCTAGCTAGCTAGCTAAATTTGGCCCATTTAATTTTTTGGGGACATGGATGGAGATAGGGATTTGGACTTGTGATTTTACTTAATTCTCCATACTGGCCAATGATTATAATGGTGATTCTGATCCAACTGTAAATTCATACATTTCACCCCTGGCCTGAGTGGATGGAAGTTCAACATGTAGGCTAGCTAGATGTAGTAGGCTAATGTTGATTAGCTGGCTCATTTTTGATAATAAAAGCAATTTATGGAAGCAAGGAAGCATTTTAACTCGGTAGCCTAGAACAACAAAAACTAAAAGCGTGTACTGTATGACAGTCATAGACCGTTTCGTTAACATGAAAGAGAGGAGGATGACATTGGCGTTTCTCTACCAGTAGGGTGAGTCAACATGTTTTTTTCTACTTGCACCCCCACTATCTTTTGCATACTGTAGGTGATTTGATGTTTAAATGTTGAAGTTGAAATGGTGCTGGAATAATGTAGGCAGATCCTTTGCGATTTACGGTAACTCTCTGTGGTTTTAAATCAATAGTTGTTTAGCAGTCTGAAAATGTCGGAAACATTAACTTGCTTGACCATGCTGTAGGCCGTGTAACGGTTTGTTAAATGCAATATACTTTGTGGACTTCACCGGACAGATGTTGCTCTCTGGTTGAAATTATTCTGCCACAGTGTCTTATTGTCTCGTCCTTAGGCCTATATAACACGGTGGAAAGGCATATGAACTAACGGGTTATAGGGCAAACAACGCAATTATTGCAACACACAGATTGTAATATGGATTTTTTTTCTAGCTTGGCTTCCCTAATGATTTTACCCACGCACTGCTATTGATGACACTGCTCATGCTAATCTGCCTTTTGGCCACTAGAGGCCTCTATCCATCTCTTTGGCTTAGCTCATTGACTTCCTTAGAACCAGAAATAAAATGAGGGAGTGCCATGTCTCACTTCCTCTTCATAATGTTACCCTTCTCTACACATTTGGGGTGGAAAATATAATTGAGGTTAGAAAGATGGTCCAGTAGCCGGAAGGTGGATGGTTCGCATCCTGGTGCAGAAAAATGGTTGTGTCCTTGAGCAAGGGACATAATCCCAATTTCAGTTAGTAATGGCTTTGACCACACTATCTGTAGGAGCGGGATATGCAATAAAACACATTTCGAAATGCACATATCAACTACAATTTGATTGTAACGTAGTATGTAATCTCACAATGGGCCTGTGAACTGTAGCATACACAGCAATTAGACTACCCTTGGAAAATGGTTTAGTTCCCAGTGTCCTTTAAAGTGTGAACATATTTTTGAAAATTGTGGGAAAATATAACAGATATGTATCTAAATCTTTTTAGATTTTTTGGTGTAAAATATTTATAAAAAAATCAGTATCAATCAATAGATAGCAGTAAACTATTTGTATTTCACCATTTGATTCTATGAGTGACACAGTATGCCAAAGCATTCTTTTTGTGTTTTGACACAGATTTTTACATGCACAGAAACACAAAAACGTGTTTTCCAACTACTCTCTTAAAAACACGAAGATTCAGATTGAAGAACCACTTTGGGTGATATAGAGTACTTAATTTAATTTCTCTGTATCCTAACACTTACGGTTGAAGTTGGAATTTTACATACACTTAGGTTGGTGTCATTAAAACTCGTTTTTCAACCACTCCACTTGTTAACAAACTATAGTTTTGGCAAGTCGGTTAGGACATCTACTTTGTGCATGACACAAGTAATTTTTCAAACAATTGTTTACAGACTAATTATTTCACTTATAATTCACTGTATCACAATTCCAGTGGGTCAGAAGTTTACATACACTAAGTTGACTGTGACTTTAAACAGCTTGAAATATTTGGCATGGGTCCTCAGATCCTCAAAAGGTTCTACAACTGCACCATCGAGAGCATCCTGACTGGTTGCATCACTGCCTGGTATGGCAACTGCTTGGCCTCCGACCGCAAGGCACTACAGAGGGTAATACGAATACGGTTCATCCTTGGCAGCAATTTCCAAACGCCTGAAGGTACCACGTTCATCTGTACAAACAATAGTACGCAAGTACCATGGAACCATGCACCCGTCATACCGCTCAGGAAGGAGATGCGTTCTGTCTCCTAGAGATGAATGTACTTTGGTGCGAAAAGTGCAAATCAATCCCAGAACAACAGCAAAGGACCTTGTGAAGATGCTGGAGGAAACAGGTACAAAATAATCTATATCCACAGTAAAACAAGTCCTATATCGACATAACCCGAAAGGCCGCTCAGCAAGGAAGAAGCCACTGCTCCAAAACCGCCATAAAAAAGCCAGACTATGGTTTTCAACTGCACATGAGGACAAAGATCGTACTTTTTGGAGAAATGTCCTCTGGTCTGATGAAACAAAAATAGAACTGTTTGGCCATAATGACCATCGTTATGTTTGGAGGAAAAGGGGGTGCAAGTAGAGATACTGGGGTGCAAAGAAGCAAAAAATAAATAACAATATGGGGATGAGGTAGTTGGATGGGCTATTTACCGATGGGCTATGTTCAGGTGCAATGAACTGTGAGCTGCTCTGACAGCTGATGCTTAAAGTTAGTGATGGAGATATGAGTCTCCAGCTTCAGTGACTTTTGCAATTTGTTCCAGTCATTGGCAGCAGAGAACTGGAAGGAAAGGCGGCCAAAGTAGGAATTGACTTTGGGGGTGACCAGTGAAATATACCTGCTGGAGTGCATGCTACGGGTGGGTGCTGCCATGGGGACCAGTGATCTGGGGCTTTACCTAGCAAAGACTTATAGATGACCTGGAGCCAGTGGGTTTGGCGACGAATATGAATTGAGGGCCAGCCAACGAGAGCATACAGGTCACAGTGGTGGGTAGTATATGGGGCTTTGGTGACAAAACGGATTCTACTGTGATAGACTACATCCAATTTGCTGAGTAGAATGTTGGAGGCTATTTTGTATATGACATCGCCGAAGTCGAGGATCGGTAGGATAGTCAGTTTTACAAGGGTATGTTTGGCAGCATGAGTGAAGGTTGCTTTGTTGTGAAATAGAAAGCCGATTCTAGATTTCATTTTGGATTGGAGATGCGTAGTGTGAGTCTGGAAGGAGAGTTTACAGTCTCACCAGACACTTAGGTATGTGTAGTTGTCCACATGTTTTAAGTCAGACCGTCCAGAGTAGTGATACTGGATGGGCGGGCAGGTGGGGCAGTGATCGGTTGAAGAGCATGCATTTAATTAGACTTGCATTTAAGAGCAGTTGGAGGCCACAGAAGGAGAGTTGTATGCCATTGAAGCTTGTCTGGAGGTTAGTTAGCACAGTGTCCAAAGAAGGGCCAGAAGTATACAGAATGGCGTCGTCTGCGTAGAAGTGGATCAGAGAATCACCAGCAGCAAGAGCGACATCATTGATGTATACAGAGAAAAGAGTCAGCCCGAGAATTGAACCCTGTGGCACCCCCATAGACTGCCAGAGGTCTGTACAACAGACCCTCTGATTTGACACACTGAACTCTGTCTGAGAAGTAGTTGGTGAACCAGGCAAGGCAGTCATTTGAGAAACCAAGGCTGTTGAGTCTGCCAATAAGAATGTGGTGATTGACAGAGTCTAAAGCCTTGGCTAGGTCGATGAATACAGCTACACAGTATTGTCTTTATTGATGGCGGTTATGATATTGTTTAGGACCTTGAGCGTGGCTGAGGTGCACCCATGACCAGCTCGGAAACCAGATTGCATAGCGGAGAAGTTACGGTGGGATTCGAAATGGTCGGTGATCTGTTTGTTATCTTAGCTTTCAAAGACCTTAGAAAGGCAGGGTAGGATAGATATAGGTCTGTAACGGTTTGGGTCTAGAGTGTCTCCCCATTTGAAGAGGGGTTGACCACAGCAGCTTTCCATTCTTTGGGGATCTCAGACAATACGAAAGAGAGGTTGAACAGGCTAGTAATAAGGGTTGCAACAATTGCAGCTTATCATTTTAGAAAGAGAGGGTCCAGATTGTCTAGCCCAGCTGATTTGTCGGGGTCCAGATTTTGCAACTCTTTCAGAACATCAGCTATCTGGATTTGGGTGAAAGAGAAATGGGCGAGGTTTGGACAAGTTGCTGTGGGGGTGCAGGGCTGTTGACCAGGGTAGGGGTAGCCAGGTGGAAAGCACAGCCAGCCATAGAAAAATGGTTATTGAAATTCTCAGTTATCGTGGATTTATCGGTGGTGACAGTGTTTCCTAGCCTCAGTGCATTGGGCAGCTGGGAGGAGGTGCCCTTATTCTCCATGGACTTTACAGTGGCCCAAAACTTTTTGGAGTTTGTGCTACAGGATGCAAATTTCTGTTTGAAAAATCTAGCCTTTGCTTTCCTAACTGCCTGTGTATATTGGTTCCTAACTTCCCTGAAAAGTTGCATATCGCGCGGGCCATTCGATGCTAATGCAATACGCCACAGGATGTTTTTGTGCTGGTCAAGGGCAGTCAGGTCTGGAGTGAACCAAGGGCTATATCTGTTTCTGTTTCTACATTTTTTAAATGGGTCATGCTTATTTAAGATGGTGAGGAAAGCACTTTTAAAGAATAACCAGGCATCCTCTTCTGACGGAATGAGGTCAATATCCTTCCAGGATACCCGGGCCATGTCGATTAGAAAGGCCTGCTCGCTGAAGTGTTTTAGGGAGTGTTTGACAGTGATGAGGGTGGTCGTTTGTCCACAGACCCATTACAGAGGCAGACAATGAGGCAGTGATCGCCAAGATCCTGCTTGAAGACAGCAGAGGTGTATTTAGAGGGCAGGTTGGTCAGGATGATATCTATGAGGGTGCCCGTGTTTACGGATTTGGGGTTGTACCTGGTAGGTTCATTGATAATTTGTGTGAGATTGAGGGCATCTAGCTTATATTGTAGGACGGCCGGGGTGTGAAGCATGTCCCAGATTAGGTCACCTAACAGTACGAGCTCAGAAGATTGATGGGGGGGGGGGGGGCAATCAATTGACATATGGTGTCCAGGGCACAGCTGGGGGCAGAAGGTGGTCTATAACAAGCGGCAACGGTGAGAGACTTGTTTCTGGAAAGGTGGATTTTTAGAAGTAGAAGCTTGAATTTTTGGGGCACTGACCTGGATAGTATGACCGAACTCTGCAGGCCATCTCTGCAGTAAATTGCAACTCCGCCCCCTTTGGCAGTTCTATCTTGTCGGAAAATGTTATAGTTAGAGATGGAAATTTAGCGATTTTTGGGGGCCTTCCTAAGCCAGGATTCAGACACGGCTAGGACATCCGGGTTGGCAGAGTGTGCTAAGGCAGTGAATAAAATAAACTTAGGTAGGAGGCTTCTAATGTTAACATACATGAAACCAAGGCTTTTACGGTTACAGAAGTCAACACATGAGAGCGCCTGGGGAATGGGAGAGGAGCTAGGCGCTGCAGGGCCTGGGTAAACTACTTTCACTACACAATCATGGTGTTTTAAGTCTTTCTGTTTTTACAGTGTAGGCCTATGACATGTTTTTTTTTTATCAGCACGAATTACTGTAGATTAAGCAATAAAAACCCCACTCGTGGTCTTCTTAAATTAAAGTAATTTTTGACAGTATGGAGCACAATACCAGGAACTCCCTCCCTTTTCCAAAGACTGGGGTTCGCACTAGGCAGCTGCTGTAAGAGCTTATTGTTCACTGACTCTCCACTGGTCGCAAACACAAGCTTGATAGGCAGTTTAAACTTCTTCAATTCAACCATTAAAATACACATATAGTCTACATTTGTGAAAAGTCATCCACAACAACCACAAACTGTAAAGTGCAATAAGCTAAATGAGAGCAGAAGTGTGATTCACATCAATGAGCTATGTAGATATCAATAAGCGATATCCGTATCGCCCGTGGCTACACCACTGCTGTCGTCTTTTACCTCCAAGCGTTTATTCAAGTTGGATAATCTTTGGATACCAACAGCAGTTGCACCATTGGAAGACATACAGTAGCTTGGACTGTAGCCTACAAGCCTATTCCTGCTCTTTTCCCGCAATCCATCAAACCGATTTGGTGTGTCATCATAGTGGTCTCCGACTTGTGGTCAGACTCGCTCAGGCTGAACAAATGTAAACTTGCGCCTTTTTCCAATGCTGATTTGAATTTCATTGAGAAAACAGAACGGTATCAAATGGACATTTCGTGAACATCCTTTCTGAATTTAAAAGGCATCCTAGAAGTAGGCCTAATCGATTGATAAATTGATTGACAAAGTCATGAATATTTTGAAGAACTGAATGGGCTATGAAAAAAAAATATGCCTCCTGGTCAAAATGACCTCAGTGGGTAGTATGAGATTTAATTGTGAAGATGATTGTTTTCTTGACAGCTACCACACAAATGTCAATAGCCAGGGAGACCCCATATATGTTCTATCATTCTCACTCAGATATCATATTAATTTGGCATAAGTATGGCAAAATGTGTAGAATTGCAGCAAATTCTCTTTAAAACTGTAAAAATGTCTCTCCACCCCATGCCAAAATGGGTAGAATTGCATGAAATTACCTGTAAAACAGAATTTTTTAAACCTCTGCCCCATGAGACAATTGCATGAATTTTGTTACAAAATTGCAAAACAATTATCTTCCCCCCCATGGCAAAATGTGTGGAATTGCAAGAAATAAACATACATTTGTCTCTCCGTCATCAAGAGGGGAGCCACTAAAATGTTTTGCCGCGATGTGGGTGGCCCCCCAACCAAATCTCCCTTAGGGCCCCCCAAAATGCCCTGTCAGTAGTGTTGTTGCCCTGATAATTTGTTCAATTTCTGATATTGGATGGGGCCGTTGGGTCTGTTAATGGCCATCGCTCTTGCATTAGATGTACAGAATTGCTGGTCTTGATTATACTCACCCAGTCTATGTATTTTTTAAGAGAGTGTAAACAACACGAACCTAGGCTTGTACATTCATCATTAAACACACACATGCACACACCTGAGTGGCTGAAGTACAAGGTGACGCACTATGTTCCTGCTTTGGCCCATTTACCATACTGATAACAACCAAATAAAGAGGTTGAAAGGACTGAAACTTCTACGCCCAGAAACCAAACATTTGACATTTCTCTCTATGAGGTGTTCCGACAGTTCCAAATGGGTGGGCAGAACGCAGGTACTCTTAGTCTTGCCATATTTCATGGAAATGGCATTGTCACCATATGATGATGTCACCATGGGTATAAGAGCAAAGGGCCCCGTGGTGCTCCCATTCACAGCTTTTCCCAAAGCTCACCCAGGATATCTAAGGCCCCAGTGGAGACTGACAGGGACTGAGCACCAGCAGGTAAGTGGCAGGAGATAACCTTTGGGACTCTAGTCGGCTTGAATATGAATATTGAATGGTATCAGTGGAGATGTAAACGGATGTAGAACTTTGTCCAAATGTCTTCTTCTTCTCCCTGATAGTAATGGCTTATCAGAGTGAGATGGTGATCAGCTCCCAGCCTCAGGTCACCATCAACAACTACACCGTGACCTCCTCTGGGTCCTCAGATTGGAGCTCCAACGTTTGTGACTGCTGCGATGACTGCGGCATCTGTGAGTCCCCCTCTGTGTGTGTAAAGTTATGCATGCACAATGTTTGCATTGTGTTGAGTACATTGTTTAAAAATCCATAGACTGGGTGAGGTTATTCGGTATCAGGAGTTCTGCACAACTAATGTAACCGTGATGACCTCTCAAACGGCCACACCAACAATTAATGGTGGAGACAGTGTGTGACTTTAAATGTTTTTTTCTTCCAGGTCTGTGTGCGATCTTCGTGCCCTGTATCCTGGGCTGTAAAGTTGCACAGGACAATGGGGACAGTTGCTGTGTGCCTTTCCTCCCTGGAGCCTTGATCGCCCTGAGGACAAGCATCCGGAGCAAATACAGCATCTCTGTGAGTGACCCTACTACATCCTCAATACAAAACCTATGTCCAGGACCTACATATAATGGGAAAAATACAATTCTAAGCCTCCTCAAAGAGTTGTAATTTAAACATTTCCTTTATCACTCTAACTGAATGTTAGCGAGTATAGTATATAGCGTAAGGCTGGGAATCAATCCAATCTCGGGTTGATAGGCATTGCGTTTTTTAAAGGCAATCCAATTGAGACAATATATGTAGCATTTAGTGGGATCTCTGTGAACACAACAACATTGCCTGAGCTGCAATGCCTATAACCTCCGATTTAATTGAATACTGGCCTTAGTCTAGTAGTGAAGACTGAAGGAGTCATCAGTTGGCTATTCCTATTAAAAAACAATGCAGTCAAGGATGTGCAAGTTTACAGTTAGCCAAAATGAGAGTTTAGACAAGTCAACCTTATGGGTCCCCCCCCTGTTCTCTCTCCACCCTCCTTTATAGAACTCCCCTGTAATAGGGTCAGGAGTTTTTTCTGACAACATGACCCGACCAAGAAAAACTCTGACCCTATTTGTAGCCTAACTGCGACCTGACTAAGATTTTACTTTTCAGGTCATGTGGTCAAGGCCCTACCTATAAGTGTTGTCATGGTGTTTATGTTATGCTTGACATGTTAATCTTTTATGTTTTTACTCAGGGTTCCGTGTGTGATGACTGGGTAGTCATGACCTGCCTGCCTTTCTGTGGACTCTGTCAGATGGCCAGGGAGCAGAAGATGAGAGGCTGATTGGTTAAATGAGGGGAATAGGTACAGGCTTAATGACAATCATGCATCCAGTCATGGGGAAAAAAACACAGTTTACCTGCTGACGTCACAGGTACGATGTCACAGACTGGTTGGAATATCCTATGCTTTGAACACAACTTTGTTGAAGTATTGCCTTGACTGTGGCCAGTCCATCCTATATTTATTATGGGCTGTGCAATACTCTTACAATATCATTATACTACTAAAGAACCGTACCTTAAACTATACATTATAGTTTACTACTATGAGGTACTTTATATAGTGGTGTTTTTTTATCATTATCCAATGGTGTGTATTTGCTTGTCGGAAAATGACCTGACTGAGATGTTTCAGATTTCAATAAAGCACAATTTTCACATTCAAAATAAAGTTGTTCTCCACTTTTTTTCATTTCCATAGAGATGGAGAGGAAAATCCAGGGGTAGAAAAGTCAAGAATGTGCTTTTCTACCAAAGCTTTTTTTGGCACATTCTTGAGTGGAGTCCCTGGGTTTTCTTCTCCCTCTCAATGTAAATAAAGAACAATAAATGGAGAGCAACTATCAATTGAATGTGTCCCATGACTTCGGGTCAGTTGTCCTTCCTCTTTCTGTACAACCAAAGTGAAAATCGTGTCAGTCATTAATCAAGTATTAAGAGACACACTTTCATAACGTAGCAGAAAGGACCAACATGACACAGCCCTCAGAGCACAGGTAAAGCGGGACTGGAGGTTTTTCAATAAGATTATATGGGACTTCAGATATGATTTTGCTTTATTTTAATGTTATATATAGACTCTCTTAACCTAAAAATAACAAAAGTATTTGATAACTCATAATCAAATGATGTTATGATGGATTATGATAGGTTAATGAAAGTTGTCGATTATGCAAGTTGTTCAACTTCTAAATATTGCTTCCAGTGTCGATCAAAGCTCAGACGGATTATTTATCTTCTTGATCTGACAGAGTTCTAATCAGCCTGCCTCTGTGAACAAGTGGAATCATTAACAGTGGTTTGTTCGTTATGTTTGCTTGTGTCCCTCGGATTTGTTCTTTTTAGCAGCACATTCACCACTCCCTCAAACGGCCAACTCCGCCCTCACGCAGCACAGGCCGAGGGCCTGAGACATGAAACGGACTACCCCAGCTCAGAGCAGGTGTTGTGCCGAAAATCTTCCCCTGCCAGAATCCCCCCCCCCCCCCCCTTCGCGTGAGCGTGCACACACTCAATTTTTCATTGCTGCAACTTGCTTGCTAGTGGATATTTCGGCTCTAAACTCTTGTCAGTTTAGCCTACATTTCACTGATCTTAGTAGCAGAAAGCATTTTTTATTCGTGTCCTTCAAGGCAGCTGTCAATGATCACATTAGGTTGTGTCGACTCTATGACAATGAGTGCACAACTTGTAAATAGTTGTTCATAGATCAGTCAGCTGGCAGCAGACTTATATTGCAGTAACATTGATGGGCTCTGGATAGTATTCCTTAGCCAGCTAAGAGGAAGTAAGAAGCTAACGTTAAAGTGAAATATGCATAAATGTATTGCTCCTCCATCTCCTTGTTACTAAAATTCTAATAGTTAGCTTAATCTCAGTTTATGTGACTAAACAAGGAAGTATAGTGTAGAGAATAATTGTAAACCACTGTGAAAAATATTTTCCATAACCAAAAATATTGTATTTTCAGCTGTTTTAAGCTGGTGTATAAAACAACAAATCACATTTCTACGTGAATTTGATCGGGTGGCCCAAAAAGTTACATATTGCAGCTTCAAACAGTGCCTAAACTGAGCAACAAATAGACTACTAAATTCTCACAATAACTTTTCTTTACAGAGAGTAGGCTACTGACACAGACCCGTGATGTAGCTCTCACGCTTCGAACACACCATAGTATGCAGCATCATCTGGATATGTATGCAACAAAAGTTCAACATTCACCCAATTTCTGTCAAACCGTCTACATATACAGTTTGAGCATACGTTCGATAGCACCACACCGAACGAACGCACAATGCTGCAAGGCAAACGCAGCGTTTCATTGGAAATTAATGTTATTCTGGTGTAATTCTGGTCCAAAATGCAATGATGCTGTTGGTGTGATAGAAGCGTCAGTGGTGAGGCTGAGGCAGGCTGCAATGCATGCAGAAGGAAGCAGAAGAGACAGAGAGAGAGGTGGTTCCGTACAGTGGTTCCCAAACTTGGGGTGGGGCCCCATGTGGGGTCTCCTGAGAAAATATGTACTAATCTTATCGAACAAGTTAAGAACTTTAAAAAAGGAGATATATTTAAATATGAACATATCCACATGGCCTATCTTCCCTATAGGCCTATTTAAAATGCAATCAACATGCTAACAATACAGTTCTAACAATGTAAAACGTTTTTGTTTATATCAATGTTTGTTTGTCTTCATCGCCCACCGGATATTATAGGTTACCCATCACCTTTCTTTTTTTTTACCACTACAAAACTGATATAAATACAGAATAGTAAGTGATATTCTAATAATTAATGTGACGAGGCGCGTGCTCAGTCCCCTCCTGTACTCCCTGTTCACTCATGACTGTACGACCAGGCACGACTCCAACACCATTATTAAATTTGCCGATGACACAAGAGTGGTAGGGCTGATCATAGGCAACGACGAGACAGCGTATAGGGAGGAGATCAGAGACCTGGCCATGTGGTGCCAGGACAACAACCTCTCCCTCAACGTGATCAAGACAAAGGAGATTATTGTGGACTACAGGAAAAAGAGGATAGAGCACGCCCCCATTCTCATCAACGGGGCTGCAGTGGAGCAGGTTGAGAGCTTCAAGTTCCTTGGCGTCCACATCACCAACAAACTAACATGGTTCAAGCACACCAAGACAGTTGTGAAGAGGGCACGACAAAACATATTCCCCCTCAGGAGACTGAAAAGATTTGGCATGGGTCCTCAGATCCTCAAAAGGTTCTACAACTGCACCCGAGAGCATCCTGACTGGTTGCATCACAGCCTGGTATGGCAACTGCTTGACCTCCGACTGCAAGGCACTGCAGAGGGTAGTACGAACTGCCCAGTACTTCACTGGGGCCAAGTGTCCTGCCATCCAGGACCTCTACACAAGGCTGGGTCAGAGAAGGCCCTAAAAATGGTCAAATACTCCAGCCACCCTAGTCATAGACTATACTCTCTGCTACCGCACAGCCAAGTCTAGGTCCAAGAGGCTTCTAAACAGCTTCTTCCCCCAAGCCATAAGACTCCTGGACATCTAGTCAAATAGCTACCCAGACTATTTGCATTGCCCCCTCCCCTCTTTAAACCATTGTCACTTTAATAACTCTACCTACATGTACAGTTGAAGTTGGAAGTTTAAATACACTTCGGTTGGAGTCATTAAAACAAATTCTTCAACCAAACAAGTCTTGTTTACAAACTATAGCAAGTCGGTTAGGACATCTACTTTATGCATGACACAAGTAATTTTTCCAACAATGTTTTACAGACTGATTATTTCACTTATAATTCACTGTATCACAATTCCAGTGGGTCAGAAGTTTACATACACTAAGTTGACTGTGCCTTTAAACAGCTTGGAAAATTCCAGAAAATGATGGCATGGCTTTAGAAGCTTCTGATTGGCTAATTGACATTATTTGAGTTAATTGGAGGTGTACCTGTGGATGTATTTCAAGCCTACCTTCAAACTCAGTGCCTCTTTGCTTGACATCATGGGAACATCAAAAGAAATCAGCCAAGACCTCCTCCAGAAGAAAATGTAGACCTCCACAAGTCTGGTTTATACTTGGGAGCAATTTCCAAATGCCTGAAGGTACTACGTTCATCTATTCAAACAATAGTAATCAAGTATAAACACCATGGGACCACGCAGTCGTTCTACCGCTCAGGAAGGAGACGCGTTCTGTCTCCAAAAGATGAACCTACTTTAGTGCGAAAACAGCAAAGGACCTTGTGAAGATGCTGGAGGAAACAGGTATAAAAGTATCTATATCCACAGTAAAACAAGTCCTAAATCGACATAACCTGAAAGGCCGCTCAGCAAGGAAGAAGCAACTGCTGGGTCTTCCAAATGGACAATGACCCCAAGCACACTTCAAAGTTGTGGACAACAAAGTCAAGGTATTGGAGAGCCATCACAAAGCCCTGACCTAAGTCCTATAGAAAATTTGTGTGCAGAACTGAAAAAGCGAGTGCGAGCAAAGAGGCTTACAAACCTGACTCAGTTACACCAGCTCTGTCAGGAGGAATGGGACAAAATTCACCCAACTTAGTGTGGGAAGCTTGCGGAAGGCTACCCGAAACGTTTGACCCAAGTTAAACAATTTAAAGGCAATGCTACCCAAATACTAATTGAGTGTATGTAAACTTCTGACCAACTGGGACTGTGATGAAAAAAACAAAAGCTGAAATAAATCCTGGAACGACTTTGACCTCATCCCGACAGTAGAGGATGCCTGGTTATTCTTTAAAAGTGCCTTCCTCGCCATCTTAAATAGGCATGCCCCATTCAAAAAATGTAGAACCAGGAATAGATATAGCCCTTGGTTCACTCCAGACCTGTCTGTCTTTTGACCAGCACAAAAACTGTGGCGTTCTGCATTAGCATCGCATAGCCCCCGTGATATGCAACTTTTCAGGGAAGTTAGGAACCAATATACACAGACAGTTAGGAAAGCTAAGGCTAGTTTTTTTTTTAACAGAAATTTGCATCCTGCAGTACAAACTCAAAGGTTCTGGGACACTGTAATGTCCATGGAGAATAAGAGCCACTCATCTCAGCTACCCACTGCTCTGAGATTAGGAAACACTGTTACAACTGACAAATCCACTATAATTGAGAATTTCAATAAGCATTTCTCTATGGCTGGCCATGCTTTTCACCTGGCTACTCCTACCCCGGTCAACTGCCCGGCACCCTCCACAGCAACCCGCCCAAGCCCCCACCATTTCTCCTTCACCCATATCCAGATAGCTGATGTTCTGAAAGAGCTGCAAAATCTGGACCCCGACAAATCAGCCGGGCTAGACAATCTGGACCCTCTCTTTCTTAAATTACTATTACTAGCCTGTTCAACCTCTCTTTTGTATCATCTGAGATTCCCAAATATTGGAAAGCTGCCGCTGTCATCCCCCTCTTCAAAGGGGAAGACACTCTAGACCCAAACTGCTACAGACCTATTTCTATCCTACCCTGCATCTCTAAGGTCGTTGAAAGCCAAGTTAACAAACAGATTACTGACCATTTTGAATCACATCGTGCCTTCTCCGCTATGCAATCTGGTTTCTGAGCTGGTCATGGGTGCACCTCAGCCACGCTCAAGGTCCTTAACGATATCATAACCGCCATCGATAAGAGACATTACTATGCAGCTGTATTCATTGACCTGGCCAAGGCTTTCGACTGTCAATCACCACATTCTTATTGGCAGACTCAACAGCCTTTGTTTCTCAAATGATTGCCTCGCCTGGTTCACCAACTACTTCTCTGATAGAGCTCAGTGTGTCAAATCGGGGGGCCTGTTGTCCGGACCTCTGGCAGTCTCTATGGGGGTGCCACAGGGTTCAATTCTCGGGCCGACTCTCTTCTCTGTATACATCAATGATGTTGCTCTTGTTGCTGGTGATTCTCTAATCCACCTCTACGCAGACGACACCATTCTGTATACTTCTGGCCCTTCTTTGGACACTGTGTTAAGTAACCTCCAGATGAGCTTCAATGCCATACAACTCTCCTTCCGTTGCCTCCAACTGCTCTTAAACGCAAATAAAACTAAATGCATGCTATTCAACCGATCATTGCCCGCACCTGCCCGCACATCCAGCATCACTACTCTGAACGGCTCTGACTTAGAATACGTGGATAACTACAAGTGTCTGGCTAGACTGTAAACTGGAGCACACTCCAGCAGGTATATCTCAATGGTCTCCCCCAAAGCCAATTCCTTCTTTGGTCGCCTTTCCTTCCAGTTCTCTGCTGCCACTGACTGGAACAAACTGCAAAAATCACTGAAGCTGGAGATTCCTATCTCCCTCACTAGCTTTAAGAACCAGCTGTCAGAGCAGCTCACAGATCACTGCACCTGTTCATAGCCCATCTGTATACAGCCCATCTATCTACCTCATTCCCATACTGTATTTATTTATTTTGCTCCTTTTGCACCACAGTATCTCTACTTGCACATCCATCTTTTGCACATCTACCATTCCAGTGTTTAATTGCCAAATTGTAATTACTTCGCCACCATGGCCTATTTATTGCCTTAACTCCCTTATTTGTTCTTATTTGCACTCACTGTATAGAGACTTTGTTTTCTTCTTTTTCTACTGTATTATTGACTGTATGTTTTGTTCATTCCATGTGTAACTCTGTGTTGTTGTATGTGTCGAACTTCTACGTTTTATCTTGGCCAGGTTGCAGTTGTAAATGAGAACTTGTTCTCAACTAGCTTACCTGGTTAAATAAAGGTGAAATAAAAATATAAAGTAAAAAGTAAAAAAAAACTATAATTACAATATACGGTACACACTAAAATTACATGTCACAAAACTGTGGCAGTCTGGTGTAATGGTTAGCCCCCAAGACACTGGACCACATACAGTGAGGGAAAAAACTATTTGATCCCCTGCTGATTTTGTACGTTTGCCCACTGACAAAGAAATGATCAGTCTATAATTTTAATGGTAGGTTTATTTGAACAGTGAGAGACAGAATAACAACAAAAAATTCCAGAAAAATGCATGTCAAAAATGTTATAAAATGATTTGCATTTTAATGAGGAAAATAAGTATTTGACCCCTCTGCAAAACATGACTTAGTACTTGGTGGCAAAACCCTTTTTGGCAATCACAGGGGTTAGACGTTTCATGTAGTTGGCCACCAGGTTTGCACACATCTCAGGAAGGATTTTGTCCCACTCCTCTTTGCAGATCTTCTCCAAGTCATTAAGGTTTCGAGGCTGACGTTTGGCAACTCGAACCTTTAGCTCCCTCCACAGATTTTCTATGGGATTAAGTTCTGGAGACTGGCTAGGCCACTCCAGGACCTTAATGTGCTTCTTCTTGAGCCACTCCTTTGTTGCCTTGGCCGTGTGTTTTGGGTCATTGTCATGCTGGAATACCCATTCACGACCCATTTTCAATGCCCTGGCTGAGGGAAGGAGGTTCTCACCCAAGATTTGAAGATACATGGCCCCGTCCATCGTCCCTTTGATGCGGTGAAGTTGTCCTGTCCCCTTAGCAGAAAAACACCCCCAAAGCACAATGTTTCCACCTCCATGTTTGACGGTGGGGATGGTGTTCTTGGGGTCATAGGCAGCATTCCTCCTCCTCCAAACACGGCAAGTTGAGTTGATGCCAAAGAGCTCCGTTTTAGTCTCATCTGACCACAGCACTTTCACCCAGTTGTCCTCTGAATCATTCAGATGTTCATTGGCAAACTTCAGACGGGCATGTATATGTGCTTTCTTGAGCAGGGGGACCTTGCGGGCGCTGCAGGATTTCAGTCCTTCACAGCGTAGTGTGTTACCAATTGTTTTCTTGGTGACTATGGTCCCAGCCGCCTTGAGATCATTGACAAGATCCTCCCGTGTAGTTCTGGGCTGATTCCTCACCATTCTCATGATCATTGCAATTAACACCTTGGAGCCAGAAATCTTTCTGATTGAGAGGGGGTCAAATACTTATTTTCCTCATTAAAATTTATAACATTTTTGACATGCGTTTTTCTGGATTTCTTTGTTGTTATTCTGTCTCTCACTGTATACACCTGGTGATGTGGAAACAATTCCCTCTCAACCCGTCCTCTCTGTCTCCCTCTGTATCTGCTTCCCCTCTACATCTTCGACTATCACTGTCCATAAAACAATAACAACAAAAAAACAATTACTTAAAAACTAAACTGTGATCTTTGTCCAATTTACAAAGACATCATTGGGAGATGTCTGAGATGAGGATGTTGTGGAAAATTGCAACATTATGTTATAGTGCTTGTAAGATTACAATCTTTGTATTGCATTGGAATGGTTGTTTTATTCGACAGAATAGAGTATTCTGTTAACTATTGTGTGTGTGTGTGTTCCACTGAGGATGGGCCTCTATGAGATAGCACTGACAGAGGAGATTTACGATGTCTTTGGGTAATAAAGCCTAAAGAACATTCCAGATAGTAAAGGTAATGTTTTTGTGCTATACCGTACCAGGGTGAGACGGGTTCCAGTTTGGAGTAGGAGGTGGCCAGACACTGGTCTTTACAATGAGAACTGTTGACACAGCAGTAACTGTCTGCTATGTTTTATAAATATCTTTCACACCTTTGTGAATTGTTCCTAAGATCTGTGGTTCGTCATGTAAGTTGAGCGGGGTGTATCTTGGCTATAAAAGATATTTTTACTTTTCTGTATTCACTTTTCAATGGTTCATTAGAGATAGCGCATCATTGAAAGTCAAAAAGGGCTATTGCAAAGCTCTTAATAAAAATATACAGTTTAAGTGTAACTCTGACTGGTGTGTAGTTTGTAACTCTCCTCATTTGGTAAAGCAGAAAAATGGCACCATAAGGTTGAGGTGTATCATGATATGGTGAAGGAAAATACCTAATGGAAAAGAGGAACATAAAACCGCAAGAGAACTAACAATTATCAATGGCACAGAAATGTATTGTAAAGTCACTAAAATGTGTTTTTCCCTTCCCAATTGAGCTGGCTTATTGGCATGCATACCTATGGAGAATATAGTCTAACTCATTTGAAGAAACAAAAATAACACATTTATTTTCCCAATGCAAACATTTCCTGGAACTTAATTAAAATGATGGTAATGTGCTTTTAATTAAAGGACAAGATTCTCATTGGAAAGAGTTCAGACTAGATGTAGAACATTACTCACCTTTTCCCTTTCCTGCTGCACACGTCAGACAACATGGCCGGGCTAAAAGATGTAATGTAAATACCTTCGACCATCTTCCAAACCTCAGGATGCTTCAGATTGACAATAACCATCTGGAGACCATAGACAACCAGACATCCCAAAATCTGATCCAACTGAAGAGCCTAAACATGACCTTGAAATAAATATCAAATCTCAGCTCCTCTGTATTTCAGGACCTCAAGAAACTTGTCAACCTGTCACTAAATAATAACTCACTGATTATGCTCCCTCCACTTATTTTCTCCTCACTCTACAATCATATTACAGCAGAAATACCTGAACAACTTCTCCGCGGTGGCAGAATCTGTGACTCACTTACTAAAGCTGACAAAACTAGATCTGTGCAATAACAATCTAACGTCCATCCAGCATTATAACCATACAGACCTACCAGAGTCCCTCACCGCCCTCTATCTCTGTAACTGGCCCCGTTAGCATGTGAGTGGGGATTCCTCAGCCATATACTACTACTGGATCTCTCCTACAATGACCAGCTCCCTTCAAGGGCTTTCCAAGGTGTGAACTTGCGGAAGCTAAACTACATGCGTTTGCATTCAACCAATGTCACAGTGCCAGAGCTTTTGAACATCAGCAATGTTAGAGCTGGGAACATAGACTTCTCTGGTATGGGGTTGAAGACTGACAATCTGCTCATGGAGTTATGCAGCCTTTTGTGTACAAAGGTTACATTTTTAAAAAGCTGTGTCTGGGTACCAATGGGATACCGTCATTGCGACTCTCTTCTCTGTATACATCAATGAGGTCGCTCTTGCTGCTGGTGAGTCTCTGATCCACGACACCATTCTGTATTCTTCCGGCCCTTCTTTGGACACTGTGTTAACAACCCTCCAGGCAAGCTTCAATGCCATACAACTCTCCTTCCGTGGCCTCCAATTGCTCTTAAATACAAGTAAAACTAAATGCATGCTCTTCAACCGATCGCTACCTGCACCTACCCGCCTGTCCAACATCACTACTCTGGACGGCTCTGACTTAGAATACGTGGACAACTACAAATACTTAGGTGTCTGGTTAGACTGTAAACTCTCCTTCCAGACCCATATCAAACATCTCCAATCCAAAGTTAAATCTAGAATTGGCTTCCTATTTCGCAACAAAGCATCCTTCACTCATGCTGCCAAACATACCCTTGTAAAATTGACCATCCTACCAATCCTCGACTTTGGCGATGTCATTTACAAAATAGCCTCCAATACCCTACTCAACAAATTGGATGCAGTCTATCACAGTGCAATCCGTTTTGTCACCAAAGCCCCATATACTACCCACCATTGCGACCTGTACGCTCTCGTTGGCTGGCCCTCGCTTCATACTCGTCGCCAAACCCACTGGCTCCATGTCATCTACAAGACCCTGCTAGGTAAAGTCCCCCTTATCTCAGCTCGCTGGTCACCATAGCATCTCCCACCTGTAGCACACGCTCCAGCAGGTATATCTCTCTAGTCACCCCCAAAACCAATTCTTTCTTTGGCCGCCTCTCCTTCCAGTTCTCTGCTGCCAATGACTGGAACGAACTACAAAAATCTCTTAAATTGGAAACACTTATCTCCCTCACTAGCTTTAAGCACCAACTGTCAGAGCGTCTTACAGATTACTGCACCTGTACATAGCCCACCTATAATTTAGCCCAAACAACTACCTCTTTCCCAACTGTATTTAATTAATTTATTTATTTTGCTCCTTTGCACCCCATTATTTTTATTTCTACTTTGCACATTCTTCCATTGCAAAACTACCATTCCAGTGTTTTACTTGCTATATTGTATTTACTTTGCCACCATGGCCTTTTTTGCCTTTACCTCTGTGTCGTTGTATGTGTCGAACTGCTTTGCTTTATCTTGGCCAGGTCGCAATTGTAAATGAGAACTTGTTCTCAACTTGCCTACCTGGTTAAATAAAGGTGAAATAAAAAATAAATAAAATAAATAAATAAATAAATTGCGGAAGAACACACTTTCCAACTGTCCAACAATCAGAGGTTTATTGGATCTTTTCTTCAACCAGTTGAGGAAGGTAAGATGCCTCCACTTTCTCAAAGAACAGGATCAAGTCAAGAATCGCACTCTTTTGCTTTCCACCACACACCAAATGTGAAGACCCTACAACTCGCAGCGGACACTTTTGACAATCTGACCAAGTTGACTTTCCTCTCCTTGGACAACTCCTGTGCCGGGGTGATGCAGCTGCAGTCGGGCATCTTCAAAAATCTGCTGAAGTTGAGCAAGCTCGGCGCAAGGAACATGCGTGTCCAGTTATTCTCAAAAGGAGGTTTTCAGGGATCTGACGGAGCTGGAGATCTTGCTTCTCAACCACAACATAATGTAATCCTTAGATGAGAATGTGCTGGAGGCTCTGCGTAATATTCCTCTTAGTTGTAACTGCCTCAACAGTGATCTTCAGAACTGGACTTTGACAAACCAGAGTCCAGTTAGTCTTACTCTATTGACTACATTGCCCAGAAAAACTCCAACAAACCATATACAACTTTGACACCAATGTCTTCTACCTGGACCTGGGTGAGTACCTTTATGCCACCACAACCACTGTGATTTTACTGCTGACTATAATCCTGTTTAGTAGACCAGCTACTTCCCAACCTGGAGAGCAACGGAGCCTCTTTCCGGCTGTGCCTGCATCACTGTGACTTTGAGCTGGGCCGCAACATTGTGGACAACATTGTCTCCGCCGTGTACAGCAGCCGCAAGACCATCTGCGTGATTAACAGGCCAGCTACAGGCTCTTCCTCAAGCTCCAGGATGTGCCCCTGCTCATATTCCTGGACCCCATCGCTGAAAGGCAGCTGTTGGTTTACCACCGTATGAGAAAGGTAATGTTGAAGGAGACCTACCTGCAGTGGCCGGGGCCAGACTGCACTGAGCCGGTCTAGGCCCAGGAACTGTTTTGGAACCATCTGAGGAGAGCGCTAAGGAGCCGGAGTAGCAGTTTTGATGAGGAAGAGGGGTGGGAAGGATATTTCATTTAGCCACTGACGATGATGCTAAGTATTACTTAATGACTTTAGGAAAGGGTTAGAGGACACGCTTTGCTCTGGCAGCAGCCTGATTCCTGGATATGAAACAAAGTTCAATGTTGTAAAAGTACCAAAATGATGCACACATACACAGAGGGAGGAACTGAATATTTTGTAAATGTGCCCTCAGTACAATGATGTTCTACTTGCTTTGATCGATTGCTATAATAAGCTTGTCATGATTTGTTTCCTTTTTTAATTTTCTCTCATGGCAAACAAACGTAATCCTGTCATGATCAGTACTTAATAATATTGTAATACTGTGTGTACATTGATGAGACGTACCCTGACAAATCATGTTGCAAAGTTAACTTAAATATTCTATAATAATTATATCACTGGCTCAAAATGTAATACACTGACAGACGAGATGTATTACTTAATGACTAAAGGGAATGGTTAGAGGGCACACTTTGCCCTGGCAACAGCCTGATTCCAGGATATGAAACTAAGTTCAATGTAGAAAAGTAGTGAAATTATGCCTACCCACACACATACAAATCCAGAGAGGAACTGAATATCTTGTGAAAGTGCCTTCATTACCATAACATTCTACTTGCTTGAAATCCAGCATTGTTTATGCTTTGATCGATTGCAATAATAAGCGAAAGTCATAATTTGTTTGATTTTGTAATTTGCTTTTGTAATGGAAAAAACTAACTTAATCCTGCTGTGATCAGTACTTAATAATATTGTAATACTGTATGTATTACAGGAAAATGGATATGGACATGAGAAATAGGATGATCAGACAAATCATGTTGCAAAATTAATTTACATATTCTATAAGTATACTTCTTGATGGTAAATATCACTTTCTCAATGAAGAATGCACAAAATAAAACAAATTAATTCATGATCTATTATTAGATTTTAATATAAAACAGTGTGTTACTATGTACAGTATTATATTCACAGGTTTCATTTGATTCAGTCCATCTTAAATGGTGAGAATCTCAATTACATAATCACATCCTCTCTCCTCCTCAAAACCCAGAGGAAAAGGTCAGAGGGGAGGGACCTCTGAGAAGAGATGTGAGGAGTATGCAATTGAGATCTTCCCATGGACAGCAGTCCTCTGCATAACGCATTCATGCTGATTTATGTCTTTGATCTTCTGTGCTAAAGAATTCTGCTTGTCAAAAATAATTACAAATATACTTTGAGTAGGCCCAGTGGCAAAAAAAAACCTGAGGGACACATTTGTGTTCTGCCAAAGTTCTCACTGTAGCTGTCTGTAAACAACATACTGTATAAGTTCTGCAATACATTTTCTCTTATAGTGCTCCTGTATGTTTTTGCATGCACATGTTTAAATTAGAAGTATTCATGCAGTAAAAAATACAATCTGCTGTGGTTACTTTTCCACAGCACAATTGTGCTTTTATTGTCCAGACTGTAAGTAGTTTTAGAGTATGTGAAACATATGAAAGAAAATATTTCAAAATATTTGTAAAAATGCAAACATTTCCTGGCTGGCACTTTGTCTTCCTGCCAACCAAATGGCCTGACACTATTCAACAGAGAAATAAAAATATCAAGTCAGTTGTAATTGTAAACAATTAGACTTGATGTTATGCATTAGGAAAATATTCACTCATCAACATAGCTTATAGCCTAAGCATTGCACTTATGCATGTCTCTACTACACAGAGGCATCTCTATGCAGTCTCTGGACAGGCACAGTGGATGTGGATCAGTACAGTCTCATCCGGGGGAAAGACCAGTGTTCAGGGCTGGGGAAAGCAGGCAGGGACCCGGGGGGCAGAGGGAACAGGCCACTCTCTAACATGTTGGAGGGGGGATAGTAGTCCATGTCAGGAAGGTGGGACCTGGAGATTACAGGGCTGATTGGGGGTGGCGGTTGAAGCGATAGAAAGGGTGGAGCTAATGACTGTCTAGTGGATAGTGGGTGGGAGCAGATGAGGATGAGGAAAATGGCTCCTTTCAATGTCATATGGATCTTGCTGCTGTGGCAAGTGTCTGTCTCTGTGTCTTCACCCTCCTTTATAGACGTCCTTTATTTTAGGGCCAAGGGATGTTGACAAAGAATATTCTGCCCGTATTTACAGCCTGAAACTGCAGCCTGGCTGAGAGCTCTCTCTTTAAGGTCACTTAGTCAAGAACAAGTCAAGGCCCCACCTAGAAGTGTTTTCATAGTGTGTGATGTCATGATTTATGTTAACCTATTTGTTTTTACCCAGGGATCCATGCGTGATGACTAGGTAGCAGTGGTGTAAAGTACTTAAGTAAAAATAGTTTAAAGTACTACTTAAGTATTTTTGGGGGGTATCTGTACTTTACTACTTATATTTTTTACTTCACTACATTCCTAAAGAAAATGCTGTACTTTTTACTCCATACAATTTTCCTTACAACCCAAAGTACTCATTACATTTTGAATGCTTAGCAGGACAGGAAAGTTGTAAAATTCACATACTTATCAAGAGAACACGTGGTCATCCCTACAGCCTATGGTTTGGCGGACTCACTAAACACAAATGCATCTTTTGTAAATAATGTTGGAGTGTGCCCCTGGCTTTCCGTACATTTTAAAAACAAGAAAATGGTGCAGTTTGCTTTGCTTAATATAAGGAATTTGAAATGATTTATGCTTTTACTCCTACTTTTGATACTTACGTATATTTTAGAAATTACATGTACTTTTGATACTTAAGTATATTTTAAACCAAATAAACTAAAAAAAATAAACGTCCTCACTGTCAACTGCGTTAATTTTCAGCAAACTTAACATGTATAAATATTTGTATGAACATAAGATTCAACAACTGAGACATAAAAAGAACAAGTTCCACAGACATGTGACTTACAGAAAGGCACCTGCATGTTCCCAGACATTTTTTGGGGAATGGCCATAGCCCTCACCCTCTGATCCAACAGGTTCCAGATGTGCTCAATGGGATTGAGATCTGGGCACTAACATTCCTGGAAATCACCCACAGTATGGCTGGTTGCATTGTCATGCTAGAGGGTCATGTCAGGATGAGCCTGCAGGAAAGGTACCACATACAATGACAACAAGCTCAGTCCGATGATGCTGTGACACACCGCCACATACCGTGACAGACCAAATCGATACCGCTCCAGAGTACAGGCCTCGTTGTAACGCTCATTCCTTCGACGATAAATACGACCATCACCCCTGGAGACTGGTGAGACAAAACCATGACTCGTCATTGAAGAGCACTTTTTGCCAGTCCTGTCTGGTCCAGCGACGGTGGGTTTGTGCCCATAGGCGACGTTGTTGCCGGTGATGTCTAGTGAGGACCTTCCTTACAACAGGCCTACAAGCCATCAGTCCAGCCTCTCAGCCTATTTTTGACAGTCTGAGCACTGATGGAGGGATTATGCGTTCCTGGTGTAACTCGGGCAGTTGTGGTTGCCATCCTGTACCTGTCCCGCAGGTGTGATGTTCGGATGTACCGATCTTGTGCAGGTGTTGTTACATGTGGTCTGCCACTGCGAGGACAACCAGCTGTCTGTCCTGTCTCCCTGTAGCACTGTCTTAGACGTCTCACAGCACAGACATGGAAATGTATTGCCCTGGCCACATCTGCAGTCCTCATGCCTCCTTGCAGCATGCCTAAGGCACGTTCACACAGGTGAGCAGGGACCCTGGGCATCTTTATTTTGTTGTTTTTCAGTCAGTAGAAAGGCATCTTTAATGTCCTAAGTTTTCATAACTGTGAGCTTAATTGCCTACCGTCTCATTCTTTTGCCTGCAATATCAGTTCTGTTATACTCACAGACAATATCTTTACAGTTTTGGAAACTTTAGAGTGTTTTCTATCCTAAGCTGCCAATTATATGCATATTCTATTTTCTGGTCCTGAAAAATATCCCTTTTACTTTGGGAATGTTATTTTTCCAAAAATAAAAAAAATGACCCCTAGATTCAACAGGTTAATGGCCGTTCCACAGGTGCATATTCCTTAATTGTTTATGGTTCATTGAACAAGCATGGGAAACCGTGTTTAAACCCTTTACAATGAAGATCTGTGAAGTTGTTTGGTTTTTACGAATTATCTTCGAAAGACATGGTCCTGAAAAGGGGACATTTCTTTTTTTGTCTGAGTTTACTTTGCCTTTACTCAAGTCCTATTTTGCTGGGTGACTTTCACTTTTATTTGAGTAACTTTCTATTAAAAAGGTATCGATACTTTTACTCAAGTACTGTATGACAACTGGATACTTTTTCCACCACTGCTGGCTCGTCATGGCCTGCCTGCCTCTCTGCAGAATCTGTCAGATGGCCAGTTTACAGTTTACTCATAGGATGTACTTTGTATAGTGTTGTTTTATATCATGATTCAGTTAAGAAATGTGTGTATTTGTTTGTCTGAAAAGTACTTGATTACCTGAGTAAATAAAGCTTTGCTAAAGGTTCATGGTCCCCCAGACTACCCGCCACACCCTCTTCAGCCAACTACCTCGGTGTGGTGGACACAATTAATCCAACCAACTACAAAAACACAAACAGGAATTATGTTAAAAAAATATATAGATAAAAAATATATTTTAGAAATACGACAAACAAAAACTTGAATTGTCATAACTGCCGATCAGGAACACCTTTCCTTTTTATAAGAAATAAGACCCATTTGGTCCAACTTATCAGTAGAATATTGAGAACGCCAACTTTCTTTTGCAATCAATCCTTCTAGTGTATAATAGTGTTTCACAGTTATTTTGAAATGATTCAATAAACAAATATTTGTTTACTTAGAGTTTTAAAAATGAAAACCTTCCCCAGCAGAATAAAGAGATTGTATATGCTGTTGAATCTGTGTATATTGTGTTTGGAACATTGTTGACTGGAGTCCCTGGGTTTTCCTCTCCCTCACCATGTACATGAAGAACAATTAATGGAGAACAACTTTCATTTGATCATGTCCCATGACTCCATGTCCCTTTCCCTCCTCTTTCTGTACAACCTTAGCGAGGCAGTCAAACAATGATTAAGAGCCTAGCTTTCATAATGTAGCAGAAAGGACATGATACAGACATGATACAGCCCCTAGAACCGAGGTAAGGCTGGACTCGAGGTTTTTAATCAAAGATCAAATTGGACTTGAGATATGATTTTGCTTTATTTTAATGTGATTTGTAAAATAACTCTTGAAATGTGTTTGATAACCCTTCATTAAATGATGTTATGATGGATTATGATAGGTAAATGAAAGCTGTAGAATTTGCTATGGATTATGATGAATGAAATTGAACTAATTTGTCAGATTATGAAAATTGCTGCATGCAGCAGTACAAAAGTCAATGCTTTGATTTCGCCCAGTGGTTGAGGGTCTTTCAATAAACTAGGGTGTTTAATTAGCCTACATTTTAACATTTTCCCACATCATCAGGAAGAACATTTCTGAATGATAGTCAAGTGACGATCAACTGTTGTGATAGCGCAGTGTTCACAAGTTACAGTGCCTTCGGAAAGTATACTGACCCCTTAACTTTTTCCATATTTTGTTAGGTTACAGCCTTATTCTAAAATGTATGCAATAATTCCCCCCCCCCCCCTCATCAAATCTACACACAACACCCCATAATGACAAAGCAAAAACAGGTTAAGAAAGTATACAGACCCTTTACTCAGTACTTTGTTTAAGCACCTTTGGCAGCGATTACAGCCTTGAGTCTTCTTGGGCATGACGCTACAAGCTTGGCACACCTGTATTTGGGGAGTTTCTCCCGTTCTTCTCTGCAGATCCTCTCAAGCTCTGTCAGGTTGGATGGGGAGCGTTTCTGCACAACTATTTTCAGGTCTCTCCAGAGATGTTCGATCAGTTTTAAGTCTGGGTGGGCCACTCATGGACATTCATAGACTAGTCCCGAAGCCACTCCTGCGTTGTCTTGGCTGTGTGCTTAGGGTCGTTGTCCTGTTGGAAGGTGAACCTTGGCCCCAGTTTGAGGTCCTGAGAGCTCTGGAGTAGGTTTTCATCAAAGATCATGATTATGCCACCACCATGCTTCACCGTAAGGATGGTGCCAGGTTTCCTCCAATCTTGGTTTCATCAGACCAGAGGTCTGAGAGCCTTTACTGTAGATGCCTTTTTGCCAATTCCAAGGGGCGGTCATGTGCCTTTTACTGAGGAGTGGCTTCCATCTGGCCTGATTGGTGGAGTGCTGCAGAGATGGGAGAACCTTCCAGAAGGACAACCATTTCCACAGAGGAACTCTGGAGCTCTGTCAGAGTAACCATCGGGTTCTTGGTCACCTCCATGACCAAGGACCTTCTCCCCCGATTGCTCAGTTGTGCGAGGCAGTCAGCTCTAGGAAGAGTCTTGGTGGTTACAAACTTCTTCCATTTAAGAATGATGGAGGCCACTGTGTTCTTGGGGACCTTCAATGCTGCAGACATTTTTTGGTACCCTTCCCCAGATCTGTGGCTCGACACAATCCTGTCTCGGTACTCTATGGACAATTCTATCGACCTCTTGGCTTGGTTTTTGCTCTGACATCACTGTCAATTGTGGGACCTTATATAAACAGGTATGTGCCTTTCCAAATCATAACTTTCATACGTTTTTATGCCTTGGATTGAATACAGTCTAATGCGCATTGTGTCGGACAGACTATAATATAAACACAACGTAAATATAAACACAAAGTGTTGGTCCCAACATACACACAACATACACACAACATACACACAAAAAAAACATCTCTCAAATTGTGTGCACGAATTTGTTTACATCCCTGTTAGTGAGCATTTCTCCTCTGCCAAGATAATCCATCCACCTGACAGGTGTGGCATATCAAGAAGCTGATTAAACAGCATGATCACTACACAGGTGCACCTTGAGTTGTGGACAACAATAGGCCACTTTAAAAGTGGGTGTGCAATTGGGGGTGAGGGTGCTGAGGAGTATTTCTGTCGGTAATAAAGCCCTTTTGTCTGGCCCACCCACTGGGGAGCCAGGCCCACCAATGGCTGCACCCCTACCCAGTCTTGTGAAATCCATAGATTAGTGCCTAACTTAATGAAATGGATTGATTTGATACCAATGTTACACTTGGGCCCCACTATTTACAGAATACCCTTGAGTAGCATTCATACCAATGACACGAGCTGTATGATCCATTTATTGATCTGGATTGGGGTCATTTCCAACTTAATTTTGTGTCATTCAGGATATGAACTAAAATGTCAGTTCAAATTGTTGTACTATTCATACTTTCAAGGATGCAAGTATAATAATTGCAATTCATTTTAGAAACATTCTCATTTAAATCATGTCATTGGAATTTCAAATTGCGTCCCGAATTGACTGAAGTGAAATCTTTTTAAACACTAAAACTGTGAACTGTGGCAGTCTGGTTTAGTGGTTAGCCCCTAAGACTCTGGGCCACATATACCCTTGGAGATATAGGTACAATTCCCTCTTAAAAACCTCTTATGGATAGGGGAGACGCTAGCGTCTCAACTGGCCAATTGCCAGGGGAAATGCAGAGCGCCAGATTCAAATAAAATGCTATAAAATTCAAACTTTCATTAAATCACACATGTAAGATACTCAATTAAAGCTACCCTCGTTGTGAATCCAGCCAACATGTCAGATTTTAAAAATGCTTTTCGGGGAGAGCATAAGAAGCTATTATCTGATGGCCTGGAACATCTACACTAGGAGTAAACAAAGGAGCTAGCATAGCAGGCGCTACACAAAACGCTGAAATAAAATATAAAACATGCATTACCTTTGACAAGCTTCTTTTGTCCCATAAACATCACAATTGGTCCTTTTGTTCGATTAATTCCGTCCATATATATCGAAAATGTCAATTTATAAAGCACGTTTGATCCAGAAAAAAAATAACTTACAAACACCCAACGTCACTACAAAATATTTCAAAAGTTGCCTATAAACTTTGCCCAAATATTTCAAACTACTTTTGTAATACAATGTTAGGTATTTTTAAACGTTAATAATCGATCAAATTGTAGACGGGGCAATCTGTATTCAATACAGGAACAAAAAGAAACCAGCACTGCTTTTCACGTCTTGCGCAACTCACAAACGTGTACCCAGTTCCGAGTTGGCCTACATATTCATAGCACAAAGAATAACCTCAACCATATTTCAAAGACTGGCGACATCGTGTGGAAGCGGTAGGAACTGACAATAGGTTCCTATTAAATATCCAATGGCAAAGACAATATAGTGAACAGAGGGGAAAAAAATTATTCTGAACAGTTAGTCCTCGGGGTTTTGCCTGCTACATAAGTTATGTTATACTCACAGACATGATTCAAACAGTTTTAGAAACTTCAGAGTGTTTTCTATCCAAATCTATGTAATATGTATAATAATATGCATATCTTATATTCTTGGCATGAGTAGCAGGAAGTTGAAATTGGGCACGCTATTTATCCAAAAGTGAAAATTCTGCCCCCTAGCTTTAAGAGTTTTTTTTATCCCATCCTCTCTGCATCTGCCTCCCCTCCACATTTCTGACTATCACTGTCCATAGAAAAAATGTAAATTAATAAAAGATTTAATAACAAAACTATTAACTCTGTCCAATTTAAAATACGCCATTGGGAGATGTCTGAGGTAAGGTTGAGGTGTATCATGATAAGGTGAAGGAAAGTACAGTGCCTTACAAAAGTATTCATCCCCCTTGGCGTTTTTCCTATTTTGTTTCATTACAACCTGTAATTTAAATGGATTTTTATTTCGATTTCATCCAATTTGGACTATTTTGTGTGAAATTAGAAAAAAAAAAGAAATGGAAAAGAGATGCGTGCATATGTATTCACCCCCTTTCTATGAAGCCCCTAAAAAAATCTGGTGCAGCCAATTACCATCAGAAGTCAAACAATTAGTTAAATAAAGTCCACCTGTGTGAAATCTAAGTGTCACATGATCTCAGTGTATATATATATATATATAAATATATATATATATATATTCACCTGTTCTGAAAGGCCCCAGAGTCTGCAACACCACTAAACAAGGGGCATCACCAAGCAAGCGGCATGACGAAGACCAAGGAGCTCTCCAAACAGTTCAGGGAAAATGTTGTGGAGAGGTACAAACCAGGATTGGGTTCTAAAAAGTATCTGAAACTTTTAACATCCTACAGAGCAAGATTAAATCCATTATTTAAAAATGGAAAGTATATGGCACCACAACAAACCTGCCAAGAGAGGGCCGCCCACCAAAACTCACAGACCAGGCAAGGAGGGCATTAATCAGAAGCAACAAAGAGACCAAAGATAACCTTAAAGGAGCTTAAAGAAAATAAATAAGGAAACACGTTTGGATAGGTATGTACGCTCAACTTCTGTTTTTTTGTCTTATTTCTTATTTGTTTCACAATAAAAACTATTCTGCATCATCAAAGTGGTAGACATGTTGTGTAAATCAAATTATACAAATACATTTTAATTTCAGGTTGTAAGGCAACAAAATAGGAAAAATGCAAAAGAGGTGAATACTGTCGCAAGCCACTGTACCTAATGGAAAAGAGGAACCTGAAAGCCACGAGAATTAAGACTTTTGTTTTCCAGTGAAGTCACTGAGAAATGTATTGTAAAGTTGCTAAAATGTTTTTCCCTTCTTCCATTTAGCTGGCTTTCTTATCAGCATTCTCAACCATGGAGAATAAAGGAGTATAATTCAGGATGATTATCACATCCATACAACTCTTTTGAAGAAAGAAAATCAACAGCTTTATTTTCCCAATGCATGCATTTCCTGGAAATTAAAATTAACGTACTGTGATTTTAAAGGACAATATTCCCCTTGGAAAGAGTTCAGAACCAATGGAGGAGATATAGAACATTACTCACCTTATTACTCTCCTGCTGCACACGTCAGACAACATGGCCGGGCTAAAATATAAAATATTGGCATCAGTGGCAATTGTCCTTCACATTGTCCAGTTCACAGTTGGCTACAGCTTCAGGAATTGCACTGAGGATCCAACCTCAAACCACACAATATTCATTTGCATCAGTCACCAGGCAAAGAACATATCTGCCATTGTAGGTGACCTGCCACCAACTAAAGAGCCTAAACCTGTCCTTGAACAAAATATAAAATCTCAGCTCCTCTGTGTTTCAAGACCTCAAAAACCTTGTCAACCTGTCACTAAATAATAACTCAGTGATTAGGCTGCCTCCAGGTATTTTCTCCTCACTCTCCAATCTGGATGTCCTCATATTACGGCAGAACTACCTGAACAACTTCTCTGCGGTGGCAGAATCTGTGACTCACTTATCGAAGCTGACAAAACTAGATCTGTGCAATAACTATCTAACGTCCCTCCATCATTCTAACCATACAGACCTACCAGAGTCCCTCACCAACCTCTATCTCTGTAAAAACAAACTGGTCACTTTAGCATGTGAGTGGGGATTCCTCAGCCATGTACTACTGCTGGATCTCTCCTACAATGACCAGCTCCCTTCAAGGGCTTTCCAAGGTGTGGACTTGCAGAAGCTAAACTACATGCGTTTGCATTCAACCAATGTTACAGTGCCAGAACTTTTGAATGTCAGCAATGTTAGATCTGGGAACATAGACTTCTCTGGTATGGGGTTGAAGACTCACAATCTGCTCATGGAGTTATGCAGCCTTTTGAGCACAAAGGTCAAGTTTGTTAAAAAGCTGAGTCTGGGAAGCAATGGGATTCTGTCATTGCAAAAGAACACACTTCAAACTGTCCACCAATCCGAGATTTATTGGACCTTTCCTTCAACCAGTTGAGGAAGGTAAGATGCCTCCACTTTCTCAAAGGACAGGATCAAATCAAGAACTTCACAGCAGAGAAAAACCACCTCACCTCATGTCCTGCAACAGACAGAACCTCTCTTTCCCAAATCTGACAGATCTGAGCTACCGTTACAATCGCATACTCAATGTGTATTATTTTGCTTCCACCACACACCAAATGTGAAGACCCTACAACTCAACATAAACATAATCGCCTATCTTGACCATAAGGCTTTCAGTGGGCTGACTAGTCTTGTCAGACTGCGTCTGGACAATAACCTCCTGACCGATCTGTACAAGGATAGCTTTGAAGATCTGCATAGCCTGGAAATACTTAACCTACGTAACAATCAGATAGCTGTTATTTTCAACAAGACTTTCCATTCACTCAAATGCCTGCACATTTTGGATCTTGGAGGGAACAAAATCACTCATTTTTAAGAGTCAGCCTTTGTGGGGCTCATTAAGCTGGCCAATAGGACACACTTCGCCCTAGCAGCAGCCTGATTCCTGGATATGAAACAAAGTTCAATGTAGTAAAAGTACAGAAATTATGCACACACACAGATGCATACAAAGACAGAGAGAGGAACTGAATCTCTTGTAAATATGTTCTCTGTGCCATGATTTTCTACTTGCTTGAATCCAGCATTGTCTATGCTTTGATTGATTGCTATAATAAGCTTAATTCATTTTTGGTGGGCTTTTGTAATTTGCTCATGGACAAAAACGAATTTAATCCTATTCTGTACTAAATAATATTGTAATACTGTATGTATATTTAAAAGATGCAGAGGAAAATGGAAATAAGATGATCAGACATACGCTGATAAATCATGTTGCAAAGTTAAAGTATTCTTTAAGTATACTTCTTGTTGGTAAATATCACTGTCTCAAATCAGCAATACACCGACATATTAGACCCATTACTTAATCACTTAAGGAAAGGGTTAGAGGACACGCGTTGCCCTGGCAGCAGCCTGTTTCCAGGACATTAAACAAAGTTCAATGTAGTAAAAGTACTGACATCATGCACACCCACACACATAGAAACAGAGAGAGGAACTGAATCTCTTGCAAATGTGCCCTCCGTGCCATGACTCTGTATATAGCCTCGCTATTGTTATTTTACTGCTGCTCTTTAATTATTTGTTACTTTTATTTTTAAAAACTGCATTGTTGGTTAAGTAAGTAAGAATTTCACTGTAAGGTCTACACTTGTTGTATTTGGTGCATGTGACAAATAACATTTTATTTTATTTGATGTTCTACTTGCTTGAAATCCAGTATTGTTGATGCTTTGATTGACTGCTATAATTTTTTATTTATTTTTATTTCACCTTTATTTAACCAGGTAGGCTAGTTGAGAACAAGTTCTCATTTGCAAATGCGACCTGGCCAAGATAAAGCATAGCAGTGTGAACAGACAACACAGAGTTACACATGGAGTAAACAATTAACAAGTCAATAACACAGTAGAAAAAAAAAATGGGCAGTCTATATACAATGTGTGCAAAAGGCATGAGGAGGTAGGCGAATAATACAATTTTGCAGATTAACACTGGAGTGATAAATGATCAGATGGTCATGTACAGGTAGAGATATTGGTGTGCAAAAGAGCAGAAAAGTAAAAAAATAAAAAAAATAAAAAAAACAGTATAAAAACAGTATGGGAATGAGGTAGGTGAAAATGGGTGGGCTATTTACCAATAGACTATGTACAGCTGCAGCGATCGGTTAGCTGCTCGGATAGCTGATGTTTGAAGTTGGTGAGGGAGATAAAAGTCTCCAACTTCAGCGATTTTTGCAGTTCGTTCCAGTCACAGGCAGCAGAGTACTGGAACGAAAGGCGGCCAAATGAGGTGTTGGCTTTAGGGATGATCAGTGAGATACACCTGCTGGAGCGCGTGCTACGGATGGGTGTTGCCATCGTGACCAGTGAACTGAGATAAGGCGGAGCTTTACCTAGCATGGACTTGTAGATGACCTGGAGCCAGTGGGTCTGGCGACGAATATGTAGCGAGGGCCAGCCGACTAGAGCATACAAGTCGCAGTGGTGGGTGGTATAAGGTGCTTTGGTGACAAAACGGATGGCACTGTGATAGACTGCATCCAGTTTGCTGAGTAGAGTGTTGGAAGCCATTTTGTAGATGACATCGCCGAAGTCGAGGATCGGTAGGATAGTCAGTTTTACTAGGGTAAGCTTGGCGGCGTGAGTGAAGGAGGCTTTGTTGCGGAATAGAAAGCCGACTCTTGATTTGATTTTCGATTGGAGATGTTTGATGTGAGTCTGGAAGGAGAGTTTGCAGTCTAGCCAGACACCTAGGTACTTATAGATGTCCACATTTGCATTGTAATTTGCTGTCATGGAAAAAAATGACTTAATCCTGTTGTGATCAGTACTTAATAATATTGTGATACTGTATGTACATTTAAAAGATACAAAATGGAAATTGAAAATAAGATGATCAGGTGTGCCTTGACAAATCATGTTGCAAAGTGAATTTAAATATTCTGAAAGTATACTTCTTGTTGGAAAATATCACTGTCTCTATCAGTAGTACACAAACTAAATTTTATAATCTGAGCTAAAGCATCCTGCTTGTCAAAAATAATAAAGTATACTTTGAGTAGGCCCACTGGCCACAAAAATAATAAAGTATACTTTGAGTAGGCCCACTGGCCGCAAAAATAATAAAGTATACTTTGAGTAGGCCCACTGGCCGCAAAAATAATAAAGTATACTTTGAGTAGGCCCATTGGCCACAAAAATAATAAAGTATACTTTGAGTAGGCCCACTGGCCACAAAAATAATAAAGTATACTTTGAGTAGGCCCATTGGCCACAAAAATAATAAAGTATACTTTGAGTAGGCCCACTGGCCACAAAAATAATAAAGTATACTTTGAGTAGGCCCACTGGCCACAAAAATAACGAGGGACACATTCACATGTGCTGCCGAAGTTGACTTGTCCATTGTAGCTGTCTGTAAATAACATACTGCATAAGTTCTGCAATGTATTTTATTTTATAGTGCTCCTGTATGTTTAAAAAAAGAATACATTCTGCTGCTGTTACTTTTCTACAGCATTATTGTGTTTTTATTGTCCAGGCTGGAAGTAGTTTTAGAGTTGCAAAGTTAGGGTGGATGGATACATTAATAGGAAAACATCCGTTGGGTTGGGGCAGCTTTGTTTTACACATTCTGCAGCATCTGGGCTGTATACTATGTGTTCTGGAATCACAGCATCTGGGCTGTATACTATGTGTTCTGGAATCACAGCATTGGGGCTGTATACTATGTGTTCTGGAATCACAGCATTGGGGCTGTATACTATTTGTTCTGGAATCACAGCATTGGGGCTGTATACTATGTGTTCTGGAATCACAGCATCTGGGCTGTATACTATGTGTTCTGGAATCACAGCATTGGGGCTGTATACTATGTGTTCTGGAATCACAGCATCTGGGCTGTATACTATGTGTTCTGGAATCACAGCATTGGGGCTGTATACTATGTGTTCTGGAATCACAGCATCTGGGCTGTATACTATGTGTTCTGGAATCACAGCATCTGGGCTGTATACTATGTGTTCTGGAATCACAGCATCTGGGCTGTATACTATGTGTTCTGGAATCACAGCATCTGGGCTGTATACTATGTGTTCTGGAATCACAGCATTGGGGCTGTATACTATGTGTTCTGGAATCACAGCATTGGTGGATGGGGGAGGAGGTGGTGGTGATGGGTGGGTCATCATCACTGATAACGTTGTTCCTGTCATGATCTGTTTGCATAGGTTCAGCATATGCATTCAAAATCCTGGCAGGCAAATGGCCTGTCTCCCCCTCATAGTCCATATCTGACCCATCGCTATCACAATCACCGAGGACAGCATTTTTCTCATTTTGAGGGATAACTGCAATGTTGCATGCCTTGTCTGGGCAGTCACCTAGATCCAACATATCCAGAACTTGACTCAAAGTGAAACTAAAAGAAAGAACAGAGTAGAAAGTCAGGTAGAACAAGAACTATGTATGTGTATACCTGGATGCACTGTGTTTTCCCTCCGGTCACTATTGTTGCCGTCAACATGTTTACTCATTCTATGACCACACTGAACAAAGTTGAGTAATTGCAAATGCATATAGCAATACTAGACACCTTAAAAATGATTGAGTGAATTGGTATACATTGAGAGAGAGAGAGAGAGTAATATTATACAATTAAATAATAGATCATCACTCACACACACAGACATGTCTTCATAGTTTGATCATAGTTTGTCAAAGTTTCTAATTATCGTTTCTAATCACAGTTTGAACACAATTGGCCATGGTTTCTAATCATACTTTCTAGTCTGAGAGGTTTTATATAAGAAGAGGGTCAAATAGAGGTTAGAAGCTATTGTTTACAAACAGTATGAATAAAAACAATGGTTCAATGGATAAATAGCCTTCATTTAAAAAAACATACATGTCAATGAAAACAATTAAGACATATCATTCTTAAATAATATATATCTATATTACAAACATCACATTGAATATTCAACTCACCTTCAAAAATCTCCATGAGGAAGGAAGGATTCCCAGATGATCTTTTAGATGTTCTGTCTTCATGCTGTTCTGGGCTGTTGGCTGTTGTAGAGGGGAGGGGCAGTTGAGTGTGCTGGGGCATTTTATGGCCCTGCCTCTGGGAGCCTGTCAGCTTGTGACACAATGAGAAAGTCAAAGAGGGCCTACTGTAAGATATTTTGTGCTACCAACATACTATTTTAAGAGATTTTTGACCATTCAGGGATCTATTACCAAACAGTCATGAAATCATAAAAAAAAATGATGTCTACACTAAAGAATGTGAATTTGGTCATAAAAATAATTGTTGACTAGTTATATGCATGAAAATAAAGATGCTTAAAATATTTGACATTCTGGAGAGATTATTGGACACTATAGGGGCCTCCTAGGCCTTGTTAAGGACAAATGTCTATAAAGATGGATTGGTATGAGATATCTGTTCCATTTTTGGGGGACACGTTGACAGGATGTTGGGGAATCACTCGAGGGGGAATATTGACCAACTGAGCATCTCAGTGTACAGTTCAATTGGCATTTTGTAACATTTTAGTCTTCTGTGATGTATTTAAAGTGGCATATTGGGTTGCAAACTCAAAAATGAATATATTTTAAACTATATCTGACATGTTACTGGTGTCTACTTTTAAGTCAATAAGCATGTGTGTAAAGTGTACGCTTTTGTTTCATAGTAGATTTGTTTAAGACCACCAAGAAACACCTGATTTAGCCCACTGCCTTAATTATTAAGGGGGTAAAAAGGAATCTGTTTAATGGATGGAGGACGGGTGGCTAAACATTTGGGGGTCAGGTTGGAAAGAATTGTCGGGAAGCTGCAGGAAGGCTCTGTCAGTAGAAGAGTGGTTTATGCTTAACAACCACAAGAAGAAGGTACAAGATGAAAAGTACCATTTCCAAGACTAGGGATTACACCCAATATCCCTGAGTCAGAAAGAAAGACATTATGTCACGATCGTCATCGTTGATTGAGAAGCATACTCGGCCAAAACATAGAAACACAGAACATAGAGTTTCCCACCTGAGTCACACCCTGACCAACCAAACATAGAGAATAAAAAGATCTCTACGGTCAGGGTGTGACACATTACTGAATTTGAGAGGGTTGGAAGAGGTGGGTTTGGATGAGGTGAATAGGAAAGACTTATATAGGCGGTGTGTCAATGGTTTGAATAAAGATAAATTGAAGAATAGAAAAGACACTCCTTGGAGGGGAAAACTGGGTATTGGTGACAAGGTAAAGCCAGCATGGAGAGCACTGTATAAGCCACCGTTATTAAAGAGCACTGGTGACATGCAATGGATGGTTTTGCATGGCAGCATTACTTATTTTACACCATAATTTGCAAATAAATTCATTAAAAATCCTACAATGTGATTTTCTGGATTTTTCCCCCCTCATTTTGTCTGTCATAGTTGAAGTGTACCTATGATGAAAATTACAGGCCTCTCATCTTTTTAGGTGAGAGAACTTGCACAATTGGTGGCTGACTAAATACTTTTTTGCCCCACTGCATGTATGTATGTATGTATGTATATATATATATATATATATATATATATATATATATATATATATATATATGCTTTTTTTTCTCTCTCTCTCACTCGCTCTCTCTCTGGGGGGCCTTGATCCTACCAGTGTCTCAAAAGCATCTCTGTCACAACTTCTACCGAAGGTAGTTCCCCTTCCTGTTCGGGTGGCGCTTGGCGGTCGTCGTCACCAGCCTACTAGCTGCCACTGAAGGTGGCTCCCCTTCCTGTTTGGGTGGCGCTTGGCGGTCGTCGTCACCAGCCTACTAGCTGCCACTGAAGGTAGTTCCCCTTCCTGTTCGGGTGGCGCTTGGCGGTCGTCGTCACCGGCCTACTAGCTGCCACTGATCCCTTTTCCCCTTTTCTGTTTATTGGTTTCACCTGTGTTTGTTTTAGGCTGATTGGTCGGGCTTTATTTACGGGCCTGCTGGTTGTGTGGGATTGTTTGGTGTACGTGTGTACACGTCTGTGTGTCTCGGTTTGCCCATGTTCTTGGGTTTTGCTGGATTGTTTGGTGTACGTGTGTACACGTCTGTGTGTCTCGGTTTGCCCATGTTCTTGGGTTTTGCTGTATTGTTTGGTGTACGTGTGTACACGTCTGTGTGTCTCGGTTTGCCCATGTTCTTGGGTTTTGCTGGACTGTTTAAGTCCCCCGTGTTTGGGGCATTTGTTTCGGTGTGCGCCCTGTGTTCCGTGGGGTTGGTGTATGTTCACCGTTTTTGTGCATTAAAAGGTATTAGCACCACCCTGAACTCTCTGCTTCCTGCTCCTGACTTCTCACCCACTACACCCCGGACGTTACAATCTCCTTATCCAAGTCAGTATCCAACTACCTAAAACCATTAAACACTACCTCTAATCTCTTACCATTACTACCAAAACAATTATGTTAACTCCCAATTATATAGAGCCACATTTTAATATATGTTTAGTAACATAGTATTTGGCATTGTGTTATATGTTTGCTATTTAGTTATGACATTGCGACAGTGGTTATTATGCTCTAACAATGAAGTGTATAGTAAATCAATCTCCCTGGAAAGTTGACCTGATTTAACAGGCCTGTCCAATGTGGGTCAGGTGAGAGCTGAATTCAAGACAACCTTCACCTGTACCTCCAACCGCATCCCAGGATGCACCTACACCTGGTTGTTGAAGGGGCGCACTTTATATGAGACCTGTTGTTTCTTCTGCTGGACATCTGTATGGGACTGCTGTTCCTCCTGGATCCCTAGAGGGGGCGCTATTGGACAACAGCAGATTGGCAGGATTTAGGAGAACGTTGAATGAGGCCAGGTTCACATTCAGAATGAACAATAAAACATTTTGAAATTTAGTCCTGTCCAAAAAGAATGCTCATTACTCATTTCCATAATAATGTTTCCTCTGTTATGGCATAAGGATAGTTGGAAGTTATCCAGTGAATTATGTTTATCATTCACATGCAGTGGATAATGATGGGATAAATAACAAACCAACATATTTATACTTTCTATGTAATATTTTCTGGTTTTCAATAAAGTGGCTTGTGAAAGTATTCACCCCCCTTGGCATTTTACCTATTTTTTTGACTTACAACCTGGAATTAAAATGGATTTTGGGGAGGTTTGTATCATTTGAGTTACACAACATGCCTACCACTTTGAAGATTAAGAAAATGTTTTATTGTGAAACAAATAAGAAATAAGACATAAAAACAGAAAACTTGAGCGTGCATAACTATTCACCCCCCCCCCCCCCCCCAAAAGTGAATACTTTGTAGAAGCTCCTTCTGCAGCTATTACAGCTGCAAGTCTCTTGGAGGTATGTCTCTATAAGCTTGGCACATCTAGGCTCTGGGATTTTTGCCCATTCTTCAAGGCAAAACTGCTCCAGCTCCTTCAAGTTGGATGGGTTCCGCTTGTGTACAGCAGTCTTTAAGTCATACCACAGATGCTCAATTGGATTAGGTCTGGGCTTTGACTAGACCATTCCAAGACATTTAAATGTTTCCGCTTATACCACTCGAGCGTTGCTTTAGCAGTATGTTTAGGGTCATTGTCCTGCTGGAATATGAACCGCTGTCCCAGTCTCAAATCTCTGGAAGACTGAAACAGGTTTCCCTCAAGAATGTCCTTGTATTTAGCGCCCATCCATCATTCCTTCAATTCTGATCAGTTTCCCAGTACCTGCCGATGAAAAAAAAGTGATTTCGGAGTGATGAGAGGTGTTAGACATAGCATTTTCCTTGATGCCCAAAAAGCTACATTTTAGTCTCATCTGACCAGAGTACCTTCTTCCATATGTTTGGAGAGTCTCCCACATGCCTTTAGGCAAACACCAAATGTGTTTCCTTATTTTTTTTCTTTAATCAATGGCTTTTTCTGGACACTTCTGTAAAGCCCAGCTCTGCGGAGTGTACGGCTTAAAGTGGTCCTATGGACAGATACTCCAATCTCCGCTGTGGCTCTTTGCAGCTCCTTCAAGGTTATCTTTGGTCTCTTTGTGGCTTCTGATTAATGCCCTCCTTGCCTGGTCTGTGAGTTTTGGTGGGCGGAACTCTATTGGCAGGTTTGTTGTGGTGCCATATTCTTTCAATTTTTAAAGAATAGATTTAATGTTGCGCCATGGGATATTTTTTTTATAACCCAACCCTGATCTGTACTTCTCCCTAACTTTGTCCCTGACCTGTTTGGAGATCTCCTTGGTCTTCATGGTGCAGCATGCTTTGTGGTACCCCTTGTTTAGTGATGTTGCAGACTCTCAGGCATTTCAGAACAGGTGAATCAAATCAAATGTTATTTGTCATATACACATGGTTAGCAGATGTTAATGCGAGTGTAGCGAAATGCTTGTGCTTCTAGTTCCGACCATGCAGTAATATCTAACAAGTAATCTAACCTAACAGTTACACAACAACTACCTTAAAACACACAAGTGTAAAGGAATTAATAAGAATATGTGCATAAAAATATATGAATGAGCGATGGCCGAACGGCATAGCCAAGATGCAGTAGATGGTATAGAGTACAGTATATACAGTGGGGCAAAAAAGTATTTAGTCAGCCACCAACTGTGCAAGTTCTCCCACTTAAAAAGATGAGAGAGGACTGTAATTTTCATCATAGGTACACTTTCCACCATAATTTGCAAATAAATGCATTAAAAATCCTACAATGTGATTTTCTGGATTTTTTTTCTCATTTTGTCTGTCATAGTTGAAGTGTATCTATGATGAAAATTACAAATACTTTTTTGCCCCACTGTACATATGAGATGAGTAATGTAGGTTATGTAAACATTAAATAAAGTGACATTGTTTAAAGTGGCTAGAGATGAGTCAGTATGTTGGCAGTAGCCACTCAATGTAAGTGATGGCATGTCTGATGGCCTTGAGATAGAAGCGGTTTTTCAGTCTCTCGGTCCCCGCTTTGATGCACCTGTACTGACCTTGCCTTCTGGATGATAGCGGGGTGAACAGGCAGTGGCTCGGGGGGTTGTTGTCCAAGATGATCTTTTTGGCTTTCCTGTGACATTGGGTGGTGTAGGTGTCCTGAAGGGCAGGTAGTTTGCTCCCGGTGATGCATTGTGCAGACTACACTACCCTCTGGAGAGCCTTACGGTTATGGGCGGAGCAGTTGCCGTACCAGGCGGTGATACAGCCCGACACGGTGCTCTCGATTGTGCATCTGTAAAAGTTTGAGAGTGTTTTTGGTGACAAGCCAAATTTCTTCAGCCTCCTCAGGTTGAAGAAACGCTGTTGCGCCTTGCACCATGCTGTCTGTTTGGGTGGACCATTTCAGTTTGTCCGTGATGTGTACGCCGAGGAACTTAAAACTTTCCACCTTCTCCACTACTGTCTCGTAGATGTGGATAGGGGGATGCTCCCTCTGCTGTTTCCTGAAGTCCACGATCATCTCCTTTGTTTTGTTGACATTGAGTGTGAGGTTTTTTTCATGACACCACACTCTGAGGGCCCTCACTGTAGGCCGTCTCATCGTTGTTGGTAATCAAGCCTACCGCTGTAGTGTCGTCTGCAAACTTGATGATTGAGTTGGAGGCGTGCATGGCCATTCAGTCATGGGTGAAGAGGGAGTACAGGCTGAGAACGCACCCTTGGGGGGCCCCAGTGTTGAGGATCAGCGGAGTGGAGATGTTGTTACCTACCCTCACCACCTGGGGGCGGCCCGTCAGGAAGTCTAGGACCCAGTTGCACAGAGCGGGGTCGAGACCCAGGGTCTTGAGCTTGATGACGAGTTTGGAGGGTACTATGGTGTTAAATGCTGAGCTGGAGTCGATGAACAGCATTCTCACATACAGTGCCTTGAATAATTTTGCACGCCCAATTTTTCAGTTTTTGATTTGTTAAAAAAGTTTGAAATATCCAATAAATGTCGTTCCACTTCATGATTGTGTCCCACTTGTTGTTGATTCTTCACAAAAAAATACAGTTTTATATCTTTATGTTTGAAGCCTGAAATGTGGCAAAAGGTCGCAAAGTTCAAGGGGGCCGAATACTTTCGCAAGGCACTGTAGGTATTCCTCTTGTTTAGATGGGTTAGGGCAGTGTGCAGTGTGATTGAGATTGTGTCGTCTGTGGACCTATTGGGGCGGTAAGCAAATTGGAGTGGGTCTAGTGTGTCAGGTTGGGTGGAGGTGATCTGGGCCTTGACTAGTCTCTCAAACCCCTAACACTTTTAAATGTTTTACTCACGTTGGCTGCAGTGAAGGAGAGCACGCAGGTTTTGGTAGAGGGCTGTGTCAGTGGCACTGTATTGTCCTCAAAGCGAGGAAAGAAGTTGTTTAGTCTGCCTGTCGAGCAAGACATCGTGGACCACGATGGGGCTGGTTTTCCTTTTGTAGTCTGTGATTGACTGTAGACCCTGCCACATACCTCTCGTGTCTGAGCCGTTGAATTGCGACTCTACTTAGTCTCTATACTGACACTTAGCTTGTTTGATTGCCTTGTGGAGGGAATAGCAACACTGTTTGTATTCGGTCATGACACCGGTAGTGGTTCGCGCTTTCAGTTTTGCACGAATGCTGCCATCAATCCACGGTTTCTGGTTGTGGAATGTTTTAATAGTTACAACATCACCGATGCACTTGCTAATAAACTTGCTCACCGAATCAGCGTATTCATCAATGTTATTGTCCGATGCTATGCGGAACATATCCCAGTCCACGTGATCGAAGCAATCTTGAAGTGTGGAATCCGAGTGGTCGGACCAGCGTTGAACAGACCTGAGCACGGGCGCTTCCTGTTTTAGTTTCTGTCTATAGGCTGGGAGCAACAAAATGGAGTCGTGGTCAGATTTTCCGAAAGGAGGGCGGGGCAAGGCTTTATTTGCATCGTGGAAGTTAGAATAACAATGATCCAGGGTTTTGCCAGCCCGGGTCACGCATTCGATATGCTGATAAAATTTATGGAGCCTTGTTTTCAGATTAGTTAAAATCCACAGCTACAATAAATTTAGTCTCAGGATATGTGGTTTCCAGTTTACATAGAGTCAAATTAAGTTTGTTCAGGGCCATCGATGTGTCTGCTTGGAGGGAATATACACGACTGTGATTATGATCGAAGATGATTTCTCTTGGTAGCGAATGCGGTCGGCATTTGATTGTAAGGAAATCTAGGTCAGGTGAACAAAAGGACTTGAGTTCCTGTATGTAGTTATGATCACACCACATCTCGTTAGTCATAAGGCATACACCCCCGCCCCTCTTCTTACCAGAGAGATGTTTGTTTCTGTCGGTGCGATGCATGATGAAACCAGGTGGCTGTACCTACTGATGACGTATGCCGAGTGAGCCATGTTTCAGTGAAACAAAGAACATTACAATCTCTGATGTCTCTCTGGAAGGCAACCCTTGCTCGGATTTCGTCTACCTTGTTGTCAAGAGACTGGACATTGGCGAGTAGTATGCTAGGGAGCGGTGCGCGATGTGCTCATCTCCGGAGCCTGACCAGAAGACCGCTCCATCTGCCCCTTCTGCGGCGCCGTTGTTTTGTGTCGCTGGCTGGGATCCTATCTATTGTCCTGGGTGGTGGACCAAACAAAGGATCTGCTTCAGGAAAGTCGTATTCCTGGTCGTAATGTTGGTGAGTTGACGTTGCTCTTACATCCAATAGTTCCTCCCGACTGTATGTAATAAAACCTAAGATTTCCTGGGGTAACAATGTAAGAAATAACACATAAAAAATGTAAATACTGCATAGTTTCCTAGGAACGCGAAGCGAGGCGGCCATCTCTGTCGGCGCCGGAAGTACTATATAGAATCTATACTGAGATCATGTGACAGATTATGTGACACTTAGATTGCACACAGGGGGACTTTATTTCTGTACTTATGACTTCTGAAGGTAATTGGTTCCACCAGATCTGATTTAGGGGCTTCATAGCAAAGGGGGTGAATATATATGCATGCACCACTTTTCAGTTTACATTTTTAAAAAATGTTTTTATCAAGTTATTTTTCTTATGTCACTTCACCAATTTGGACTATTTTGTGTATGTCCATTGCATGAAATCCAAATAAACATCTATTTAAATGACAGGTTGTAATGCAACAATATAGGAAAAACACCAAGGGGGATGAATACCTTTGCAAGTGTCACGCCCTGACCTTAGAGATCCTTTATTCTGGTTAGGTCGGGGTGTGACTAGGGTGGGCAATCTAGTTTCTTTATTTCTAGGTTGGCTTGGTATGGTTCCCAATCAGAGGCAGCTGTCTATCGTTGTCTCTGATTGGGGATTGACCACCTGTTTGTTGTGGGATCTTGTTTTTTGGTTAGTTGCCTGTGAGCACGCCATTAGCTTCACGGTTAGTTTGTTCTGTATTGTTTTGGTGAGTTTCATTTATTAACCTGTTATGGCTGGAATCCCGATGACAACTATCAGTGAAAATAGAGGGTGCCAAAATTCAAACCACAGAAATCTCATAATTACAATTCCTAAAACATACATGTCTTATATCATTTTAAATCTATTTTCGTTGTTATTAATCCCACCAAAGTGTCCGATTTCAAATAGGCTTTTCAGCGAAAGCACTACAAACGATTACGTTAGGTTAAGCACAGCCATTTTCCAGCAAAATATAGCCTGCACAAAAACCAGAAATAAAGAAAATGAATCACAATACATGCATGTTTTGTTTGATAAAGTTCATATTTATATATTTTTTAAATCGTAGTTTACATTGGCGCGTTAGATTCACTAGTTCCAAAAACATCAAGTGATTTTGCATAGCCACATCATTCAACAGTAATACTCATCATAAATGTAGATGATAATATAGTTATACACATGGTATTATAGATATACCTCTCCTTAATGCAACCGCTGTTTCAGATTTCAAAAAAACTTTACGGTAAAAGAAATGCATGCAATAATCTGAGACAGCGCTCAATTTAAAAACACCACAGCCGCAAAGATGGCGTCAACATAAACAAGAAATTACATGATAAATATCCCCTTACCTTTGATGATCTACATCAGAAAGCACTCCAGGAATCCCAGGTCCACAATAAATGTTTGTTTTGTTCGAAAATGTCCGTTATTTATGTCCAAATACCTTCTTTTGTTAAGAGCGTTTGGTATACATATCCAAACGCTAATTCTGGTCAGCGTTATATCAGACAAAAACTTCAAAAAGTGATATTACCAGTCGAAGAAACATTTCAAACTAAGTACATAATCAATCATTAGGATGTTTTTAACATATAGCTTCAATAAAGTTCCAACCGGACTATTCTTTCTTGTCTTCGTGAGCAATGGAACGCAAGTGACTACCATGAGGAAAAAGTGGGATCACAAAATGGCTGCTTGATGGACTGCTGATATATTCTGCTCTCATTCACTCCCACAACAACATAGATGCCTCATTATAATATTCTATTGATGGCTGACATCTAGTGGAACCCCTAGGCAGTGCAACATCATTCATATCTCAAGGGGATTTCATTGGGGACTCTGGTGAATACATACAAGCTCAGATTTCTGACTTCCTGTTTAGATTTCAACTCGGGATTTTGCCTGCCAATATAAGTTCTGTTATACTCACAGACATCATTCAAACAGTTTTAGAAACTTCAGAGTGTGTTATATCCAATACTAATAATAATATGCAAATATTAGCAACTATGACTGAGGAGCAGGCCGTTTGATATGGGCACCTTTTCATCCAAGCTACTCAATACTGCCCCTGCAGCCATAAAAAATGAAGCATGTGGAACTCTACGCACACTGCGCCTTGGTCCGTTAATTCTACAAACGATCGTGACAGCAAGGCACTGTACGTACTGTATTATTATTATTCATATTTCTGTACATTGTTGTTGTTGAGATGACCTAGTTCTGAAAGCAGAATCAAACCAAACGTATTTATGAAGCCCTTTTTACATCAGCAGATGTCACAAAGTGCTTATACAGAAACACAGCCTAAAATCGAAAACAGCAAGCAATGCAGATGTAGAAGAACAGTGGCTAGGAAAAACTCCATAGAAAGGCAGGAACCTAGGTAGAAAATGACAGAGGCTTTGAAGGGTGGCCGTCCTCTTCTGGCTGTGCCGGGTGGTTATTATAGGAGTACATTGCCATTAAGGCCAGATTGTTCTTCAAGATGTTCAAACGTTCATAAAAATGACGAACAAATTCAAATAATAATCACAGTGGTTGTAGAAGGTCCAACAGGTCAGTACCTCAGGAGTAAATGTGAGTTGGCTTTTCATAGCTGAGCATTCAGAGGTCGAGGGGGTTTAACTCAATATTAAGAAGGATTGATTATGATTTCCATGGGATAATCTCACTGTAACCTTCCTCTCCGACAACAGTGTAGAGTAGACAGGGAAGAGGTAAGTGTTACAGCTCTCGTCGAAAGGAGTGGACCAAAGCGCAGTGTAGAAGGTGTTCATGATCTTTATTTTCAAAAAACACTCAAACAAAATAACAAACATGAAAACGAAAACGCACCATTCTATCAGGTACAGACACTAAATTAAAAACAAGATCCCACAAAACCCAAAAGGAAAATGACAATGTATATGTGATCCCCAATCAGAGACAATGATAGACAGCTGCCTCTGATTGGGAACCACACACGGCCAAACACAAGTAAATTGAAAACATAGACTTTCCCACCCGAGTCACACCCTGACCTAACCAAACATAGAGAATAAATAGGATCTCTAAGGTCAGGGCGTGACAGTAAGGGGGCAGGGGATGTTTATGAGGGGGAACACAGAAGGAGAAGGAAGTGTGCGACATTAAAAAAGGCACTTACACCACCAAAAGGAATGTACACTAATATCAGGCATGGGAACTGTTCAGATTTTGTGTAATTAAATGACATGAAATACAACACTTGTTACATGAGCAGGCAGAACATTCAGGCTCTGAATAGAGATTAGTAGAATATCCCATTGTTCAACTCAGCTCTCATGCTTTGATGTTATCATTGGGTGCCTGTTCTCTCTCTCAGGGCTTTATGTTGGTTAATATGACCTCTTACCCCCAACCCGAGAGCTTTGTAATACAGCATGTGGGTACTTATGTTGGTTTCATAGAATAGCTGAATGTCTTTCACATGACCAGTTTGCTCCTCTATTCATGCTCCTTGGTTGGATCGTGAGATAATGACAGGCAGCATAACATTTCCTCCACTGTTCATCAATCAAACCTGATCTGGCTTAGACACACAGGTGTAGTCAGGTGTTCCCTGATAGGGACCTGTCCCCACAGATTGGAAAATTCTACAGGTGTTGACCTGGGAGATGTGAAAGGCATGTGTTTTCCTTGTTACACAAACACTGCCAGGAATAACAGAGGGAGATTTCTCAATATTTGGGAAAATTGTGAAATGGGAACGTCAATGATATAGGTATTGTATGTTAAAGTTTTATGTTACAATATCACAGACACGATATATGATACTTGATTTACAGTATGTACTATTCTGTTCTGTAATTGTTGACTACATAATAAATCTTTTGTTTTTGTAAGAGACTAGCCCTTTTCCAATCTAGTAAAGCTGTCATCAGAAGATATATATATAAAAAATAAAAAATAAATCACCTTTATTTAACCAGGTAGGCCAGTTGAGAACAAGTTCTCATTTACAACTGCGACCTGGTCAAGATAAAGCAAAGCAGTGCGACACAAACAACAACACAGAGTTACACATGGAATAAACAAATGTACAGTCAATAACATAATATAAAAAAATGTAAATACAGTGTGTGCAAATGAGGTAAGATTAGGGAAGTAAGGCAATAAATAGGCCGTAGTGGCGAAGTAATTACAATTTAGCAATTAAACACGAGTGATAGATGTGCAGAAAATGAATGTTCAAGTAGAGATACTGGGGTGCAAAGGAGTAAAACAATCAAATAAATAACAATATGGGGATGAGGTTGTTGGATGGGCTATTTACAGATAGGCTATGTACAGGTGCAGTGATCTGTGAGCTGCTCTCACAGCTGATGTTTAAAGTTATTGAGGGAGATTTGAGTCTCCAGCTTCACCGATGTTGCCAATTAGTTCCAGTCTTTGGCAGCAGAGAACTGGAAGGAAAGGTGGCCAAAGGAGGAATAGGCTTTCAGGGTGACCAGCGAAATACATCTGCTGGAGCGCATGCTACGAGTGGGTGCCGCTATGGTGACCAGTGAGCTGAGATAAGGCGGGGCTTTATCTAGCAAAGACTTGTAGATGACCTGGAGCCAGTGGGTCTGGGAACGAATATGAAGCGAGGGCAAGCCAACGAGAGCATATAGGTCGCAGTGGTGGGTAGTATATGGGGCTTTGGTGACTGTGATAGACTGCATCCACTTTGCTGAGTAGAGTATTGGAGGCTATTTTGTAAATGACATCGCCAAAGTCAAGGATTGGTAGGATAATCAGTTTTACGAGTGTATGTTTGGCAGCATGATTGAAGAATGCTTTTTTGTCAAATATGGAGCCAATTCTAGATTTAATTTTGGATTGTAGATGCTTAATGTGGGTTTGGAAGGAGAGTTTACAGTCTAACCAGACACCTAGGTTTGTAATTGTCCACATATTCTAAGTCAGAACCGTCCAGGGTAGTGATGCTGGATGGGCGGGCAGGTGCGGACAGCGATCGGTCGAAGAGCATATATTTAGTTTTACTTGCATTTAAGAGCAGTTGGAGGCCATGTAAGGAGAGTTGTATGGTATTGAAGCTTGTCTGTAGGTTTGTTAACACAGTGTCCAAAGAAGTGCCAGAAGTACACAGAATGGTGTCGTCTGCGTAGAGGTGGATGAGAGAATCACCAGCAGCAAGAGCAACATCATTGATGTATACAGAGAAAATAGTCGGCCCGAGAATTGAACCCTGTGGCACCCCCATAGAGTCTGCCAGAGGTCCGGACAACAGGCCCTCCGATTTGACACACTGAACTCTGTCTGAGAAGTAGTTGATGAACCAGGCGAGGCAGTCATTTGAGAAACCAAGGCTGTTGAGTCTGCCAATAAGAATGTGGTGATTGACAGAGTCGAAAGCCTTGGCCAGGTCGATGAATACGGCTGCACAGTATTGTCTTTATCGATGGCGGTTATGATATAGTTTAGGACCTTGAGCGTGGCTGAGGTGCACCCATGACCAGCTCGGAGACCAGATTGCATAGTTGAGAAGGTACGGTGGGATTCAAAATGGTCGGTGATCTGTTTGTTAACTTGGCTTTCGAAGACATTAGAAATGCAGGGTAGGATAGATATAGGTCTGTAACAGTTTGAGTCTAGAGTGTCTCCCCCTTTGAAGAGGGGGATGACCGCGGCAGCTATCCAATCTTTGGGGATCTCAGACGATACGATAGAGAGGTTGAACATTGAACACATTCTCTCAACTAACATCAAGGCGGTGGCCCGTTCCTGTAGATTCATGCTCTACAACATCCGCAGAGTACGACCCTGCCTCACACAGGAAGCGGCGCAGGTCCTAATCCAGGCACTTGTCATCTCCCGTCTGGATTACTGCAACTCGCTGTTGGCTGGGCTCCCTGCCTGTGCCATTAAACCCCTACAACTCATCCAGAACGCCGCAGCCCGTCTGGTGTTCAACCTTCCCAAGTTCTCTCACGTCACCCCGCTCCTCCGCTCTCTCCACTGGCTTCCAGTTGAAGCTCGCATCCGCTACAAGACCATGGTGCTTGCCTACGGAGCTGTGAGGGGAACGGCACCTCAGTACCTCCAGGCTCTGATCAGGCCCTACACCCAAACAAGGGCACTGCGTTCATCCACCTCTGGCCTGCTCGCCTCCCTACCACTGAGGAAGTACAGTTCCCGCTCAGCCCAGTCAAAACTGTTCGCTGCTCTGGCCCCCCAATGGTGGAACAAACTCCCTCACGACGCCAGGACAGCGGAGTCAATCACCACCTTCCGGAGACACCTGAAACCCCACCTCTTTAAGGAATACCTAGGATAGGATAAAGTAATCCCTCTCACCCCCCTTAAAAGATTTAGATGCACTACTGTTCCACTGGATGTCATAAGGTGAATGCACCAATTTGTAAGTCGCTCTGGATAAGAGCGTCTGCTAAATGACTTAAATGTATATGTAATGAACATGCTAGTAATAGGGGTTGCAACAATTGCGGCAGATCATTTTAGAAAGAGAGGGTCCAGATTGTGTAGCCCAGCTGATTTGTAGGGGTCCAGATTTTGCAACTATTTTAGAACATCAGCTATGTGGATTTGTGTGAAGGAGAAATGAAGGTTAGCAGAGTGTGCTAAAGCAGTGTGTAAACAAACTTAGGGAGGAAGCTTCTAATGTTAACATGCATGAAACCAAGGCTTTTACGGTTACAGAAGTCAACAAATGAGATCGCCTGGGGAATGGGAGTGGAGCTAGGCGCTGCAGGGCCTGGATTGACATTCACATCACCAGAGGAATAGAGGAGGAGTAGGATAAGGGTATGGCTAAAGGCTATAAGAACTGGTCGTCTAGTGCGTTCGGAACAGAGAGTTAAAGGAACAGGTTTCTGGGCGCGGAAGAATAGATTCAAGGCATAATGTACAGACAAGGGTATGGTAGGATGTGAATACAGTGGAGGTAAACGTAGTCATTGAGTGACGATGAGAGAGGTTTTGTCTCTAGAGACATAATTTAGACCAGGTGAGGTCACCGCATGTGTGGGAGGTGTAACGAACGGGCTAGCTAAGGCTTATTGAGCAAGGCTGGAGTCTCTACAGTGAAATAAGTCAACAATCACTAACCAAAACAGCAATGGACAAGACATGTTGACATTAGGGAGAGGCATGCATGATCATAGGGACCAGTGGGAGGCTAGGCGAGCTGGAGACACGGTGATTCAGAGCTAGCGGGCCGGGGCTAGCAGGCTAGCAGAAGGGCTTTAGGGGGGACGTCGTGACGGAACTGTTGTAGCCTCCTTGGACAGTTACGTCGGCAGACCAGTTGTATTGGATTGGTAGGGTTCCGTGTAGGCAGTAAAAGGTTCCAGGCCAATTGGCAAAATAGGTATTGTAGCCCAAGAAATTGGCTGACGGTCCTCTTCAGCTAACAGTCCGATATGCTCTAGACAGCTAGCGGTCCGCGGCTAGCAGGCTAGCGGATGAGCCTTCAGAAGACGTCGCAACGGAGGAGCCTATTGAAACCCCTCGGATGGATTACGTCGGTAGGTCAGTGGTGGTGGAATCGGTGGGGCTCCGTGTCGGCAGTTAAAGGGGTCCAGGCCAGTTGGCAAAATATGTATTGTAGCCCAAGGAGTGGCTGATGGACCTCTTCAGCTAGCCGGGAGATGGGCCTAGCACAAAGCTAATTCCAGGCTCACTAGTGCTTGCTTCGGGACAGAGACGTTAACCAGGGGGTAGCCACTCGGATAGCAGCTAGCTAGCTGCGATGATCCAGGTGAAAAGGTGCAGAGCTTGCGGTAGGAAGCCGAAGATGAGGAGAAAGAGCAGTCCGGTATGCTCTGGGTTAAAACGCGCTATGCAGACTGGCAGGAGTTGACCAGGCTAAGGTTAGCTGATGACCGCTAGCAGTGGATCACTGACTATTAGCTAGTAGTTAGTTAGCTGGCTAGCTTCTTTTGGGGGTTCCGGTTGTAAAGTATAGAAAATAGCAGATCCATACCACATTGGGTGAGGCGGGTTGCAGGAGAGTATGTTGAAACTGACGTTAAAAATATTTAAAAAATATATACAAAATTTATAGAAAGGAAAAATTATTATATATGAACAGCACACGGTAAGACAAAGACAAAGACGTCTACGACTACACATCATTAAATACTATAGAAGGAATCCTATTTCTACATATATTTTGATGTCTAATTGATCAGTGAAAATATTTGCAATGATTCTTTACTACAATACCATTGCCACACTAAGGCTACATACTGTATCTAAGTGTGAAGGAGTCAGACAGGTGGGATGAAGGGGGATACGCGACTCAGAGGTTACACACATTCTCTGTCACCATTTGTCAACCAGAGGAAAATGTCTGGAGAAAAAACCCTGACTAAATATGATAATATTGTAGTTTGACAAGAACAAGTACTATATGATGGACACTGGCATATAAAGATATGATATTAGCTTGTTTCCTGAGGTGTTTGTGTAGAGGGCTGGACCCCAAAATACCAATATAAAAGAGTAGGTGCACACATAGACCACCAAAACACAATGGGGAGACAAGAGGAAGGTTCCCACATGTTCTTCTACTGGCTTTGATACAAGGTAACATGTCTTCTTTTTCAATATTACAAGTAACTCAGGGAGGTAAGTTTCAGTTTCATTTACTGTGAATTTCAAGTCCAGAAGATGGAGAAATGAAAGTGTAAAATAGAGACGTTTACAGTAAAATGTGAATTTATTAATTACAGCTTACTAAATTACTAAAGTGGATACAGTTTTAGACTAGATAGTTTGTGAAAACTTTGATTGAGTACCTGTTTATTGTATTTGTATTATATCATTACCTAAGAAATTACAAAGTTGTACTTACCAGTTAGACCAAATGTCCGCAAAATATGGCATGTTTAAGACTAGTGACCTCAAGTTCATATTTGACTGTGATAATATCACTTCAAAATAACTAAAAACTGTGAATTCAACTAATGTATGTCTTAATCAGCAACTGATTAGCTGGAAGAGGAACACAAGTGGGTTCCAGGACCAGGATTGTTGACCACTGGATGCTAAAGACCCATCTTTCCACTCTTCTCCATGTGTGCTGAGCTCCAGTAGTGTGGAGGTGCTTTCCTCTGAGAACCCGGGCTGTGGGGGCAACACAGTGACCTTGACGTTGTCTCCGGGCACTCAGCTGCAGAGCGGCAGCTGGGATGTGGGGGGCGTTCAGTTCTTTGCCTGGTAGTGGGGCCAGCAGGCTGTGTTCCTGAGCCACAACGGCAGTGCCTCGGTGGACATCAGCACGGGGACTCTGACTCTGACCTCTATCACAGTGGTCGACTCAGGGGTCTATGTGGTCCAGAGACATCAGCTCAGCTCACTATTAGATTAGTTAGATTAGACAAGTAATATCCTGAAGGCCCTGTGGGTCTTAATTGCCAATATAAAAGCTGTTTTTGTTGTTGTTGAATAAATCAAAATGTTCCTTATGGGTACATAGTGCATTCATGATTATTTTGACAAGCAGAAATATAAATGCAACATGCAACAATTTCTCAGATTCAGCTGAATTACAGTTCATATAAGGAAATAAATCAATTAGGCCCTGTTAGGTTCTTATTTTTCAGAGTAAATAACTCACGTACACTAGAGAAGCTTTAACAAAGTTTAATCATTCCCCAAAGTTTCTGTACAGCTGAAAATAGAGAGCTAAAGATTTCAGACTTCACAGTTGATATGCATCCTACTTAAAACACTCCCCTTTCTCTCCAATCCTTACATTTTATGGCTCTACAGGAAGCTAATAAAGAGGGTAACAGGATTCCAAACATGTATTACTCTCTTAAAATAATCTGTCCTCACCTCCTGACCTCAACCCCTCTTTCATCTAATACACATATATCCATCTGTCTTTCCTGTATCAACACATCACTCTCGTCTCCTCCATCAAACACATTCCAAATCCTTCTGTCTTTCTTCTGAGAACCATTAACTTCTAACATAACTCAGTCTCTTTCATTTCCTTTCATTTCCATTCATTTAATATCTCAATGTTCAAAGTTTAGCTGATCCCAACAGCCCTAATCTATGGATCTCACATGACTGGGTAGAGGCGCAGCCATGGGTGGGCCTGGGAGGGCATAGGCCCACCCACTTGGGAGCGAGACCCACCTAATGGGGAGCCAGGCCCAGCCAATCAGAATGAGATTTTCCCCCACAAAAGGGCTTCTTAACAGACATAAATACTCCTCAACATCCCGCCCTCCTCCCCTCAGTCGATCCCGCAGGTGAAGAAGCCAGATGCGGAGGTGTGGTTACACGTGGTCTGTGGTTATGAGGCCGGTCGGACGTACTGCCAAATTCTCTAAAATGACTTGAATAAAGAAAAAATGCACGCTCCCTCAAAACTTGAGACATCTGTGGCATTGGGTTGTGTTACAAAACTGCACATTTTAGAGTGGCCTTTAATTGTCCCCAACACAAGGTGCACCTCTGCAATGATAATGCTGTTAATTATTTTCTTGACATGCCACACCTGTCAGGTGAATGGATTATCTTGATGAAGACTAAAATGCTCACTAACAGAGATGTAAACAGATGTGTGCACAAATTTTGAGAGAAATAAGATTTTTGTGTACATGGAACATTTCTGGGATCTTTTATTTCAACTCATGAAACATGGGACCAACACTTTACATATTGCGTTGACATTTTTGCTTGGTATAGAAATGAAAGGTTGTTTCTAATGGTGTAGAACCGTCAACCTATGTTGAACACACCCTTGTAGGTCTGTGCCTGGTGTATTTGAGTGGCCTTTTGTATAGAAGCCTTCCTTTTTGTTTCAATCGGGAGATCTGAGAGGACGGGAGGTTTGGTGTTTTAAAGTTAATATGAGAAATAGGAATTATTGTGAATGTAGTGCTTTTAGGCAATGGTGCCCATATTCTACCTAGAACTGCTCTCCTTCTCCCTGGGAGTGTCCCAACACATTGTCTGAAAATAAAATGTTAAAATCTAGTGATATTTGTTAGTGAGAAATCTGACATTGCTGTGTTAAAGTCTGTCTTGTAGGACAGCTGTACGGAGATCCTGGAGCTGAAGATGTATTGAAATGATGAATCCTATTGAGATTGTACCTTTCTTGTGACACTGAAAATGAAAATAAATTGTTGCAGCCTAATATTGTTGTCTGATTCCCATGCTCCACTCCTTGATGCAAATAACCTTTAGCTTAGTCCTGAGGACCTCACGTATAAAAGCTGCGTAGTATGGATAAAGGAATAGGTTACTGTTAAATTCCTATGTTACATGTTTCGACAGAACAGTACCAACAATCACTAATGCTCCTTTTATTTTGTGCTGACTGAAAACATGTCATAAATTATGATTAATTTGAGATGGCAGAGTTGATGCTAAAATAAGTTCCACTCATCACACACTTCAAATCCTTGACCATAGATATATAGTGGGTTGCGAAAGTATTCACCCCCCTTGGCATTTTTCCTATTTTGTTGCCTTACAACCTGAAATTAAATTGATTTTTTTAAATCATTTGATTTACACAACATGCCTACCACTTTGAAGATGCAGAATATTTTTTTATTGTGAAACAAATAACAAATAAGACAAAAAACAGAAAAATATCTATTCACCCTCCCCCAAAGTCAATACTTTGTAGAGCCACCTTTTGTAGCAATTACAGCTGCAAGTCTCTTGCGGTATGTCTCTATAAGCTTGACACATCTAGCCACTGGGATTTTTGCCCATTCTTCAAGGCAAAACTGCTCCAGGTCCTTCAAGTTGGATGGGTTCCGCTGGTGTACAGCAATCTTTAAGTCATACCACAGATTCTCAATTGGATTGAGGTCTGGGCTTTGACTAGGCCATTCCAAGACATTTAAATGTTTCCCCATAAACCACTCGAGTGTTGCTTTAGCAGTATGCTTAGGGTCATTGTCCTGCTGGAAGGTGAACCTCCGTCTCACTCTCAAATCTCTGGAAGACTGAAACAGGTTTCCCTCAAGAATTTCCTTGTATTTAGCACCCATCCATCATTCCTTCAATTCTGACCAGTTTCCCAGTACCTGCCGATGAAAAACATCCCCACAGCATGATGCTGCCACCACCATGCGAGATGGTGGAGTTGCGCCAGACATAACGTTTTCCTTGATGGCCAAAAAGCTCTATTTGACCAGAGTACCTTCTTCCATATGTTTTGGGAGTCTCCCACAATGCTTTTAGGCAAACACCAAGCTTGTTAACTTTTGTTTTTCTTTAAGCAATGGCTTTTTTCTGGCCACTCTTCCATAAAGGCCAGGTCTGTGGAGTGTACAGCTTAAAGAGGTGCTATGGACAGATACTCCAATCTCCGCTGTGGAGCTTTGCAGCCCAATCAGGGTTATCTTTGGTCTCTTTGTTGCTCTCCTGATTAATGCCCTCCTTGCCCGGTCCGTGAGTTTTGGTGGGTGGCCCTCTCTTGGCAGGTTTGTTGTGGTGCCATATTCGTTCAATTTTTTTGTAATGGAACATAATTTCTAATTTATAAGGTCCGTGGGATGTTCAAAGTTTGGGATATTTTTTATAGCCCAACCCTGATCTGTACTTCTCCACAACTTTGTCCCTGACCTGTTTGGAGAGCTCCTTGGTCTTCATGTTGCCCTTGTTTAGTGGTGTTGCAGACTCTGGGGCCTTTCAGAACAAGTGAATGTATATACTCAGATCATGTGACAGATCATGTGACACTTAGATTACACACAAGTGGACTTTATTTAATAACTAATTACGTGACTTCTGAAGGTAATTGGTTGCACCAGATCTTATTTAGGGGCTTCATAGCAAAGGGGTGACTACATATGCACGCACCATTGTTCCATGTAGAATTCTTTTGAATTTCTTGAAACAAGTTATTTTTCTAATTTCACTATAATTTGGACTATTTTGTGTATGTCCATTACATGAAATCCAAATAAAAATCAATTTAAATTACAGGTTGTAATGCAACAAAATAGGAAAAACACCAAGGGGGATGAATACTTTTGCAAGACACTGTAACTACTGTTAAGATAACCTGTTTGTACAATGACTTGCAGTGTAATACAACAATTCTGCCCTGTCTGATATGGTGTAGAGATACTGGTTTCGTTTGAGTGTGCACCTGTGCGTGTCCTTGTCTCTGTTTGTACTTTTGTGTGTGTGTGCATAGAGATGCTGACTTAATTGATGACAATGTCTGTGTTGGCATTTTGTCAGGGCCAGGTGACTGATGACTTGACTGTTGGCCTTACTCATCTACATCAAGCTGTGTGAATTGAGTATGGTTGTTTGAAGGTCAGCCATACTCATAGCTTGTATCGGTAGAATTCTGCAAGTCACCATTGTTATAGACACGTTTGTAATCAAAACTGGTTGTCTTTGTTCTTTCCCAGAATTGTGTTCCCTCTGGTTTCTGTTAAGTGTTTCCCTCTCTCTCTCTCTAACTCACCCAGAGAACCTGTTTCTGCTGTGAGAGTGGTGGCCAACAACACAGGAGACTTAGTGGAGTTCAATGGAACCACTGAGCCTCTACATCTCAATATCAGCTGTGAGTATGTCAAGCATTGACTGACTCTTTACATTGATTTGGGAGTGACACAATAACATAGCTTCAATCATATTGCCAATGATGTATGATTTATCATGATCAAATTGATTTTGCTCAAAAACACATAGGCACAAGAACTGTTCGTTGGGAGCTTTATAAAATGGGTTTCCATGGTCAAGCAGACGTACTTAAGCCTAAGATCACCATGCGCAATGCCAAGCATCGGCTGGAAATTTAGGTACTCCCTTTCCCTATCCCTTCATCTGCTGTGGTGTAAAAGTCAACAAGTCACACTTTGTTTGTAAAGGTGACCTTGTGTGTGTCGAGGTGTGTTATTCTCTCTCAGGTGGGTTGTGGGTTCTAGTCCCAGATACATTATAACATATCTGTTGTGTTTGACACCTGTGTTGTATCAATGTATATTTACAGTGGGGCAAAAAAGTATTTAGTCAGCCACCAATTGTGCAAGTTCTCCCACTTAAAAAGATGAGGGAGGCCTGTAATTTTCATTATAGGTACACTTCAACTATGACAGACAAAATGAGGAAAAGAAATCCAGATAATCACATTGTAGGATTTTTAATGAATTTATTTGCAAATTATGCTGGAAACTTGAAGAAACCTTCTAAGTTTTTGACATTTTCTGGATTGACTGACCTTCATTTCTTAAAGTAATGATTGACTGTTGTTTTTCTTTCCTTATTTGAGCTGTCCTTGCCATAATATGGACTTGGTCGTAACCAAATAGGACTATCTTCTGTATACCACCTCTACCTTGTCACAACACAACTGATCGGCTCAAACGCATTAAGAAGGAAATAAATTCCACATATCAACTTTTAACAAGGCACACCTAATTGAAATGTATTCCTGGTGACTACCGCATGAATCTGGTTGAGAAAATGCCAAGAGCGTACAAAACTGTCATCAAGGCAAAGGGGGCTACATTGAAGAATCTCAAATAAAAAAAAATATTTTATGGTTACTACATGATTCCATGATATATATATATATAAGGTAGGGGTGGAATACACATCTCATGAAATCTCATACGCATCTCATCATCTCATCAAAAAAAGAAACATCCTCTCACTGTCAACTGCGTTTATTTTCAGCAAACTTAACATGCATAAATATTTGTATGAACATAAAATTCAACAAATGAGATATAAACTGAACAAGTTCCACAAACATGTGACTAACAGAAATGGAATAATTTGTCCCTGAACAAAGGGGTGGTCAAAATCAAAAGTAACAGTCAGTATCTGGTGTGGCCACCAGCTGCATTAAGTACTGCAGTGCATCTCCTCCTCATGGACTGCACCAGATTTGCCAGTTCTTGCTGTGAGATGTTACCCCACACTTCCACCAATGCACCTGCAAGTTCCCGGACATTTCTGGGGGGAATGGCCCTAGTCCACATCCTCTGCTCCAACAGGTCCCAGACGTGCTCAATGGGATTGAGATCCGGGCTCTTCGCTGGCCATGGCAGAACACTGACATTCCTCTCTTGCAGGAAATCACGCACAGAACGAGCAGTATGGCTGGTGGCATTGTCATGCTGGAGGGTCATGGCAGGATGAGCCTGCAAGAAGGGTACCACATCAGGGAGAAGGATGTTTTCCCTGTAACGCACAGCATTGAGATTGCCTGCAATGACAACAAGCTCAGTCCGATGATGCTGTGACACACCGCCACAGACCATGACGGACCCTCCACCTCCAAATCGATCCCGCTCCAGAGTACAGGCCTCGGTGTAACACTCATTCCTTCGACGATAAATGTGAATCCGACCATCAGCCCTGGTGAGGCAAAACCACAACTCGTCAGTGAAGAGCACTTTTTGCCAGTCCTGTCTGGTCCAGTGACGGTGGGTTTGTGCCCATAGGCGACGTTGTTGCCGGTGATGTCTGGTGAGGACCTGCCTTACAACAGGCCTACAAGCCATCAGTCCAGCCTCTCTTAGCCTATTGCGGACAGTCTGAGCACTGATGGAGGGTTGTATTCCTGGTGTAACTCGGGCAGTTGTTGTTGCCATCCTGTACCTGTCCCGCAGGTGTGATGTTCGGATGTACCGATCCTGTGCAGATGTTGTTACACGTGCTCTGCCACTGCGAGGACAATCAGCTGTCCGTCCTGTCTCCCTGTAGCAAGTCATCATGCTTCTGTCCTTATGCCTGTTAACAATTCTCTGCTCTACTGCACCTGACTTCACCTCAAGTACGCACACACCTGACAGAATTTCACACCAACCATGGAGTCAGCAGGAGCAGGTACCCCGGTCAGAGGAGTCGAGGAGCGCATCCAGGAACACGCGGCAATGCTGCATCTTCTCGGTGCCATGATGGATCGCGTGGTCCAAACCATGGACTGCTGGGAGAGACAGGAAGTCTCTCCAGCGCCTCAACCGGCCCCACCTGGGTTACCTCTACCCGTCCCGTCCGGATCCAGTCCCAGTGGGACCCAGTACTCCTAGGGAGTATGATGGGACAGCAGCACAGTGCTAGGGGTTCCTTTTACAACGGGACCTATGCCACCGTTCACCCAGCTCCTTCGGGAAGGGAGAGAGTGTCCTCCCTCGTCTCATGCCTCTCGGGGAGAGCTCTGGAGTGGGAAAACTGCCGCATCTCCTTCTCCCCACACAGCGTGGACACTCTCTTGGACCACTTCGAGGAATTCACCCGAAGGGAGAGCGACTCTTCCATTTGAGGCAGGGGACAAGGAGAGCACAAGAGTTTGCGCTGGATTTCCGGACCTTGGCCGCCGGAGTGGGATGGAACGACAGGGCCCTCATCGACCACTACCGATACCGACACAGAGGAGCGGCCCATGGATCAGACTCCCATTCTCCCGGCCTCCTGCCTGGTAGCTCTGGTCGTGTGGGAGCTGGACGTGGACATAGAGCAGCGGTTGCGTACAGAGCCCGCTCCACTCCAGTGTCCCGTCAGGCATCGGTACGTTCCGTCTGCTGTCCATGACCAGTTGTTCTATTGGGCCCACACATCTCCCTCCTCTGGTCATCCGGGGATCGGTCGGACGGTGCGCTGTCTGACTGGGAAGTACTGGTGGCCCACCTTGGCTAAGGACGTGAGGGTTTATGTTTCCTCCTGCTTGGTGTGCGTCCAGTGTAAGGCTCCTAGACACCTGCCCAGATGTAAGCTACATGCCTTACCCATTCCACAACGGCCTTGGTCACACCTGTCCTCCTTCACATGGTAACACCACGAACCTGGTTGTTGTGGATCATTTTTCTAAGTCCTGTCGTCTCCTCCCTCTGCCCGGTCTCCCTAGGGGCCTACAAACTGCGGGGGCCCTGTTTACACACGTCTTTCGGCACTACATGGTGCCTGAGGATATAGTGTCTGATCGAGGTCCCAAGTTCACTTCGAGAGTCTGGAGGGCGTTCATGGAACGTCTGGGGGTCTCGATCAGCCTCACCTCGGGTTTTCACCCCGAGAGTAATGGACAGGTGGAGAGAGTGAACCAGGTGGGCAGGTTTCTGCGGTCCTATTGCCAGGACCGGCCGGGGGAGTGGGCGGCGTTCGTGCCCTGGGCAGAGATGGAGCAGAACTCGCTCCGCCACTCCTCCACTAACCTCTTCCCCTTTCAGTGTGTATTGGGGTACCAGCCGGTTCTGGCACCGTGGCATCAGAGTCAGACACAGGCTCCTGCGGTGGACAATTGGTTCAGGCGCGCGGAGGAGACATAGTAGGCCGCCCATGGTCACCTTCAGCGGGCCGCGCTGCGCCAAAAGACCAGCATGTACCGTCACCGCAGTGAGGCCCTGGTGTTCGCACCGGGGGACCGGGTCTGGCTCTCGACACTAAACCTGCCCCTCCGCCTGCCCTGCCAGAAGCTGGGTCCGCGCTTTGTGGTGTCATTCAAAGTCCAGAGGAGAATGAATGCGGTATGTTACAAGTTACAGCTTCCCCCTGACTATTAACCCCTCGTTCCATGTGTCTCTCCTCAGGCCAGTGGTGGTTGGTCCGCTCCAGGAGTCTGAGGTACGGCAGGTTCCCCCGCCCCCTCTAGACATCGAGGGGGCCCCGGCGTACTCCGTCCGTTCCATCTTGGATTCGAGGCGTCGGGCAGGGGGTCTTCAGTACCTCGTGGAATGGGGGGTGGGGGGTACGGTCCGGAGGAAAGGTGCTGAATTCCGGTGGCGGATGTGTTGGACCCTGAACTTCTACGGGAGTTCCACCATCACCGGCCGGATCGTCCTGCGCCTCGACCCCGGGTCGTCCCCGAGGCCGGTGTCGGAGCACCGCTGGAGCCGCGCGTCAAGGGGGGTTACTGTCACGACTTCCGCCAAAGTCAGCCCCTCTCCTTGTTCGGGCGGTGTTTGGCTGTCGACGACACCGGCTTTCTAGCCATAGCCTCTCCATTTTTCTATTATCCATTTGTTTTGTCTTGTTCCATTCACACCTGGTTTGCATTCGCCAATCACACGACATGTATTTATTCCTCTGTTCCCCTCATGTCTTTGTGTGAAATTATTTATGTGCTAAGTATTGTACGCACTAGGCTAAGCATTTGTTATTTTCCGTGTGTTTTCACAAAGCTTATTTGTATTGCTATACATTTATGTTGCGTGAAATCTGCCTTGTTGGCTGGAGGTTTTTGACGCAGCTGCGTCAGTCTGTATATCTCTCCTGCCGTAATAAAGTGTGCGCCTGTCCACAACTCTCTGCTCTCCTGCACCTGACTTCACCTCAAGTACAGGGACCAGGGACCCTGGGCATCTTTCTTTTGTTGTTTTTCAGAGTCAGTAGAAAGGCATCTTTAATGTCTTAAGTTTTCATAACTTCGACCTTAATTACCTACCGTCTGTAAGCTGTTAGTGTCTTAACGACCCTTCCACAGGTGCATGTTCATTAAATGTTTATGGTTCATTGAACAAGCATGGGAAACAGTGTTTAACCCCTTTACAATGAAGATCTGTGAAGTTATTTGGATTTTTACGAATTATCTTTGAAAGACAGGGTCCTGAAAAAGAGACGCTTCTATATATACACTACCGTTCAAATGTTTGGGGTCACTTAGAAATGTTTTTGTTTTTGAAAGAAAAGTAAATTTTTTGTCCGTTAAAATAACATCACATTGATCAGAAATACAGTGTAGACATTGTTCATGTTGTAAATGACTGTTGTAGCTGGAAACGGCAGATTTTTGTTATGGAATATCTACATAGGTGTACAGAGGCCCATTATCAGCAACCATCACCCCTGTGTTCCAATGCCACGTTGTTTTAGCTAATCCAAGTTTATCATTTGAAAAGGCTAATTGATCATTAGAAAACCCTTTTGCAATTATGTTAGCACAGCTGAAAACTGTAGTGCTGATTAAAGAAGTAATACATCTGGCCTTCTTTGGACTAGTTGAGTAGGCTAAAGAAGCATCAGCATTTGTGGGATCAATTATGACCAGAAATAAGGCACTTTCTTCTAAATCTCATCAGTCTATTCTTGTTCTGAAAAATGAAAGCTATTCCATGTGAGAAATTGCCAAGAAACTGGAGATCTGGTACAACACTGTGTACTACTTCCTTCACATAACAGCACAAATTGGCTCTAACCAGAATAGAAAGAGGAGTGGGAGGTGCACAACTGAGCTAGAGGACAAGTACATAAGATTGTCTAGTATGACAAACAGACACCTCACAAGTCCTCAACTTTCAGCTTCATTAAATAGTACCATCAAACCACCAGTCTCAACGTCAACAGTGAAGAGGTGACACCGGGATGCTGGCCTTCTAGGCAGAGTTCCTCTGTCCAATGTCTGTGTTCTGTGCTCATCTTAATCTTTTCTTTTTATTGGCCAGTCTGAGATATGGCTTTTTCTTTGCAACTCTGCCTAGAAGGCCAACATCCCAGACTCGCCACTTCACTGTTGATGTTGAGACTGGTGTTTTGAGGGTACTATTTAATGAACACAGGAGTGATGGTTGCTGATAATGGACCTATATACGCCTTTGTAGATATTCCATAACAAAAATCTGCTGTTTCCAGCTACAGTAGTGATTTACAACATGAATAATGTCTACACTCTGATCAATTTGATGTTATTTTAAAGGACAAAAAATGTCATTTCTAAGTGACCCCAAATGTTTGAACGGTAGTGTGTATATATGTATATATATATATTTATTTATTTAATAAAACATGTGTGGAAAAGTGCAGGGGTCTGAATACTTTCTGAATGCACTGTATGTATATATAATGTAACAAAAAAGCTGCTTGACCGTTGGTATGAGGTTCTTACTGTGTAAGTTTTCGCCTGGTTTAATGGGACCCATGTCATCCAAAACATTGACTCAAGTTTGCCAAAAATAATCTAGATGCACCTGGATAATCAAGACTTTTGGAAGAATGTTCTACAGGGAGATTATTCAAAAGTCTCTTGGTGAGATGGTTCCCATTATTCCTGGTGAAAACCAAACACTGCATTCCACAGTAAGAACCTCATAACAACGGTCAAGCATGTGTAACAGATGTAAATCGTACTCTCCTTTTGTTGTGTTTTGTCCAATAAATCACATCAGCCAGTGGTCCCAGTTGAGCATCATTTATTTCTGTTGCTGTTGTTAAATGGGAAACAGCACGTTAGTTGTGCAGGGCTTAACGGTATTGATGGCTGTCGATGGCAAAATCCCTTGCATTACATTTTCATACTGGGCGAACAAAATACAAAAATACAATACAAAATATAACATGTGTAAATACCTGTTGTTAAATGGGAAACAGCACGTTAGTTGTGCAGGGCTGAACGGTATTGATGGCTGTCGATGGCAACATCTGCTTCATGAAGACAACTGTGTTAGCAGTGGGCTTATGTGACCATTACATCGGTGTATGCTAACTAACACACTTATTTACAGCAATTATATGCCAAAGCACATCCCAGAAAGCCCCTCAATCCCTAACAGGTACCATATACCCACACATGTATAAATCAGTAACGTACAGAAAACTTGTACACATTGTAAAATAGAAAATGTAAAACAGTATTCAGAATGTGACCTACCCCTTGCATCACATTTTCATACTGGGAAGACCTGACGTTCGCGATCTCGCCTATCTGCAAGCGGGGCCAATCACAACACGCCTTATTGTCATCAGAGTTGAACCAACCAATAAGAATGCTTGAACATTAAATACACCAGGCAAGTGGAAACATAACCACCCCTGTTACACATGGTAGTGGTAGTGTGATGGTTTGGGGATGCTTCGGTGCCTCAGGATCTGGATGACTTGCCTTAATAGAAGGAACTATGAATTCTACAGAAGAATATCAGTGCATCTGGCTGTGAGCTGAAGCTGAAACGCAGATAGATAATGCAGCAAGACAATGATGCAAAACACAATTTGATGTTTTGGTGTGGGGTGGCAGGGTAGCCTAGTGGTTAGAGTGTTGGACTAGTAACCGGAAGGTTGCAAGTTCAAACCCCCCGAGCTGACAAGGTACAAATCTGTCGTTCTGCCCCTGAACAGGCAGTTAACCCACTGTTCCTAGGCCGTCATTGAAAATAAGAATTTGTTAACTGACTTGCCTAGTTAAATAAAGGTAAAATAAAAAATATGGCCTAGTCAAAGTCCAGACCTAATCCCAATTGAGATGTGGCAGGATTTAAAACAAGCAGTACATGCTTGAAAAGTCTCTCAGTTAAAGCAGCTATTTTTGCTAGGTAAAGCCCCGCCTTATCTCAGCTCACTGGTCACCATAGCAGCACGCGCTCCAGCAGGTATATTTCACTGGTCACCCCCAAAGCCAATTCCTCGTTCGGCTGCCTTTCCTTCCAGTTCTCTGCTGCCAATGACTGGAACAAACGGCAAAAATCACTGAAGCTGGATACTCATATCTCCCTCATTAGCTTTAAGCACCAGCTGTCAGAGCAGCTAACAGATCACTGCACCTGTACAGAGCTCATCTGTAAATAGCCCATCCAACCACTTCATCTCCATACTGTTATTTATTTTGCTACTGTGCACACCAGTATCTCTATTTGCACACTCATCTTCTGCACGTCTATCACTCCAGTGTTTAATTGCTATATTGTAATTATTTCGCCACTATGGTCTATTTATTGGCTTTTTGCCTTGTGTATAGGCTTTTTATATTGTATTATTGACTGTATGTTTGTTTATTCCATGTGTAACTCTCTGTTGTTGTTTTTGTCGCTGGTTAAATAAAGGTGTTCTCAACTAACCTTTGCTTTATCTTGGCCAGGTCGTTCTCAGCAGTTCTCAACTAACCTACCTGGTTAAATAAAGGTGTTCTCAACTAACCTACCTGGTTAAATAAAGGTGTTCTCAACTAACCTACCTGGTTAAATAAAGGTGTTCTCAACTAACCTACCTGGTTAAATAAAGGTGTTCTCAACTAACCTACCTGGTTAAATAAAGGTGTTCTCAACTAACCTACCTGGTTAAATAAAGGTGTTCTCAACTAACCTACCTGGTTAAATAAAGGTGTTCTCAACTAACCTACCTGGTTAAATAAAGGTGTTCTCAACTAACCTACCTGGTTAAATAAAGGTGTTCTCAACTAACCTACCTGGTTAAATAAAGGTGTTCTCAACTAACCTACCTGGTTAAATAAAGGTGTTCTCAACTAACCTACCTGGTTAAATAAAGGTGTTCTCAACTAACCTACCTGGTTAAATAAAGGTGTTCTCAAGGTGTTCTCAACTAACCTACCTGGTTAAATAAAGGTGTTCTCAACTGACCTACCTACCTGGTTAAATAAAGGTGTTCTCAACTAACCTACCTGGTTAAATAAAGGTGTTCTCAACTAACCTACCTGGTTAAATAAAGGTGTTCTCAACTAACCTACCTGGTTAAATAAAGGTGTTCTCAACTAACCTACCTGGTTAAATAAAGGTGTTCTCAACTAACCTACCTGGTTAAATAAAGGTGTTCTCAACTAACCTACCTGGTTAAATAAAGGTGTTCTCAACTAACCTACCTGGTTAAATAAAGGTGTTCTCAACTAACCTACCTGGTTAAATAAAGGTGTTCTCAACTAACCTACCTGGTTAAATAAAGGTGTTCTCAACTAAACCTGGTTAAATAAAGGTGTTCTCAACTAACCTACCTGGTTAAATAAAGGTGTTCTCAACTAACCTACCTGGTTAAATAAAGGTGTTCTCAACTAACCTACCTGGTTAAATAAAGGTGTTCTCAACTAACCTACCTGGTTAAATAAAGGTGTTCTCAACTAACCTACCTGGTTAAATAAAGGTGTTCTCAACTAACCTACCTGGTTAAATAAAGGTGTTCTCAACTAACCTACCTGGTTAACCTACCTGGTTAAATAAAGGTGTTCTCAACTAACCTACCTGGTTAAATAAAGGTGTTCTCAACTAACCTACCTGGTTAAATAAAGGTGTTCTCAACTAACCTACCTGGTTAAATAAAGGTGTTCTCAACTAACCTACCTGGTTAAATAAAGGTGTTCTCAACTAACCTACCTGGTTAAATAAAGGTGTTCTCAACTAACCTACCTGGTTAAATAAAGGTGTTCTCAACTAACCTACCTGGTTAAATAAAGGTGTTCTCAACTAACCTACCTGGTTAAATAAAGGTGTTCTCAACTAACCTACCTGGTTAAATAAAGGTGTTCTCAACTAACCTACCTGGTTAAATAAAGGTGTTCTCAACTAACCTACCTGGTTAAATAAAGGTGTTCTCAACTAACCTACCTGGTTAAATAAAGGTGTTCTCAACTAACCTACCTGGTTAAATAAAGGTGTTCTCAACTAACCTACCTGGTTAAATGGTTAAATAACCTGGTTAAATAAAGGTGTTCTCAACTAACCTACCTGGTTAAATAAAGGTGTTCTCAACTAACCTACCTGGTTAAATAAAGGTGTTCTCAACTAACCTACCTGGTTAAATAAAGGTGTTCTCAACTAACCTACCTGGTTAAATAAAGGTGTTCTCAACTAACCTACCTGGTTAAATAAAGGTGTTCTCAACTAACCTACCTGGTTAAATAAAGGTGTTCTCAACTAACCTACCTGGTTAAATAAAGGTGTTCTCAACTAACCTACCTGGTTAAATAAAGGTGTTCTCAACTAACCTACCTGGTTAAATAAAGGTGTTCTCAACTAACCTACCTGGTTAAATAAAGGTGTTCTCAACTAACCTACCTGGTTTCTCAACTAACCTACCCTGGTTAAATAAAGGTGTTCTCAACTAACCTACCTGGTTAAATAAAGGTGTTCTCAACTAAACCTGGTTAAATAAAGGTGTTCTCAACTAACCTACCTGGTTAAATAAAGGTGTTCTCAACTAACCTACCTGGTTAAATAAAGGTGTTCTCAACTAACCTACCTGGTTAAATAAAGGTGTTTAAACCTGGTTAAATAAAGGTGTTCTCAACTAACCTACCTGGTTAAATAAAGGTGTTCTCAACTAACCTACCTGGTTAAATAAAGGTGTTCTCAACTAACCTACCTGGTTAAATAAAGGTGTTCTCAACTAACCTACCTGGTTAAATAAAGGTGTTCTCAACTAACCTACCTGGTTAAATAAAGGTGTTCTCAACTAACCTACCTGGTTAAATAAAGGTGTTCTCAACTAACCTACCTGGTTAAATAAAGGTGTTCTCAACTAACCTACCTGGTTAAATGTGTTCTCAACTTACCTGGTTAAATAAAGGTGTTCTCAACTAACCTACCTGGTTAAATAAAGGTGTTCTCAACTAACCTACCTGGTTAAATAAAGGTGTTCTCAACTAACCTACCTGGTTAAATAAAGGTGTTCTCAACTAACCTACCTGGTTAAATAAAGGTGTTCTCAACTAACCTACCTGGTTAAATAAAGGTGTTCTCAACTAACCTACCTGGTTAAATAAAGGTGTTAACCTGGTTAAATAAAGGTGTTCTCAACTAACCTACCTGGTTAAATAAAGGTGTTCTCAACTACCTGGTTAAATAAGGTGTTACAACTAACCTACCTGGTTAAATAAAGGTGTTCTCAACTAACCTACCTGGTTAAATAAAGGTGTTCTCAACTAACCTACCTGGTTAAATAAAGGTGTTCTCAACTAACCTACCTGGTTAAATAAAGGTGTTCTCAACTAACCTACCTGGTTAAATAAAGGTGTTCTCAACTAACCTACCTGGTTAAATAAAGGTGTTCTCAACTAACCTACCTGGTTAAATAAAGGTGTTCTCAACTAACCTACCTGGTTAAATAAAGGTGTTCTCAACTAACCTACCTGGTTAAATAAAGGTGTTCTCAACTAACCTACCTGGTTAAATAAAGGTGTTCTCAACTAACCTACCTGGTTAAATAAAGGTGTTCTCAACTAACCTACCTGGTTAAATAAAGGTGTTCTCAACTAACCTACCTGGTTAAATAAAGGTGTTCTCAACTAACCTACCTGGTTAAATAAAGGTGTTCTCAACTAACCTACCTGGTTAAATAAAGGTGTTCTCAACTAACCTACCTGGTTAAATAAAGGTGTTCTCAACTAACCTACCTGGTTAAATAAAGGTGTTCTCAACTAACCTACCTGGTTAAATAAAGGTGTTCTCAACTAACCTACCTGGTTAAATAAAGGTGTTCTCAACTAACCTACCTGGTTAAATAAAGGTGTTCTCAACTAACCTACCTGGTTAAATAAAGGTGTTCTCAACTAACCTACCTGGTTAAATAAAGGTGTTCTCAACTAACCTACCTGGTTAAATAAAGGTGTTCTCAACTAACCTACCTGGTTAAATAAAGGTGTTCTCAACTAACCTACCTGGTTAAATAAAGGTGTTCTCAACTAACCTACCTGGTTAAATAAAGGTGTTCTCAACTAACCTACCTGGTTAAATAAAGGTGTTCTCAACTAACCTACCTGGTTAAATAAAGGTGTTCTCAACTAACCTACCTGGTTAAATAAAGGTGTTCTCAACTAACCTACCTGGTTAAATAAAGGTGTTCTCAACTAACCTACCTGGTTAAATAAAGGTGTTCTCAACTAACCTACCTGGTTAAATAAAGGTGTTTAAACCTACCTGGTTAAATAAAGGTGTTCTCAACTAACCTACCTGGTTAAATAAAGGTGTTCTCAACTAACCTACCTGGTTAAATAAAGGTGTTCTCAACTAACCTACCTGGTTAAATAAAGGTGTTCTCAACTAACCTACCTGGTTAAATAAAGGTGTTCTCAACTAACCTACCTGGTTAAATAAAGGTGTTCTCAACTAACCTACCTGGTTAAATAAAGGTGTTCTCAACTAACCTACCTGGTTAAATAAAGGTGTTCTCAACTAACCTAACCTACCTGGTTAAATAAAGGTGTTGTTCTCAACTAACCTACCTGGTTAAATAAAGGTGTTCTCAACTAACCTACCTGGTTAAATAAAGGTGTTCTCAACTAACCTACCTGGTTAAATAAAGGTGTTCTCAACTAACCTACCTGGTTAAATAAAGGTGTTCTCAACTAACCTACCTGGTTAAATAAAGGTGTTCTCAACTAACCTACCTGGTTAAATAAAGGTGTTCTCAACTAACCTACCTGGTTAAATAAAGGTGTTCTCAACTAACCTAAACCTGGTTAAATAAAGGTGTTCTCAACTAACCTACCTGGTTAAATAAAGGTGTTAAACCTGGTTAAATAAAGGTGCAACTAACCTACCTGGTTAAATAAAGGTGTTCTCAACTAACCTAGGTGTTCTCAACTAACCTACCTGGTTAAATAAAGGTGTTCTCAACTAACCTACCTGGTTTAAATAAAGGTGTTCTCAACTAACCTACCTGGTTAAATAAAGGTGTTCTCAACTAACCTACCTGGTTAAATAAAGGTGTTCTCAACTAACCTACCTGGTTAAATAAAACAACTAACCTACCTGGTTAAATAAAGGTGTTCTCAACTAACCTACCTGGTTAAATAAAGGTGTTCTCAACTAACCTACCTGTGTTAAATAAAGGTGTTCTCAACTAACCTACCTGGTTAAATAAAGGTGTTCTCAACTAACCTACCTGGTTAAATAAAGGTGTTCTCAACTAACCTACCTGGTTAAATAAAGGTGTTCTGGTTAAATAAAGGTGTTCAACTAACCTACCTGGTTAAATAAAGGTGTTCTCAACTAACCTACCTGGTTAAATAAAGGTGTTCTCAACTAACCTACCTGGTTGGTTAAATAAAGGTGTTCTCAACTAACCTACCTGGTTAAATAAAGGTGTTCTCAACTAAACCTGGTTAAATAAAACAACTACCTGGTTAAATAAAGGTGTTCTCAACTAACCTACCTGGTTAAATAAAGGTGTTCTCAACTAACCTACCTGGTTAAATAAAGGTGTTCTCAACTAACCTACCTGGTTAAATAAAGGTGTTCTCAACTAACCTACCTGGTTAAATAAAGGTGTTCTCAACTAACCTACCTGGTTAAATAAAGGTGTTCTCAACTAACCTACCTGGTTAAATAAAGGTGTTCTCAACTAACCTACCTGGTTAAATAAAGGTGTTCTCAACTAACCTACCTGGTTAAATAAATAAACCTGGTTAAATAAAGGTGTTCTCAACTAACCTACCTGGTTAAATAAAGGTGTTCTCAACTAACCTACCTGGTTAAATAAAGGTGTTCTCAACTAACCTACCTGGTTAAATAAAGGTGTTCTCAACTAAACCTGGTTAAATAAAGGTGTTCTCAACTAACCTACCTGGTTAAATAAAGGTGTTCTCAACTAACCTACTGGTTAAATGGTTAAACCTGGTTAAATAAAGGTGTTCTCAACTAACCTACCTGGTTAAATAAAGGTGTTCTCAACTAACCTACCTGGTTAAATAAAGGTGTTCTCAACTAACCTACCTGGTTAAATAAAGGTGTCAACTAAACCTGGTTAAATAAAGGTGTTCTCAACTAACCTACCTGGTTAAATAAAGGTGTTCTCAACTAACCTACCTGGTTAAATAAAGGTGTTCTCAACTAACCTACCTGGTTAAATAAAGGTGTTCTCAACTGGTTAAATAAACCTACCTGGTTAAATAAAGGTGTTCTCAACTAACCTACCTGGTTAAATAAAGGTGTTCTCAACTAACCTACCTGGTTAAATAAAGGTGTTCTTAAATAAAGGTGTTCTCAACTAACCTACCTGGTTAAATAAAGGTGTTCTCAACTAACCTACCTGGTTAAATAAAGGTGTTACCTCAACTAACCTACCTGGTTAAATAAAGGTGTTCTCAACTAACCTACCTGGTTAAATAAAGGTGTTCTCAACTAACCTACCTGGTTAAATAAAGGTGTTCTCAACTAACCTACCTGGTTAAATAAAGGTGTTCTCAACTAACCTACCTGGTTAAATAAAGGTGTTCTCAACTAACCTACCTGGTTAAATAAAGGTGTTCTCAACTAACCTACCTGGTTAAATAAAGGTGTTCTCAACTAACCTACCTGGTTAAATAAAGGTGTTCTCAACTAACCTACCTGGTTAAATAAAGGTGTTCTCAACTAACCTACCTGGTTAAATAAAGGTGTTCTCAACTAACCTACCTGGTTAAATAAAGGTGTTCTCAACTAACCTACCTGGTTAAATAAAGGTGTTCTCAACTAACCTACCTGGTTAAATAAAGGTGTTCTCAACTAAACCTCAACTAACCTACCTGGTTAAATAAAGGTGTTCTCAACTAACCTACCTGGTTAAATAAAGGTGTTCTCAACTAACCTACCTGGTTAAATAAAGGTGTTCTCAACTAACCTACCTGGTTAAATAAAGGTGTTCTCAACTAACCTACCTGGTTAAATAAAGGTGTTCTCAACTAACCTACCTGGTTAAATAAAGGTGTTCTCAACTAACCTACCTGGTTAAATAAAGGTGTTCTCAACTAACCTACCTGGTTAAATAAAGGTGTTCTCAACTAACCTACCTGGTTCTCAACTAACCTACCTGGTTAAATAAAGGTGTGTTAAATAAAGGTGTTCTCAACTAACCTACCTGGTTAAATAAAGGTGTTCTCAACTAACCTACCTGGTTAAATAAAGGTGTTCTCTGGTTAAATAAACTAACCTACCTGGTTACCTGGTTAAATAAAGGTGTTCTCAACTAACCTACCTGGTTAAATAAAGGTGTTCTCAACTAACCTACCTGGTTAAATAAAGGTGTTCTCAACTAACCTACCTGGTTAAATAAAGGTGTTCTCAACTAACCTACCTGGTTAAATAAAGGTGTTCCAACTAACCTACCTGGTTAAATAAAGGTGTTCTCAACTAACCTACCTGGTTAAATAAAGGTGTTCTCAACTAACCTACCTGGTTAAATAAAGGTGTTCTCAACTAACCTACCTGGTTAAATAAAGGTGTTCTCAACTAACCTACCTGGTTAAATAAAGGTGTTCTCAACTAACCTACCTGGTTAAATAAAGGTGTTCTCAACTAACCTACCTGGTTAAATAAAGGTGTTCTCAACTAACCTACCTGGTTAAATAAAGGTGTTCTCAACTAACCTACCTGGTTAAATAAAGGTGTTCTCAACTAACCTACCTGGTTAAAAGGTGTTCTCAAAAGGTTAAATAAAGGTGTTCTCAACTAACCTACCTGGTTAAATAAAGGTGTTCTCAACTAACCTACCTGGTTAAATAAAGGTGTTCTCAACTAACCTACCTGGTTAAATAAAGGTGTTCTCAACTAACCTACCTGGTTAAATAAAGGTGTTAAATAAAGGTGTTCTCAACTAACCTACCTGGTTAAATAAAGGTGTTCTCAACTAACCTACCTGGTTAAATAAAGGTGTTCTCAACTAACCTACCTGGTTAAATAAAGGTGTTCTCAACTAACCTACCTGGTTAAATAAAGGTGTTCTCAACTAACCTACCTGGTTAAATAAAGGTGTTCTCAACTAACCTACCTGGTTAAATAAAGGTGTTCTCAACTAACCTACCTGGTTAAATGTGTTAAATAAAGGTGTTCTCAACTAACCTACCTGGTTAAATAAAGGTGTTCTCAACTAACCTACCTGGTTAAATAAAGGTGTTCTCAAAACCTGGTTAAATAAAGGTGTTCTCAACTAACCTACCTGGTTAAATAAAGGTGTTCTCAACTAACCTACCTGGTTAAATAAAGGTGTTCTCAACTAACCTACCTGGTTAAATAAAGGTGTTCTCAACTAACCTACCTGGTTAAATAAAGGTGTTCTCAACTAACCTACCTGGTTAAATAAAGGTGTTCTCAACTAACCTACCTGGTTAAATAAAGGTGTTCTCAACTAACCTACCTGGTTAAATAAAGGTGTTCTCAACTAACCTACCTGGTTAAATAAAGGTGTTCTCAACTAACCTACCTGGTTAAATAAAGGTGTTCTACCAATAAAGGTGTTCTCAACCTACCTGGTTAAATAAAGGTGTTCTCAACTAACCTACCTGGTTAAATAAAGGTGTTCTCAACTAACCTACCTGGTTAAATAAAGGTGTTCTCAACTAACTGGTTAAATAAAGGTGTTCTCAACTAACCTACCTGGTTAAATAAAGGTGTTCTCAACTAACCTACCTGGTTAAATAAAGGTGTTCTCAACTAACCTACCTGGTTAAATAAAGGTGTTCTCAACTAACCTACCTGGTTAAATAAAGGTGTTCTCAACTAACCTACCTGGTTAAATAAAGGTGTTCTCAACTAACCTACCTGGTTAAATAAAAATAACCTACCTGGTTAAATAAAGGTGTTCTCAACTAACCTACCTGGTTAAATAAAGGTGTTCTCAACTAACCTACCTGGTTAAATAAAGGTGTTCTCAACTAACCTACCCTCAACTGACCTACCTGGTTAAATAAAGGTGTTCTCAACTAACCTACCTGGTTAAATAAAGGTGTTCTCAACTAACCTACCTGGTTAAATAAAGGTGTTCTCAACTAACCTACCTGGTTAAATAAAGGTGTTCTCAACTAACCTACCTGGTTAAATAAAGGTGTTCTCAACTAACCTACCTGGTTAAATAAAGGTGTTTAAATAAAAAGGTGTTCTCAACTAACCTACCTGGTTAAATAAAGGTGTTCTCAACTAACCTACCTGGTTAAATAAAGGTGTTCTCAACTAACCTACCTGGTTAAATAAAGGTGTTCTCAACTAACCTACCTGGTTAAATAAAGGTGTTCTCAACTAACCTACCTGGTTAAATAAAGGTGTTCTCAACTAACCTACCTGGTTAAATAAAGGTGTTCTCAACTAACCTACCTGGTTAAATAAAGGTGTTCTCAACTAACCTACCTGGTTAAATAAAGGTGTTCTCAACTAACCTACCTGGTTAAATAAAGGTGTTCTCAACTAACCTACCTGGTTAAATAAAGGTGTTCTCAACTAACCTACCTGGTTAAATAAAGGTGTTCTCAACTAACCTACCTGGTTAAATAAAGGTGTTCTCAACTAACCTACCTGGTTAAATAAAGGTGTTCTCAACTAACCTACCTGGTTAAATAAAGGTGTTCTCAACTAACCTACCTGGTTAAATAAAGGTGTTCTCAACTAACCTACCTGGTTAAATAAAGGTGTTCTCAACTAACCTACCTGGTTAAATAAAGGTGTTCTCAACTAACCTACCTGGTTAAATAAAGGTGTTCTCAACTAACCTACCTGGTTAAATAAAGGTGTTCTCAACTAACCTACCTGGTTAAATAAAGGTGTTCTCAACTAACCTACCTGGTTAAATAAAGGTGTTCTCAACTAACCTACCTGGTGTTCTCAACTAACCCACCTGGTTAAATAAAGGTGTTCTCAACTAACCTACCTGGTTAAATAAAGGTGTTCTCAACTAACCTACCTGGTTAAATAAAGGTGTTCTCAACTAACCTACCTGGTTAAATAAAGGTGTTCTCAACTAACAACTAACCTACCTGGTTAAATAAAGGTGTTCTCAACTAACCTACCTGGTTAAATGTGTTTCAAAACCTGGTTAAATAAAGGTGTTCTCAACTAACCTACCTGGTTAAATAAAGGTGTTCTCAACTAACCTACCTGGTTAAATAAAGGTGTTCTCAACTAACCTACCTGGTTAAATAAAGGTGTTCTCAACTAACCTACCTGGTTAAATAAAGGTGTTCTCAACTAACCTACCTGGTTAAATGGTTAAACCTGGTTAAATAAAGGTGTTCTCAACTAACCTACCTGGTTAAATAAAGGTGTTCTCAACTAACCTACCTGGTTAAATAAAGGTGTTCTCAACTAACCTACCTGGTTAAATAAAGGTGTTCTCAACTAACCTACCTGGTTAAATAAAGGTGTTCTCAACTAACCTACCTGGTTAAATTAAATAAAGGTGTTCTCAACTAACCTACCTGGTTAAATAAGTGTTCTCAACTAACCTACCTGGTTAAATAAAGGTGTTCTCAACTAACCTAACTGGTTAAATAAAGGTGTTCTCAACTAACCTACCTGGTTAAATAAAGGTGTTCTCAACTAACCTACCTGGTTAAATAAAGGTGTTCTCAACTAACCTACCTGGTTAAATAAAGGTGTTCTCAACTAACCTACCTGGTTAAATAAATCAACTAACCTACCTGGTTAAATAAAGGTGTTCTCAACTAACCTACCTGGTTAAATAAAGGTGTTCTCAACTAACCTACCTGGTTAAATAAAGGTGTTCTCAACTAACCTACCTGGTTAAATAAAGGTGTTCTCAACTAACCTACCTGGTTAAATAAAGGTGTTCTCAACTAACCTACCTGGTTAAATAAAGGTGTTCTCAACTAACCTACCTGGTTAAATAAAGGTGTTCTCAACTAACCTACCTGGTTAAATAAAGGTGTTCTCAACTAACCTACCTGGTTAAATAAAGGTGTTCTCAACTAACCTACCTGGTTAAATAAAGGTGTTCTCAACTAACCTACCTGGTTAAATAAAGGTGTTCTCAACTAACCTACCTGGTTAAATAAAGGTGTTCTCAACTAACCTACCTGGTTAAATAAAGGTGTTCTCAACTAACCTACCTGGTTAAATAAAGGTGTTCTCAACTAACCTACCTGGTTAAATAAAGGTGTTCTTAACCTACCTGGTTAAATAAAGGTGTTCTCAACTAACCTACCTGGTTAAATAAAGGTGTTCTCAACTAAACCTGGTTAAATAAAGGTGTTCTCAACTAACCTACCTGGTTAAATAAAGGTGTTCTCAACTAACCTACCTGGTTAAATAAAGGTGTTCTCAACTAACCTACCTGGTTAAATAAAAACTAACCTACCTGGGTGTTCTCAACTAACCTACCTGGTTAAATAAAGGTGTTCTCAACTAACCTACCTGGTTAAATCAAAAGGTGTTCTCAACTAACCTACCTGGTTAAATAAAGGTGTTACCTGGTTAAATAAAGGTGTTCTCAACTAACCTACCTGGTTAAATAAAGGTGTTCTCAACTAACCTACCTGGTTAAATAAAGGTGTTCTCAACTAACCTACCTGGTTAAATAAAGGTGTTCTCAACTAACCTACCTGGTTAAATAAAGGTGTTCTCAACTAACCTACCTGGTTAAATAAAGGTGTTCTCAACTAACCTACCTGGTTAAATAAAGGTGTTCTCAACTAACCTACCTGGTTAAATAAAGGTGTTCTCAACTAACCTACCTGGTTAAATAAAGGTGTTCTCAACTAACCTACCTGGTTAAATAAAGGTGTTCTCAACTAACCTACCTGGTTAAATAAAGGTGTTCTCAAACCTGGTTAAATAAAGGTGTTCTCAACTAACCTACCTGGTTAAATAAAGGTGTTCTCAACTAACCTACCTGGTTAAATAAAGGTGTTCACAACTGACCTTCCTGGTTAAATAAAGGTGTTCTCAACTAACCTACCTGGTTAAATAAAGGTGTTCTCAACTAACCTACCTGGTTAAATAAAGGTGTTCTCAACTAACCTACCTGGTTAAATAAAGGTGTTCTCAACTAACCTACCTGGTTAAATAAAGGTGTTCTCAACTAACCTACCTGGTTAAATAAAGGTGTTCTCAACTAACCTACCTGGTTAAATAAAGGTGTTCTCAACTAACCTACCTGGTTAAATAAAGGTGTTCTCAACTAACCTACCTGGTTAAATAAAGGTGTTCTCTGGTTAAATAAAGGTGTTCTCAAACTAACCTACCTGGCCTACCTGGTTAAATAAAGGTGTTCTCAACTAACTACCTGGTTAAATAAAGGTGTTCTCAACTAACCTACCTGGTTAAATAAAGGTGTTCTCAACTAACCTACCTGGTTAAATAAAGGTGTTCTCAACTAAACCTGGTTAAATAAAGGTGTTCTCAACTAACCTACCTGGTTAAATAAAGGTGTTCTCAACTAACCTACCTGGTTAAATAAAGGTGTTCTCAACTAACCTACCTGGTTAAATAAAGGTGTTCTCAACTAACCTACCTGGTTAAATAAAGGTGTTCTCAACTAACCTACCTGGTTAAATAAAGGTGTTCTCAACTAACCTACCTGGTTAAATAAAGGTGTTCTCAACTAACCTACCTGGTTAAATAAAGGTGTTCTCAACTGGCCTACCTGGTTAAATAAAGGTGTTCTCAACTAACCTGGTTAAATAAAGGTGTTCTCAACTAACCTACCTGGTTAAATAAAGGTGTTCTCAACTAACCTACCTTGTTAAATAAAGGTGTTCTCAACTAACCTACCTGGTTAAATAAAGGTGTTCTCAACTGGCCTACCTGGTTAAATAAAGGTGTTCTCAACTAACCTACCTGGTTAAATAAAGGTGTTCTCAACTAACCTACCTGGTTAAATAAAGGTGTTCTCAACTAACCTACCTGGTTAAATAAAGGTGTTCTCAACTAACCTACCTGGTTAAATAAAGGTGTTCTCAACTAACCTACCTGGTTAAATAAAGGTGTTCTCAACTAACCTACCTGGTTAAATAAAGGTGTTCTCAACTAACCTACCTGGTTAAATAAAGGTGTTCTCAACTAACCTACCTGGTTAAATAAAGGTGTTCTCAACTAACCTACCTGGTTAAATAAAGGTGTTCTCAACTGGCCTACCTGGTTAAATAAAGGTGTTCTCAACTAACCTACCTGGTTAAATAAAGGTGTTCTCAACTAACCTACCTGGTTAAATAAAGGTGTTCTCAACTAACCTACCTTGTTAAATAAGGTGTTCTCTAAACCTGGTTAAATAAACCTACCTGGTTAAATAAAGGTGTTCTCAACTAACCTACCTGGTTAAATAAAGGTGTTCTCAACTAACCTACCTGGTTAAATAAAGGTGTTCTCAACTAACCTACCTGGTTAAATAAAGGTGTTCTCAACTAACCTACCTGGTTAAATAAAGGTGTTCTCAACTAACCTACCTGGTTAAATAAAGGTGTTCTCAACTAACCTACCTGGTTAAATAAAGGTGTTCTCAACTAACCTACCTGGTTAAATAAAGGTGTTCTCAACTAACCTACCTGGTTAAATAAAGGTGTTCTCAACTAACCTGGTTAAATAAAGGTGTTCTCAACTAACCTACCTGGTTAAATAAAGGTGTTCTCAACTAACCTACCTGGTTAAATAAAGGTGTTCTCAACTAACCTACCTGGTTAAATAAAGGTGTTCTCAACTGGCCTACCTGGTTAAATAAAGGTGTTCTCAACTAACCTATCTGGTTAAATAAAGGTGTTCTCAACAACTGGTTAACCTACCTGGTTAAATAAAGGTGTTCTCAACTAACCTACCTGGTTAAATAAAGGTGTTCTCAACTAACCTACCTGGTTAAATAAAGGTGTTCTCAACTAACCTACCTGGTTAAATAAAGGTGTTCTCAACTAACCTATCTGGTTAAATAAAGGTGTTCTCAACTGGCCTACCTGGTTAAATAAAGGTGTTCTCAACTAACCTACCTGGTTAAATAAAGGTGTTCTCAACTAACCTACCTGGTTAAATAAAGGTGTTCTCAACTGGCCTACCTGGTTAAATAAAGGTGTTCTCAACTAACCTACCTGGTTAAATAAAGGTGTTCTCAACTAACCTACCTGGTTAAATAAAGGTGTTCTCAACTAACCTACCTGGTTAAATAAAGGTGTTCTCAACTAACCTACCTGGTTAAATAAAGGTGTTCTCAACTAACCTACCTGGTTAAATAAAGGTGAAATAAATGTTTTTTTAAAATTACGCGTGGAAGAGTGGGCCAAAAGTCCTCCACAATGATGTGAGAGACTGATCAACAACTACAGGAAGTGTTTGGTTGCAGTGATAAGTGGCAGAACTGCGGAGTATCCTCTGGTGTGGGTTCTCATCCTGGTGCTGCTCAACTTTACTACAGGTAAAGTGGACAATAAGCTCATTCTGTAAATATATTGATGCCTATTTGCGCTTTATGGTACAAACACTCTATTAAATAAGTAACAGGTTGTTCAAATGTCTCTGTTCGGTTGATGCACTATAGTTTGTTTGCAGTCATTGCAGGTAAAGGTGGAACAACCAGTTATTGAGTGTAAAGGGGCAATTACTTTTTCACACAGGGAAATTAGGTGTTGCATAACTTTTTTTATTAAATAAACAAAATAAGTATCAATGTGACGATCGTCGTTGGAATGAGGTGAGGACCAAAGCGCAGCGAGGTAAGTGTTCATCATATATTTATTAAACAGAGAACACTAAACAAAATAACAAAGGAGAAACGAAACTGCCTCTGATTGAGAACCATACCAGGCCAAACGCAAAACACAACTTAGAAAACCTGAACCTATAGGGGAGGGTCTGGGTGGGTGTCTGTCCGCGGTGGCGGCTCTGGCGCGGGACGTGGACCCCACTCCACCATAGTCTTTGTCCGCCTCCTAACCTGCCTCCGTGAACTAAGGTCAGAACGTAACAATCAATTTCTTTATATATTTTTGTAAACTCAGGTTACCTTGATCTAATATTGGGTTTTGGTTGAAGATCTGATAACATTCAGTATCAAAACTATGCAAAAATATAGAAAGTCAGAAAAGTGGCAAATATTTTTTGAAGGCGCTGTAAGTGTTTTCTTGACAGGTTCAATGCGGACAGTGTCTTATGAGCCCACGTTGCCTCAGCCACTGTAGATAGATAATGAGTTTCAACAGGGTCAGAGAACCTATATCCGGCCTCATTGGCCATGTACCATCCAGCCTCCTCCCATGATTCATACAGGACAGACAGAGTTGATCAGATTTACAGTAAACCATAATCAATTTGAAAACACTCCTGTGTGTCAACAAAAAAATTTAGTGGGAAAAGGGTACTTGGGCAAAACAGGGCGTGGGTAGTTGAGTAGGTGTGTGTGAGTGTGTTCTGGCGGCAGGTAGGGTGGGTTGGTACATTGGAATCACCTGACAATTTGTTGATTAAGAGGAGACTCTGACTGTGCGGTATCAACATGGTTGGATTTACCAAGAAGTCTGGACAGTCATAGGAAAGTGTCCCGTTCACTTCTGATCCGTGGTGTTTTATAAGTGGCAGAACTATGGAGTATCCTCTGGTGTGGGTTCTCATCCTGGTGCTGCTCAACTTCACTACAGGTAAAGAGGACAAAACGCTCATTCTGGAAAGATATTGATGCCTATTTGTGCTTTATGGTACATACACTTGATTAAATAAGTAGCAGGTTGTTCATGTCTCTGTTTGGTTGATGCACTTCAGTCAAACAGTATCAAGTCAGAAAGATGAAGGTTTCTATTTATCTGACATTGAAAACCAATGTCTAGAGTAGACATTATAAATAGATAGTAGGTCATGTTGTAAATTGTGCTTTCAACTTGAAGGCACTAATTTAAACAAAAGTTGTATTTCTGTTAAAGAGTCTAAAGATTTGATTCATATCAAGTAAAATATTTTAGAGAACTTTAAAGACATTTGTACTGATTAAAAATATCTGAAAACATGAACTAAACTCATCAATCCATCCTCTTCTAGATGTCTCTGGCCAGGTGGTGGTTCCCTCGATGAACCCCTTAGCTGTGGGCAGTAATGTCACCCTGAACCTAGTTCCTCAAAGCCCCATCAACATAGGGACCTGGTCATATGAAACTACAACCATCGTACTTTTCTATCCTGGTGGCAGTAGTGTGAGTACAAGTTATCGAGGCAGAGTCTTATTCTCCTCCTCAGAGCTGTCCATAAGCTCTCTCCAACTCAACGACTCAGGACGATATACCGTGCAGGGAATGGAGCCAGTCCTGAATGCTGTGGTGACTTTGTCTGTCCAGGGTAAGGAACTGACCTCTGCCTGTCTGTTGATCTTTCTATGATTGTAGACTCTCACTCACTGGCACACAATCACTTCCTCGCAAACATGCTCACCTGCACACTTACTTACCCATTCACATACTTTACTGCAAGCACGTTCACATGCAAACACGCTCACCTGCACACTTACTTGCCCATTCACATACTTTACTGCAAGCAGGTTCACATGCAAACATGCTCACCTGCACACTTACTTACCCATTCACATACTTTACTGCAAGCAGGTTCACATGCAAACATGCTCACCTGCACACTTACTTACCCATTCACATACTTTACTGCAAGCACGTTCACATGCAAACACGCTCACCTGCACACTTACTTGCCCATTCACATACTTTACTGCAAGCAGGTTCACATGCAAACATGCTCACCTGCACACTTACTTACCCATTCACATACTTTACTGCAAGCAGGTTCACATGCAAACATGCTCACCTGCACACTTACTTACCCATTCACATACTTTACTGCAAGCAGGTTCACATGCAAACATGCTCACCTGCACACTTACTTACCCATTCACATACTTTACTGCAAGCAGGTTCACATGCAAACATGCTCACCTGCACACTTACTTACCCATTCACATACTTTACTGCAAGCAGGTTCACATGCAAACACGCTCACCTGCACACTTACTTACCCATTCACGTACTTTACTGCAAGCACGTTCACATGCAAACACGCTCACCCGCACACTTACTTGCCCATTCACAAACCTTCTTCCATGCAGGTTCACATGCAAACATGCTTGCACATCATTGGAGGCTGCTGAGGGAAGGACAGCTAATAACAATGTCTGGAATTGAGTGTAATAAAGAGAATTGAATGGTATCAAACACATGAAAAGCATGTTTTTGATACCATTCCATTTACTTCATTCCAGCCATGATTATGAGCCGTTCTCCCCTCAGCAGTCTCCACTGATGCACATACATTACCTATCAATAATTCATCTCTGTCATAATAACAAAAGTTATTTCATGACATGAAAAGCTAACACTTAAATGTGTCAATGTTTTCTGAACCCATAGTGAAGTTGGCCTACATCATACCCTTGAAAAGAATGAAACTGAACAGATCACAGAGTATGAGCAAATTGTTCGCTTACATTTCAGATAAGACGTACACAAGACGTTTTATGTGTGTGCAAAGGGCTCTACAATGCTCAATCCTATAACTTGGTCTCTATGATAAGTAAATCAAATAAAATAGCATATTTAGATTTCCAAAACAAGTTTTACAGTGTGAAAGAAATATAAACATTATGGTTGTTATTCTACTCTCTCACCCACAGAGCCCATTTCAAACGTGACTCTAAGGGCCAACGCCACTGATCTAGTGGAATTAAATGACACTGCCATGTTCACCTGCTCTGTCTCCTCTGGCACCTCCCTCTCCTACCGCTGGCTGAATGGCAGCTCAGAGGTTGCAGCCAGTGACCGAGTTCGGCTTGGTGGTGGGACCAGCACTCTCATCATAATCAGTGTGACACGATACGATGAAGGGCCGTTCAGATGTGAGGTCATCAATGGAATCAGCAACGGCACCAGCCAGCCCATTGGCCTCAATGTTAGATGTGAGTATCAGAGTATGCAGTATACTGTACATGAATCATACACAACATACATGGATTGTACCTTGTCATGGAGAGCCAGCCTTCCATGCAATGATGTAATATGCCTATTTTCATCCCAAACCATTCCTCTGTGATCACATGATCCAGGTCATTATTTGCATGGATCATTCGTACACTGTGTTTAGTTCCTCAGCATGCACAATAGAGCAGGATGGAAACATATTCTAGGTAATGTTTACCCAACACTTCATTGTTATTTGTTCCTCCCATAGATGGCCCAAGTAACCTCACCATGATGGTAGTTCCTGAGATGATCATAGGACATACAGCCTACAAGACGGGCTCTGACATCACTCTGTCCTGCTCCGCTCAGTCCAAACCCACTGAGTCCTACAAGTGGAGGTTTAATGGGGTGTTCCTCAACGAGCAAAGCCCACAGCTCAGCCTGCATTACACCAGAGAGAACCAGACAGGAAGTTACGCCTGCTTAGCCTACAACAATGTCACACTCCGATACGCCACCATGAGCACAATGATAAAGGTTGTGGGTAAGGCAACATTCATCTTTACGAAATGTTATATAGTTGGTAGTGAATATTTGATTATTGATGGTTATGAATACAATGTTATATCATGGTATTTGTTTTACCACCGATCGAGTGAAGTACTCTTCCTCTTCTTTTCTTTTGACCATAGAGCCGATATCAGCGGTTTCGTTGAACCGTGATGGGAAGCCACCGATACTGGATCAGTCGTTCACTCTGCGGTGTGAGGTGACTGGACCTGTAGACTACATTCACTGGTTGATGAACGGCCTGCTCATCTCCCTAAATAACAGAACATTCTTCTCTACGGGCAACAACACAATGGTTATCAACCCAATCCAGTTGTCTGACAATGGAGAATATCTCTGTGAGGCCTTTAATGCTGTTAGCAACCTGACCAGCATGACATACAAGCTTGTGGTAAACTGTGAGTATTACAAGAGCTGGTCATCTTTGTCTGATAAAACCAATTCAGTGGCCTTGTAGTTAAAGTTTCTGCCCTGAGATATGAAGGTTGGGAGCTTGATCCCTGGATGAGTCATACCAAGACAATGATTGTGGAAGGCTGCTTACTTACTAATCTTTGTCAAAATAGTCAAACCATAAGATTAACCATACTGTCCTCTGTTTAACAGTTGGACCAGAGAGACCTGCTATAACTACTCCGGATATAGCAATGACAGGACACATCGTGACCTTCAACTGCTCAGCTTCCTCTCAGCCTCTCAGCCAGTTCAGCTGGTTCTTCAATGGCTCCCATGTGGCGACAGGCTCAGTGTATGAGACGGGCCCACTGACCTTAGCCAGTCATGGGGAATACACCTGTGTGGCCTTCAACAACATCACTGGCAGAAACAGCACTGTCTCCAAGATGCTCACTGTCGTTGGTGAGTCAGTAACTGCTACTTAAAATCAAGAGACTATACGTTTCTTTACATTGTGTTCTGTTGGTTTTAGACAGTATATGTGCTGTTGAACCTACAGTATAAAAAAATTGAAGTTGAGATAAAAGTGCTGAAAAAACCTTTGATCTGCTTCCACAGCACCTGTGACCATGACCATGGTGAAAGTAATTGGAGCCCAGCCAATACTGAAGGAGAGATTCTCTCTGACCTGTGGCACCGCTGGAACGGTTTACTCCATTCAGTGGATGAGGAACGGCTGGCCTCTGTATGCTGACAACAGAACAGACTTCTCTATGAACAACAATACACTGACATTCAACTCTGTCCAGCATTCTGACAATGGAGACTATCAGTGTTCTGCCTCCAACCCCTTCAGCAACATGACCAGCCCATTCTACAAACTAATCATCAACTGTAAGTAGTCATTAACAAGTTCAACTTTGACCCCATGTCCTGAGGTGGAATCTTATTGAACATCCTTTATAAATATTGTTGTAACGGCAATGTGATGGTTTGGATCCCAACTCTTAAATCATCTGACATATGTTGGTAACCTTTGACCTTCTGGCCAATGACAGATGTTGGGTTTAACTCGAATGTGTCATACTCATTCCACAGAAGGCTACATTTTCAGGGATTTTTTCAAGGCTCCCTTGAACTTGCTTGATGTGTTAAGGTCCCTTATTAGTAAGGATCTTCCCAAACCTGGTTGTTGAGTTCTCAATTGAAAGGAAAAAACAAAACCCAGCAGACACGAGGTACTCCGTGGAATTAATTTGACGCACCTGGTCTAACTGAATGTCTATTGAATCATAGATGGACCGGAGATGCCAATAATAACAGGACCAACATTAGGAGAAACAGGACACAGCGTGACCTTCAACTGCTCAGCTTCCTCTCAGCCTCTCAGCCAGTTCAGCTGGTTCTTCAATGGATCCCAGGTGGCGACAGGCTCAGTGTATGAGACGGGTCCACTAACCTTAGCCAGTCATGGGGAATACACCTGTGTGGCCTTCAACAACATCACTTGCAGAAACAGCACTGTCTCAAAGATGCTCACTATTGTTGGTGAGTCAGTAACTGCTGCTTAAAATCAAGGGACTAAAAGTTTATTTACTTGTGTTCTGTTGGTTTAATGAACAACATATGTGCTGTTGAACTTACAGGATAATAAAATGGAAGTTTAGATAAAAGTGCTGAAAAAACTCTTTGATCTGCTTCCACAGCAACAGTGACCATGACCATGGTGAAAGTCATTGGAGACCAGCCAATCACGAACGAGAGATTCTCTCTGACCTGTGGCACCGCTGGAACGGTTTACTCCATTCAGTGGATGAGGAACGGCTGGCCTCTGTATGCTGACAACAGAACAGACTTCTCTATGAACAACAATACACTGACATTCAACTCTGTCCAGCATTCTGACAATGGAGACTATCAGTGTTCTGCCTCCAACCCCCTCAGCAACATGACCAGCCCAGAATACAGACTGATCGTCAACTGTGAGTAGTTATTAATAAGTTCAACTTTGACCCCATGGCCTGAGGTGGAATCTTTTTCAACTTCCTTTATGCATATTGTAGTAAAGTCAATGTGATGGTTTGTATCCCACCTCTTATACCATCTGACATATGGTGATGACGTTTGACCTTCTGGCCAATGACAGATGTTGGGTTTCACGCACACGTGTCAAACCTATTCCACAGAAGGCTGGGTGTCAGCTGGTTTTTCAAACCTAACTTGAACTTGATTTACATATTAACGTCCCTTATTAGTAAGGAACTCCCCAAATCTGGCTGTCTCGGTCTCAATTGAAAGGAAAAAACAAAAACCAGCAGACACTAGTTCCTCCTTGGAGTGAACTTGACACCCCTGGTCTAACTGATTGTCTATTGTATCATAGATGGACCGGAGATGCCTATAATAACAGGACCAGCATTTGGAGAAACAGGACACAGCGTGACCTTCAACTGCTCAGCTTCCTCTCAGCCTCTCAGCCAGTTCAGCTGGTTCTTCAATGGCTCCCAGGTGGCGACTGGCTCAGTGTATGAGACGGGCCCACTGACCTTAGCCTGTCATGGGGAATACACCTGTGTGGCCTTCAACAACATCACTTGCAGAAACAGCACTGTCTCAAAGATGCTCACTATTGTTGGTGAGTCAGTAACTGCTACTTAAAATCAAGTGACTAAAAGTTTTTTTAAACTTTGTGTACATTTAATTTCAGATACAGTATACGTGCTGTTGAACCTACAGTATAATAAAATGGAAGTTTAGATAAAAGTGCTGAAAAAACCCTTTGATATGCTTCCACAGCAACAGTGACCATGACTATTGTGAAAGTCGTTGGAGCCCAGCCAATACTGAACGAGAGATTCTCTCTGACCTGTGGCACCGCTGGAACGGTTTACTCCACTCAGTGGATGAGGAACGGCTGGCCTCTGTATGCTGACAACAGAACAGACTTCTCTATGAACAACAATACACTGACATTCAACTCTGTCCAGCATTCTGACAATGGAGACTATCAGTGTTCTGCCTCCAACCCCCTCAGCAACATGACCAGCCCAGAATACAGACTGATCGTCAACTGTGAGTAGTTATTAACAAGTTCAACTTTGACCCCATGGCCTGAGGTGGAATCTTTTTCAACTTCCTTTATGCATATTGTAGTAAAGTCAATGTGATGGTTTGTATCCCACCTCTTATACCATCTGACATATGTTGATGACGTTTGACCTTCTGGCCAATGACAGATGTTGGGTTTCACGCACATGTGTCAAACTCATTCCACAGAAGGCTGGGTGTCAGCTGGTTTTTCAAACCTAACTTGAACTTGATTTACATATTAACGTCCCTTATTAGTAATGAACTCCCCAAATCTGTCTGTCTCGGTCTTAAATCTGGCTGTCTGGGGCGGCTGGGTAGCCAAGTGGTTAGAGCGTTGGGCTAGTAACCGGAAGGTTGCAAGTTCAAATCCCTGAGCTGACAAGGTACAAATCTGTCGTTCTGCCCCTGAACAGGCAGTTAACCCACTGTTCCTAGGCCGTCATTGAAAATAAGAATTTGTTCTTAACTGACTTGCCTAGTTAAATAAAGGTAAAATAAAAATAAAAATTGAAAGGAAAAAACAAAAACCAGCAGACACTAGTTCCTCCATGGAGGGAACTTGACACCCCTGGTCTAACTGATTGTCTATTGTATCATAGATGGACCGGAGATGCCAATAATAACAGGACCAGCATTAGGAGAAACAGGACACAGCGTGACCTTCAACTGCTCAGCTTCCTCTCAGCCTCGCAGCCAGTTCAGCTGGTTCTTCAATGGATCCCAGGTGGCGACAGGCTCAGTGTATGAGACGGACCCACTGACCTTAGCCTGTCATGGGGAATACACCTGTGTGGCCTTCAACAACATCACTTGCAGAAACAGCACTGTCTCCAAGATGCTCACTATTGTTGGTGAGTCAGTAACTGCTACTTAAAATAAAGTGACTAAAAGTGTATTTACTTTGTGTACATTTGATTTCAGATACAGTATACGTGCTGTTGAACCTACAGTATAATAAAATGGAAGTTTAGATAAAAGTGCTGAAAAAACCCTTTGATATGCTTCCACAGCACCTGTGACCATGACTATTGTGAAAGTCGTTGGAGCCCAGCCAATACTGAATGAGAGATTCTCTCTGACCTGTGGCACCGCTGGAACGGTTTACTCCATTCAGTGGATGAGGAACGGCTGGCCTCTGTATGCTGACAACAAAACAGACTTCTCTATGAACAACAATACACTGACATTCAACTCTGTCCAGCATTCTGACAATGGAGACTATCAGTGTTCTGCCTCCAACCCCCTCAGCAACATGACCAGCCCAGAATACAGACTGATCGTCAACTGTGAGTAGTTATTAACAAGTTCAACTTTGACCCCATGGCCATCGGTGGAATCTTTTTGAACTTCCTTTATTAATATTGTAGTAAAGTCAACGTGATGGTTTGGATCCCACCTCTTATACCATCTGACATTTGTTGATGACGTTTGACCTTCTGGCCAATGACAGATTTTGGGTTTAATGCACGTGTCAAACTCATTCCACAGAAGGCTGGGTGTCAGCTGGTTTTTCGATCCTCCCTTGAACTTGATTGATGTATTAAGGTCCCTTACTAGTAAGAAAATCCCCAAACCTGGTTGTCTAGGTCTCAATTGAAAGGAAAAAAGGAAAAACCAGCGGACACTAGTTCCTCCTTGGAGTGAACTTGACACCCCTGGTCTAACTGATTGTCCATTGTATCATAGATGGACCGGAGATGCCAATAATAACAGGACCAGCATTTGGAGAAACAGGACACAGCGTGACCTTCAACTGCTCAGCTTCCTCTCAGCCTCTCAGCCAGTTCAGCTGGTTCTTCAACGGCTCCCAGGTGGCGACAGGCTCAGTGTATGAGACGGGCCCACTGACCTTAGCCTGTCATGGGGAATACACCTGTGTGGCCTTCAACAACATCACTTGCAGAAACAGCACTGTCTCCAAGATGCTCACTATTGTTGGTGAGTCAGTAACTCCTGCTTAAAATCAAGTGACTAAAAGTTTTTTTAAACTTTGTGTACATTTGATTTCAGATACAGTATACGTGCTGTTGAACCTACAGTATAATAAAATGGAAGTTTAGATAAAAGTGCTGGAAAAACCCTTTGTTCTGCTTCCACAGCACCTGTGACCATGACCATTGTGAAAGTCGTTGGAGCCCAGCCAATACTGAATGAGAGATTCTCTCTGACCTGTGGCACCGCTGGAACGGTTTACTCCATTCAGTGGATGAGGAACGGCTGGCCTCTGTATGCTGACAACAGAACAGACTTCTCTATGAACAACAATACACTGACATTCAACTCTGTACAGCATTCTGACAATGGAGACTATCATTGTTCTGCCTCCAACCCCCTCAGCAACATGACCAGCACAGAATACAGACTGATCGTCAACTGTGAGTAGTTATTAACAAGTTCAACTTTGACCCCATGGCCTGAGGTGGAATCTTTTTCAACTTCCTTTATGCATATTGTAGTAAAGTCAATGTGATGGTTTGTATCCCACCTCTTATACCATCTGACATATGGTGATGACGTTTGACCTTCTGGCCAATGACAGATGTTGGGTTTCACGCACACGTGTCAAACCTATTCCACAGAAGGCTGGGTGTCAGCTGGTTTTTCAAACCTAACTTGAACTTGATTTACATATTAACGTCCCTTATTAGTAAGGAACTCCCCAAATCTGGCTGTCTCGGTCTCAATTGAAAGGAAAAAACAAAAACCAGCAGACACTAGTTCCTCCTTGGAGTGAACTTGACACCCCTGGTCTAACTGATTGTCTATTGTATCATAGATGGACCGGAGATGCCAATAATAACAGGACCAGCATTTGGAGAAACAGGACACAGCGTGACCTTCAACTGCTCAGCTTCCTCTCAGCCTCTCAGCCAGTTCAGCTGGTTCTTCAACGGCTCCCAGGTGGCGACAGGCTCAGTGTATGAGACGGGCCCACTGACCTTAGCCAGTCATGGGGAATACACCTGTGTGGCCTTCAACAACATCACTTGCAGAAACAGCACTGTCTCAAAGATGCTCACTATTGTTGGTGAGTCAGTAACTCCTGCTTAAAATCAAGTGACTAAAAGTTTTTTTAAACTTTGTGTACATTTGATTTCAGATACAGTATACGTGCTGTTGAACCTACAGTATAATAAAATGGAAGTTTAGATAAAAGTGCTGAAAAACCCTTTGATCTGCTTCCACAGCACCTGTGACCATGACCATTGTGAAAGTCGTTGCAGCCCAGCCAATACTGAATGAGAGATTCTCTCTGACCTGTGGCACCGCTGGAACGGTTTACTCCATTCAGTGGATGAGGAACGGCTGGCCTCTGTATGCTGACAACAGAACAGACTTCTCTATGAACAACAATACACTGACATTCAACTCTGTCCAGCATTCTGACAATGGAGACTATAAGTGTTCTGCCTCCAACCCCCTCAGCAACATGACCAGCCCAGAATACAAACTGATCGTCAACTGTGAGTAGTTATTAACAAGTTCAACTTTGACCCCATGGCCTGAGGTGGAATCTTTTTCAACTTCCTTTATGCATATTGTAGTAAAGTCAATGTGATGGTTTGTATCCCACCTCTTATACCATCTGACATATGGTGATGGCGTTTGACCTTCTGGCCAATGACAGATGTTGGATTTCACGCACACGTGTCAAACCTATTCCACAGAAGGCTGGGTGTCAGCTGGTTTTTCAAACCTAACTTGAACTTGATTTACATATTAACGTCCCTTATTAGTAAGGAACTCCCCAAATCTGGCTGTCTCGGTCTTAAATCTGGCTGTCTCGGTCTCAATTGAAAGGAAAAAACAAAAACCAGCAGACACTAGTTCCTCCTTGGAGTGAACTTGACACCCCTGGTCTAACTGATTGTCTATTGTATCATAGATGGACCGGAGATGCCAATAATAACAGGACCAGCATTAGGAGAAACAGGACACAGCGTGACCTTCAACTGCTCAGCTTCCTCTCAGCCTCTCAGCCAGTTCAGCTGGTTCTTCAATGGCTCCCAAGTGGCGACTGGCTCAGTGTATGAGACGGGCCCACTGACCTTAGCCAGTCATGGGGAATACACCTGTGTGGCCTTTAACAACATCACTTGCAGAAACAGCACTGTCTCCAAGATGCTCACTATTGTTGGTGAGTCAGTAACTGCTACTTAAAATCAAGTGACTTAAAGTTGTTTTACTTTGTGTACATTTGATTTCAGATACAGTATACGTGCTGTTGAACCTACAGTATAATAAAATGAAAGTACCCTTTGATCTGCTTCCACAGCAACAGTGACCATGACCATGGTGAAAGTAATTGGAGCCCAGCCAATACTGAAGGAGAGATTCTCTCTGACCTGTGGCACCGCTGGAACGGTTTACTCCATTCAGTGGATGAGGAACGGCTGGCCTCTGTATGCTGACAACAGAACAGACTTCTCTATGAACAACAATACACTGACATTCAACTCATTACAGCATTCTGACAATGGAGACTATCAGTGTTCTGCCTCCAACCCCCTCAGCAACATGACCAGCCCAGAATACAGACTGATCGTCAACTGTGAGTAGTTATTAACAAGTTCAACTTTGACCCCATGGCCTGAGGTGGAAACTTTTTGAACTTCCTTTATTAATATTGTAGTAAAGTCAATGTGATGGTTTGTATCCCATCTCTTATACCATCTGACATATGTTGATGATGTTTGACCTTCTGGCCAATGACAGATGTTGGGTTTAACGCACATGTGTCAAACCTATTCCACAGAAGGCTGAGTGTCAGCTGGTTTTTCAAACCTAACTTGAACTTGATTTACATAACTCCCCAAATCTGGCTGTCTCGGTCTCAATTGAAAGGAAAAAACAAAAACCAGCAGACACTAGTTCCTCCTTGGAGTGAACTTGACACCCCTGGTCTAACTGATTGTCTATTGAATCATAGATGGACCGGAGATGCCTATAATAACAGGACCAGCATTTGGAGAAACAGGACACAGCGTGACCTTCAACTGCTCAGCTTCCTCTCAGCCTCTCAGCCAGTTCAGCTGGTTCTTCAATGGATCCCAGGTGGCGACTGGCTCAGTGTATGAGACGGACCCACTGACCTTAGCCTGTCATGGGGAATACACCTGTGTGGCCTTCAACAACATCACTTGCAGAAACAGCACTGTCTCAAAGATACTCACTATTGTTGGTGAGTCATTAATTGACACTTAAAAATCAAGAGACTAAAAGTTTACTTACTTCGTTTTTATTTGGTTTTAGATACTGTATACGTGCTGTTGAACCTACAGTATAATAAAATGGAAGTTTAGATAAAAGTGCTGAAAAACCCTTTGATATGCCTCCACAGCACCTGTGACCATGACCATGGTGAAAGTAATTGGAGCCCAGCCAATACTGAAGGAGAGATTCTCTCTGACCTGTGGCACCGCTGGAACGGTTTACTCCATTCAGTGGATGAGGAACGGCTGGCCTCTGTATGCTGACAACAGAACAGACTTCTCTATGAACAACAATACACTGACATTCAACTCATTACAGCATTCTGACAATGGAGACTATCAGTGTTCTGCCTCCAACCCCCTCAGCAACATGACCAGCCCAGAATACAGACTGATCGTCAACTGTGAGTAGTTATTAACAAGTTCAACTTTGACCCCATGGCCTGAGGTGGAAACTTTTTGAACTTCCTTTATTAATATTGTAGTAAAGTCAATGTGATGGTTTGTATCCCATCTCTTATACCATCTGACATATGTTGATGATGTTTGACCTTCTGGCCAATGACAGATGTTGGGTTTAACGCACATGTGTCAAACCTATTCCACAGAAGGCTGAGTGTCAGCTGGTTTTTCAAACCTAACTTGAACTTGATTTACATAACTCCCCAAATCTGGCTGTCTCGGTCTCAATTGAAAGGAAAAAACAAAAACCAGCAGACACTAGTTCCTCCTTGGAGTGAACTTGACACCCCTGGTCTAACTGATTGTCTATTGAATCATAGATGGACCGGAGATGCCTATAATAACAGGACCAGCATTTGGAGAAACAGGACACAGCGTGACCTTCAACTGCTCAGCTTCCTCTCAGCCTCTCAGCCAGTTCAGCTGGTTCTTCAATGGATCCCAGGTGGCGACTGGCTCAGTGTATGAGACGGACCCACTGACCTTAGCCTGTCATGGGGAATACACCTGTGTGGCCTTCAACAACATCACTTGCAGAAACAGCACTGTCTCAAAGATGCTCACTATTGTTGGTGAGTCAGTAATTGACACTTAAAAATCAAGAGACTAAAAGTTTACTTACTTCGTTTTTATTTGGTTTTAGATACTGTATACGTGCTGTTGAACCTACAGTATAATAAAATGGAAGTTTAGATAAAAGTGCTGAAAAACCCTTTGATATGCCTCCACAGCACCTGTGACCATGACCATGGTGAAAGTCATTGGAGCCCAGCCAATACTGAAGGAGAGATTCTCTCTGACCTGTGGCACCGCTGGAACGGTTTACTCCATTCAGTGGATGAGGAACGGCTGGCCTCTGTATGCTGACAACAGAACAGACTTCTCTATGAACAACAATACACTGACATTCAACTCTGTCCAGCATTCTGACAACGGAGACTATCAGTGTTCTGCCTCCAACCCCCTCAGCAACATGACCAGCCCAGAATACAGACTGATCGTCAACTGTGAGTAGTTATTAACAAGTTCAACTTTGACCCCATGGCCTGAGGTGGAATCTTTTTCAACTTCCTTTATGCATATTGTAGTAAAGTCAACGTGATGGTTTGGATCCCACCTCTTATACCATCTGACATTTGTTGATGACGTTTGACCTTCTGGCCAATGACAGATGTTAGGTTTAACTCACATGTGTCAAACTCATTCCACAGAAGGCTGGGTATCAGCGGGTTTCGATCCTCCCTTGAACTTGATTGATGTATTAAGGTCCCTTACTAGTAAGGACCTCCCCAAACCTGGTTTTCTGTGTCTCAAATGAAAGGAAAAAACAAAAACCAGCAGACACTAGGGCCTCCATGGAATTAATTTGACACAACTGGTCTAACTGATTGTGTTTTGAATCATAGATGGACCGGAGATGCCAATAATAACAGGACCAGCATTAGGAGAAACAGGACACAGCGTGACCTTCAACTGCTCAGCTTCCTCTCAGCCTCTCAGCCAGTTCAGCTGGTTCTTCAACGGCTCCCAGGTGGCAACTGGCTCAAAGTATGAGACTGGCCCACTGACCTTAGCCAGTCATGGGAAATACACCTGTGTGGCCTTCAACAACATCACTTGCAGAAACAGCACTGTCTCCAAGATGCTCACTATTGTTGGTGAGACTTGGTCTAACCGTAATCCTTTAATTGATTCGTTTGGTCTACTTTCTTGAGAACAAAAATGCCTCTGCAGCCATTAAACCTACTGCAACCATTGAAACAGTTTCACTTTGTTCTCAGCGCCAATCACCTCAGTGTCCATAAGCACCGGTGGAACCCAGGCGATAGAGGGTGACTCCTTTACAATGACTTGCAATATCGTTGGTGATCCTAGCTCCATTCACTGGTGGAAGAACCTCACGTTAGTGCATCTGGATAACAGAACCCACGTCTCTTTCGACAACAGAACACTGACCTTCAACCCTGTCCAGTATTCTTCCTATGGAGAATATCAGTGTATGGCCAGAAATAGTGTGAGCAACAGAACTAGCAACCGCTACACACTCCTAGTGAATTGTAAGTAATAATGGGGATGTATTCTTGTCAAAGATAGAGATAATAACTGTGATGACATATTATGAAGTCAATAATCGACAATAAGGTAGTTATAGTTGAATGTTTCGATGTCGTCTGATTTTCACAGATGGACCCAAGCAACCTGTGATAGCTGGTGCACCCATTGCCGAAACAGAACAAAGAGTGACCTTCAACTGCTCTGCCTCCTCTCAGCCTCTCTGCCAGTTCAGCTGGTTCTTCAATGGCTCCCAGGTGGCAACAGGCTCAGAGTATGAAGCTGGCCCACTGACCTTAGCCAGTCATGGGGAGTATACCTGTGTGGCCTTCAACAACGCCACTGGCAGAAACAGCACTGTCTCCAAGATGCTCACCGTCATTGGTAAATCAAACTACAGATTCCCATAAATGCACAAAAAGTTTATTTCTCTCAAATGTTGTGCACACATTTGTTTACATCCATGTTAGTGAGCAGTTCTTCATTGCCAAGATAATCCATCCACCTGACAGGTGTGGTATATCAAGAATCTGATTAAACAGAATGATCATTACACAGTTGCACCTTGTGCTCGGGTCAATAAAAGGCCACTCTAAAATGTGCAGTTTTGTCACAAAACACAATGCCACAGATGTCTCATGTTTTGAGAGAGCGTGCAATTGGCATGCCTCCAACATCATTTTAGAGAATTTTTCAGTACGTCCAACTGGCCGTCCAACCATGCCAGCCCAGGACCTTCACATCCAGCTTGTTCACCTGCGGGATTATCTGAGACTAGCCACCTGGAAAACTATTGAAACTGAGGAGTATTTCTGTCTGTAATAAAGCCCTGTTGTGTTGAAAAACTCATTCTGATTGGCTGGGCCTGGCTCCCCAGTGGGTGGGCCTATGTCCCCTCAAGGTCACCCATGGCTGCACCCCTGGACAGTCATGTGAAATCCATAGATTAGGGCCAAATGGATGTTTTTCAATTGACTGATTTCCTTTTATGAACTGTAACTCAGTAAAATTGTTGAATTTGTTGAACGTTGAGTTTATTTATTTGCTCAGTAGTGTGCAGTGTCCACTTATACCTTAAGCTCTCACCCCCTCCTTCCACAAAGATGTACTTTTCCATCAACCAGGATTTATCTATTCTCCTCCATGCATATCACAGGACTTCTCATCAGTCAGGAGAGGCCTTGAGAGTACACATTCCTACTGTCCACTGCAGTCCACTAAATAATACAATTATTCTCAATCAGAGTTTGAACCTAACACTACTTTCAATCTCTAGAGATATAAAAACTCATACTAAGAGGATATAATGATATAAAACAGGAAATATATAAAACAGTATTATAAAACAGTAATTTACAATCCATCAGATCGCACAACCATTTGTATGATATATATATATATATCATACAAATGGTGACATTTAATATATATATATATATACATGTTTTATATATCCAACTATTGCGTTGCTGGAACTAAACATTTGATCAAATGACAAATCTTGATACTGTACATAAAGCAATACACTTCCTCTGTCCTCACAGAGGCTATAAAGTCAGTGATGGTGAAACGAAACAAAACGCCGATATCATCTGACAACCTAACCCTGACCTGTGACGTCACCGGGCGCTATGACACCATCTACTGGATGAAGGACAACCTGTCTCTGGTCCTGAACAACACCTTGAACTCTGACATAACCATCTCTAACAACTCTCTGCACTTCAGTCCAGTCAAGGTGTCTAACGATGGAAACTATCAGTGCGTCGCCACCAACCTCCTTCGCCCACACACCAGCCCTAAATACCAGCTATTGGTGAACTGTAAGTACTGGTGTTTTAATCTGTTGGTAAAATATTTTAAAAGATAAGCATTTGATGTTATATAATGTAGAAAATCAGAAACCCACCACTATTATGATGGTTAGTGCTATCTGGGATCTTTGGGATGTCCCTACCCTAAACCCCAACCTTAACCATAACTCTTACCTAACTCTGACCTTAACCCTTACCTTAACCATTTTACATTTCACCTTCAATGGGGTGATGTCAGAGTTGGATATCCCAAGGATTCCGTTTAGACTTTTCCCTTTTATGACCCCACTTCTCTGAACCTCTCTCTGTAGATGGCCCTTTGAGTGTGAACGTCTCTGGCCCAGGCTTAGTGGTGATTGGCTCAGTAATCCCTGTCAGTCTGAAGTGCTCAGCCGACTCCCGGCCAACCAGCGAGTACCGGTGGAAATACAACAACCAAGCATTGCCCGCGACTGGTCCTTTGATGGCTGTAGGTGTCTCCTTGAAAAATGCAGGGATTTACACCTGTGTGGCCAAGAACTCTCTAACTAACATCTCAATGTCCAAGACCATTCGTCTGGATGTCACTGGTAAGTGGGTGTGTTGTTGTAGTAAGACCTAGGTGGGATATAATGACTAATTAAATGTCACCAAGTTTTTATTATGTTGAATTTAATTTGGTTCTAGCTTGTGTACGTGTTTGTGCAAGGATCATTTTCATGCATCATGGAAATGCAATACAGACATTTTATGAACTGGTGGGTACAGACAGGAATCGAGAAGATATATACAATTGAAGTCGTAAGTTTACATATCCCCCTCCTCTCCGATTATCTTTGTCCCCTCCTCTCCCAATCTCTTTGTCCCCCTCCTCTCCCAACCTCTTTGTCTCCGTTCTCTCCCATTCTTCTTTCTCTCTCAGGCCACTCGCCTGCCCCTCCATTCCAGTCCAGAGTTGGTCTGATGTTGATGGGCCTTGCAGCTCTCTCTCTGCCTCTGATCAGCCACTGAGACTACCACACAGCATGTCTGCTGGCTGGGAGCCAATCACTCCCTTCCCTCTACCCTCACTGACTCCCCTCGCTGATCTGAAAAAGGACTGGATAGAAATAAGTGGTATTGTCAATATTGTAATTGCCCAATTGTACCATCATAGGGCTGGGTTTAGTGTGCTTAGCTCTTTTCCAATGCTTTTAGATTGTGAGGAGAGAGTCAACATGAGGTCAGAAGGGAGGGGCCTATCCCCTTAGAATAGAACCCACCTCAACAGTTTGTTTTTATGTCAATCATCTCTATAAACTGATATTCTTTTTAAAAACTGGTCTTCCACATGGTAATTGAAGGCGCAAAGAATCGCTGCTCAGTTGTGCTGCCTATTTCTGATTCTAAATAAAAGTTCTTAGATATTCACTGCCCTTGTGACTGTGACTGTTGCCCTGGAGTCCATTCACTGAGTCCCTTTCTGTGTTTGATCATGTATCTAACCTCTATAGTTCAAGTACAAATTCAGGTTTATTTAACTTATAAATACCTTAAAGGTAAAACGTTTCAAAACGATAATACATTTAACTGGTGTTTATGTAAAGCATGGCTTGTTTTTGCACATATTTAATGTATAGGATTGTAAATCCTCGACGGAGATGAAAGCTTGTGCACGTGTCTTATGTTTATACTTCCTCTTCATTCATTATTGTCTTAAATTAAGTTTTGTCTTTTCCCCCATGAATGGTGCAATCTTGGGGGATTTCTTTATCGGCAAGAAGAAATGTGAATTTAATGTACAAAAATATGCTAAAGGATACATGAAATCTAATGATACAATGATAAAATAATACATTGGAAATCAATCCACACACATAGTGAAACTTGTTATAAAAACATGTATTTCAAGGAGTATAATTATATAATACATTTTTATTTAAAAAACTAGTCAGGGTTCCTGAGCGAGCAATATGAGATTACAAAACATTGTTACAAGGTTTATAAAGTAGTTATTAAAGGTCAACTCTTTAAATTGGGATACTCATTAAGTTTTTGCCTTGGTCACCCTTTGACCTCTCTACTCTTTCCATGATCTTCTGGCATTTCCACTGATTTGTAAATCCTTTCTTTAGGTACATTGCCACAACTGGATTGTGCATAGATCAGAGATGATGGGATGGGAGAGAGATACACCGATTGGTGACTTTGAGAGAGTCCACTGTAACAAGTATTCTAGTAACTCTTCAATGTACTGCTGCTAGTGTTACAGAAACATAAGGCTGCTCACAGGCCTTCCTGGGCTTGCGGTAGGATTTGGCAGACTCCTGGCAGAGGCAGCCTCCACTCAAACCCTCTCTCCTCCTCCCTGAGTGACACAAAGTAAACTGCTGTATTAGCCTGAATACCATGCAGTTTCTGCCAACTAATTGCCATTCAAAAACATTACTATCATGGGTTGTAAGAAACAGACTGACAAACAAGCTAGGATTGTAATGTATTTATTTTTTTAAACACAAACTACTGTATACACTTAAAATATACATAATGGACAAATAGCAATTACTTCCTAATCACTTACCCTTACAGTCACACAGTCTGTCATGGTGTCTGGGGGGGTTGTTCTGGTCTCCAACTCTCCCTGGGTCCTACACATTACCTGTAGTTTCACTGACACCTGAACGTTGTATATCAGTTTCGAGAATCCCTTGGAAGAGAGGATGAGAGAGAGGTTGATCAAAATGGATATGTACAGTAAGTATGATGGATATTTTTCAATGATTGATGAGTCTGTATGATGGATATTTTTTAATATTTTTTTTTAAAGATTTAACCTTTATTTAACCAGGTAAGCTAGTTGAGAACAAGTTCTCATTTGCAACTGCGACCTGGCCAAGATAAAGCATAGCAGTTCGACACATACAACAACACAGAGTTACACATGGAATGAACAAAACATACTGTCAATAATACAGTAGAAAAAAAAGAAAAGAAAGTCTATATACAGTGAGTGCAAATTATAAGAGACAGTTGAAGTTGGAAGTTTACATACACATTAGCCAAATACATTTATACTCAGTTTTTCACAATTCCTGACATCTAATCCTAGTAAAAAATGACCTGTCTTAGGTCAGTCAGGATCACCACGTTATTTTAAGAATGTGAAATGTCAGAATAATAGTAGAGAGAATGATTTCTTTCAGCATTTATTTCTTTGATCACATTCCCAGTGGGTTAGAAGTTTACATACACTCAATTAGCATTTGGGTAGGATTGTCTTTAAATTGTTTAACTTGGGTCAAACGTTTCAGGTAGCCTTCCACAAGCTTCCCACAGTAAGTTGGGTGAATTTTGGCACATTCCTCCTGACAGAGCTGGTGTAACTGAGTAAGGTTTGTAGGCATTCTCGCTCGTACATGCTTTTTCAGTTCTAGCCACAAATTTTCATTGACGTCAGGGCTTTGTGACAGCCACTCCAATACCTTGACTTTGTTGTACTTAAGCCATTTTGCCACAACTTTGAAGTTTTCTTGGGGTCATTGTCCACTTGGAAGACCCATTTGCGACCAAGCTTTAACTTCCTGACTGATGTCTTGAGATGTTGCTTCAATATATCCACATAATTTCCCTCATCATGATGCCATCTATTTTGTGAAGTGCACCAGTCCCTCCTGCAGCAAAGCACCCCCACAACATGATGCTGCCACCCCCATCCTTCACGGTTGGGATGGGGTTCTTCGGCTTGCAAGCCTCCCCCTTTTTTCTCCAAACATAATGATGGTCATTATGGCCAAACAGTTCTGTTTTTGTTTCATCAGAGCACAGGACATTTCTCCAAAAAGTACAATCTTTGTCCTCATGTGCAGTTGCAAACCGTAGGCTGGCTTTTTTATGGCGGTTTTGGAGCAGTGGCTTCTACCTCACTGAGCGGCCTTTCAGGATATGTCAATATTGGACTCGTTTTACTGTGGATATACTGTAGATACATTTGAACCTGTTTCCTCCAGCATCTCACAAGGTCCTTTGCTGTTGTTCTGGGATTGATTTGCACTTTTCGCACCAAAGTGCGTTCATCTCTAGGAGACAGAACGCGTCTCCTTCCTGAGTGGTAATGACTGCTGCGTGGTCCCATGGTGTTTATACTTGCATACTATTGTTTGTACAGATGAACGTGGTACCTTCAGGCGTTTGGAAATCGCTCCCAAGGATGAACCAGACATTTACATTACATTTAAGTCATTTAGCAGACGCTCTTATCCAGAGCGACTTACAAATTGGTGCATTCACCTTATGACATCCAGTGGAACAGCCACTTTACAATAGTGCATCTAAATCTTTTAAGGGGGGGTGAGAAGGATTACTTTATCCTATCCTAGGTATTCCTTAAAGAGGTGGGGTTTCAGGTGTCTCCGGAAGGTGGTGATTGACTCCGCTGTCCTGGCGTCGTGAGGGAGTTTGTTCCACCATTGGGGGGCCAGAGCAGCGAACAGTTTTGACTGGGCTGAGCGGGAACTGTACTTCCTCAGTGGTAGGGAGGCGAGCAGGCCAGAGGTGGATGAACGCAGTGCCCTTGTTTGGGTGTAGGGCCTGATCAGAGCCTGGAGGTACTGAGGTGCCGTTCCCCTCACAGCTCCGTAGGCAAGCACCATGGTCTTGTAGCGGATGCGAGCTTCAACTGGAAGCCAGTGGGAGAGCGGAGGAGCGGGGTGACGTGAGAGAACTTGGGAAGGTTGAACACCAGACGGGCTGCGGCGTTCTGGATGAGTTGTAGGGGTTTAATGGCACAGGCAGGGAGCCCAGCCAACAGCGAGTTGCAGTAATCCAGACGGGAGATGACAAGTGCCTGGATTAGGACCTGCGCCGCTTCCTGTGTGAGGCAGGGTCGTACTCTGCGGATGTTGTAGAGCATGAACCTACAGGAACGGGCCACCGCCTTGATGTTAGTTGAGAACGACAGGGTGTTGTCCAGGATCACGCCAAGGTTCTTAGCGCTCTGGGAGGACACAATGGAGTTGTCAACCGTGATGGCGAGATCATGGAACGGGCAGTCCTTCCCCGGGAGGAATAGCAGCTCCGTCTTGCTGAGGTTCAGCTTGAGGTGGTGATCCGTCATCCACACTGATATGTCTGCCAGACATGCAGAGATGCGATTCGCCACCTGGTCATCAGAAGGGGGAAAGGAGAAGATTAATTGTGTGTCGTCTGCATAGCAATGATAGGAGAGACCATGTGAGGTTATGACAGAGCCAAGTGACTTGGTGTATAGCGAGAATAGGAGAGGGCCTAGAACAGAGCCCTGGGGGACACCAGTGGTGAGAGCACGTGGTGAGGAGACAGATTCTCGCCACGCCACCTGGTAGGAGCGACCTGTCAGGTAGGACGCAATCCAAGCGTGGGCCGCGCCGGAGATGCCCAACTCGGAGAGGGTGGAGAGGAGGATCTGATGGTTCACAGTATCGAAGGCAGCCGATAGGTCTAGAAGGATGAGAGCAGAGGAGAGAGAGTTAGCTTTAGCAGTGCGGAGCGCCTCCGTGATACAGAGAAGAGCAGACTTGCGGAGGTCAACCATTTTTTTCTGAGGTCTTGGCTGATTTCTTTTGATTTTCCCATGATGTCTAGCAAAGAGGCACTGAGTTTGAAGGTAGGCCTTGAAATACATCCACAGGTACACCTCCAATTGACTCAATTGATGTCAATTAGCAGAAGCTTCTAAAGCCATGATATCAATTTCTGGAATTATCCAAGCTGTTTAAAGGCACAGTCAATTTAGTGTATGTAAACTTCTGACACACTGGAATTATGATACAGTGAATTATAAGTGAAATAATCTGTCTGTAAACAATTGTTTACAGATAGATGGGATGGAATTAAGAATATATAAATATATGGACGAGCAATGTCAGCACGGCATAGACCAAGATACAGTAGAATGGTATGGAATACAGTATATACATATGAGATGAGTAATGCAAGATATGTAAACTATTAAAGTGACTAGTGTTCCTTTTATTAAAGTAGCTATTGATTTCAAGTCTGTATATTTAGTCAGCAGCCTCTCTGCACTAGTGATGGCTGTTTAACAGTCTGATGAACCAAGGATGGTTATCTTTTTGGCCTTCCTGACAGGTGCTGTATGTGTCCTGGAGGGCAGGTAGATTTCCCCTGGTGATGCGTTGTGCAGAGCACACCACCATCTGGAGAGCCCTGCGGTTGTGGGCGGTGCAGTTGCCGTAACAGGTGGGGATGCAGCCTGACAGGATGCTCTCAATTG